>NC_052148.1:272625174-272975174 GCF_902713615.1 Scyliorhinus canicula
TGTGTGTGTGTGGTGTGTGTGTGTGTGGTGTGTGTGTGTGTGTGCGTGTGTGTGTGTGTGCGTGTGTGGTGTGTGTGTGTGTGTGTGGTGTGTGGTGTGTGTGTGTGCGTGTGTGGTGTGTGTGTGTGTGTGTGGTGTGTGTGTGTGTGTGCGTGTGTGTGTGTGTGTGTGTGCGTGTGTGGTGTGTGTGTGTGTCAAACTGTTGAACACCAGAACTGGACACTGACTATTTGCCTGTTGAAGTTAGTGCTCCTGGAATCTTGAATCTCAAGGAGCACAAAGCTCGACCATCTAGTGCTCATGAGCGAAGGACTGTCCTTTCTACAATAAACAGCCAGTAACAAGTTGAGGGGTCTTGCCCAGGTTTAACTAATTTGGGGAACCTCACTTGAGGACCCCAGTAGTTAGCCATTTTGCTATAAGTTCTGTAAAGTGTATCATGTGCTGATAAATAGTGGAGAATGTGGGAAATTAACCTTCCTTTTATGAGACAACCCTTCAACAAGTTGCTTTAAATGTTGGAGAATGTACACAAACCTGTTCCACGGCATGGTGAGAACTGTCTCCAAATCAGTCACATTCAACACTCTCACCCATCTCCATACCTTCCCAAACCAGCGTTCTGAAAAAAACAACTCGCTATTCTTTATGTCCTTTAAAATCAGTGTTCAACATATTTTCCAGAACCGATCAGGAACTGGGAAAGGTGGATATTGGGGCGTTAGTTATCGCACAACGGAAGGATTGCTTTCAGCCATTGCTCAGTGAGAAACACTCTCTGAGGCAAAAGGTTATGTGTTCACACCCTGTTGCAGACACATTAAACCAAGGCTCTATCCGCCCCCTCAGGCTGCCTACGTAGATTCCACGGCCACAATGTCCACGAAGAGCAGCAGTAAATATTGGCCTGCGGTCACTGAAGATTCATTGCTGACATTGGGACCTTGGTGTTCACAAATGCACTGCTCCTTTTCCCAAAGCACAATGATTACCCTTCAGAATTACTTCATTGGTTGTAAAGAGCTTTTGAAAGTTGCGCAAGTATCTATAGATTCATAGAACATACAGTGCAGAAGGAGGCTATTTGGCCCATCGAGTCTGCACCGACCCACTTAAGCCCTCATTTCCACCCTATTCCCGTAACCCAATAACCCCTCCTAACCTTTTTGGTCACTAAGGGCAATTTATCATGGCCAATCCACCTCACCTGCATGTCTTTGGACTGTGGGAGGAAACCGGAGCACCCGGAGGAAACCCACGCACACACGGAGAGAACGTGCAGACTCCGCACAGACAGTGACCCAGACGGGAATCGAACCCTGGTGCTGTGAAACCACAATGCTAGCCACTTGGGCTACTGTACTGCCTGATGTACACAGTATAAGTCATGTTGGTCTGCAATCCTGCCCTCGCAGTGACATTGGTGCACTCTGCCATCTATCTTGCCCTTGTTTGGGTACCTGCCTTTCTCCAGGGTAGCCCACCAGCCGTCAGTGGTGTTACAAAGCCCCACAGGATGTGGACCATCAGCTTCTCCGTGACCTCTGCTGAGTACGAACGTGCAATGGCTCGTACCTTCTGCGGAGCAGTAATCTCTGGCGGATTGTCACTCTCGACAGGCCTACTGCGATGGAATTCCAATGGAATTTTCACGTTCTCCCCGTGTCTGCGTGGGTTTCCTCCGGGCGCTCCGGTTTCTTCCCACAGTCCAAAGATGTGCGGGTTACATGAATTGGTCATGATAAATTGCCCTCAGTGTCCAAAAGGTTAGGTGGGGTTAGGGGGTTACAGGAATAGGGCAGGGCAGTGGGAGCGGGAAGGGTGCTCTTTCGGAGTGTGGGGCAGCAGTGCTAATCACTGTGGTAGTCACCACTGCTGTATATATTGTATATACAGGATGTTGATGTAGGTGCTTTACGGTAAGGCCCCTGTACTACAGGTATGGGGGTAGATCCCTGCCTGCTGGCTCCGCCCAGTTGGCGGAGTATAAATATGTGTGCTCCCAGTGCAGCAGCTATTTCACCAGCTGCTGTAGGAGGCCACACATCTTAGTGTAATAAAGCCTCGATAGTATCCAACTCTCATCTTTGTGTAATTGATCGTGCATCAACCACTGTGCCACCGTGCCGCCCATGAATCTATTTTCATTTGATATTGAGGCATACCCATCCTTTACAAACTGCTGATGAATCCACAATCCTCTCAGTGTATGCTGCAAAGTTTATTGTTAAGCAAATCTGTATCAGCTGTGAATGTGCAACTCAAACTGAGTTCAGCTTTATTTAGGTACTTTGCAGAAGAATCTTTTGAAATCCAAGACCTTCTGTAACTCTACAACAGCTGAAAGAACAAAGACAGTTCCTTCTGCTATTTATTTCCCTCCCTAATGATAAGACTTGCTCTCGCCATGGTCTTCAAAGTACATAAAAACAATTTGTCTCGTATCCCATGACAACAGGCGCAGCATGTAGAGTCCAACGTAACAGCTATTCAAGCGGGAATATGCTGGTCTGGACTAGACCCAGGGGGAATCTATTGACGCATCAGAGGGAATCACACAAATACGGGTCATAAAACTAGAGTTAGTCAGAGCGACTTTGAAGATGAGCTTGATAGTGAAAGATTCAGACCACAAAGATAAACATCCATGTGTTTTAATCTGAAGTCAAATCAAATTATCTTTTGATCCAAGTGCAAAGTTTCAGGGCGCGATCTAACAAATAGAAAGCGTCGGGAATGACCCACTACTTAATGCACTCTGGGTTTTTTTGATCGTCACTGGGGAAGGCCTTTAAATGGCGTCCCGATCTCTCAACCACCCGCCCCTCCTCCATTCTCCAGACACCCCCCAGACATCATTTCACCTATAGGGGGAGGGGGGGGGGGTCCTTGGGCAGGGCACCCCCCCAGGCCCGATTCCTGGAGCGGGCAACATGGCACCCTGACAGTGCCCCTCCCAAGGTGACAGGGTGCCACCCTGCCTGGAGGACCACCACCCGGGTGGTCTGCAATCGCCTGGGAGACACCCCCCAGATACCGTTCTGCCTGGTCTCCGTTTGTGGGTGCCACTGCTGAACGGCTCCCGGCTGGTGGTCCTCAGAGAGGCCGATAGAGGCCCGGTGGCCAAGTGGGTTTCTAACCACACTGAACCTTGCCAGGCTGGGTCCTGCCCATCCCGGCCTCTCCCGGGATCTACCGGATCACATCCATAATCAGAGCTAATCCAGAGTAATCCAGAGACCAGGAGTCATGCTCTGGGTACCCTGGTTCGAATCCCAACAGGCTACAGATTGAAATTTGAATGCAATAAAATGTCTAATGATGACAATGAAATCATTGTCATAAAATCCATTTCCATGGGTCACTCATGTCCTTTAGGGAGGGAAATCTGCCGTCCTTACCCAGGTCTGGCCTACATGTGACTCCAGACCCACAGCGATGTGGTTGACTCTTAAAATGCCCTCAGGATGGAGAATAAACGTTGACCCAGCCAGCCATGCCCACATCCCATGCTCGATTAATGTTTTGAAAAAGATCTGGAAGATTGAGCAGAGGAAATTTACCAGAATGGCAGCTGGGCCGAGAAATTTGTGGAGAGACTGGAGGAGTTAGAAAGTGATTTTACCAAATTGACCATCAGGAAAAGGCTAATCTGTTAGCTGGCCGGCTTCAGAATCATCACTCAACAAATCTTCCCTCCCATTTCATACCCTCTTGCCTCCTGGGCGTAGAGCGGCACAGTGGTTAGCACTGCTGCCTCACAGCGCCAGGGACCCAGATTCGATTCCCGCCTTGATCACTGTCTGTGCGGAGTCTGCATGTTCTCCCCGTGTCTGCGTGTGTTTCTTCCGGGTGCTCCGGTTTCCTCCCACAGTCCAAAGGTGTGCAGGTTAGGTGGATTGGCCTTAGTGTCCAAATGGTTCAGTGGGGTTAAGGCGTTACGGGGATAGGGCAGGAGATTGGGTCGAGGTGGGGGGCTCTTTCAGAGGGTCGATGCAGACTCAATGGGCCAAATGATCTCCTTCTGCTCTGTAGGGATTCTAAATCAAAGTTAAGGAGGAAATGCCCAGAGCAGGCAAGGGGGGGGGGGGGGGGGGGGGCGGGACCTGCTCAGGGAAATTCCTCTCTGAGCTACAGCCGGGGGAGGGCCGATCCCCGGGCAGGGGGGGGGGGGGGGGGGGGGCACTATGAGGGGGTGGTTCAGGGCGCGCAAGCCGGCCATAGGGAGCACACTATTTTGCTGGCCACGTCTGCCAGCGGCTGCCGCCACGTAGCGCGGCATGGCCTCTGCAGGCCGCCGCCGTGCGCCTGCGCGGCCACAGACCCGTCAATTCTCCGGGCTGTATCGGCAGCTCGAGCCGAGTGCTCTACGCTCTACGCCTTGATGTTAGCCCCCCAGCCAAATGGAGGACCAGTGGCCTTTTACACCCTTTGTTCTGGCGTAAAACGGCACCGTTCCCTGCCGGCGTGAGGACATAGCCTCAGAACCCAGCCCAGCGTGTTTCTTGGCCGTGCGCCGTTCGCTGGTGGAGGGATTCTCTCTTCCTGACGCTTGTCCATGGGATGTCCCAACGTACCCACCCCATGCCGCCGGGTTTGTTTCCAACGGGAAATGGGAGTCACAATGACCAGAGAATTCTGCCAAAGTCTAGCCTATTGTCACGGGGGTCACCGTACCAGCCGCACAGGCAGTGAGAGAGGAAGACACCAAGCTGAGGGAGTACAGGAACTGGCTATCCTGGCTACATCCTTTATGATGCTCACACACTTTGTCGCGACATTGTACAGTCACTGATGGATGCATCGCACTGCCCTTGAGGAGGGAGTGCGAGTGACAACAGCAGCCTGGTAAAACTGATGAAAAGCATCACTCCACTTTTTTCCAACCTGCTTTATCTCCTCCAAAGTTCATTGTCATCTCGAAACATAAAGGCTTCCCAAGTTTAACTTGTTCCAGGACACTAAGTTCATTGTGTGCGTTGTTTTACTTTTTTAAGAAGTGCCCATGCGAGTGGGGGGTAGACAGGGTTGGGGGGGGGGGGGGGGGGGGGGTGCTGCTTTCCTGAGGTCCGTCAGTGGCCACAATCGGCCTCAAAGCCCCAAGTGTTCCCGATAAGGATACTGACCTTCTGGACAATCTGATCCCTGGCCATGTCAGGACCCAGTCCAGCTCCCTCTTGGAGGCAGAGAATCAGCTCCTGGAACACCAGCTGACAATGGGCGGGATTCTCCGTTACGCCGGCCGGTCAGTGGGGCTTCCCGTTGTGGGGCAGCCCCACGCCGTCGGGAAACCCCCCGGGGCTGCCGGCAAAACGGAGAATCCGGCCGGCGGAGAATTCAGTCCGACATGTTTCATAAGCCCAGTGCTCTCTGGGAAAAGAGGAACAGCAGAATATCTGGGCCATTCCTGCTCTTACACTGTCATTCCTAAACTTGGTAAACTGCAACAATCACACTTTAGACTTTTCTATTGTTTACTTAACATCAGAAACATTTCCCCATTTCACCATGGGATCCTATAATTGTGGGCGCGATCCAATGACCATGCGGCTCCTGAAAATCAGCTCGCCACAGCGCGGTGTGGCCGAGAAAAGCCAGGAGACCCTGCTCACAACGCCACGTAAACTCTAACGCAATTTAAATGAAAATCGCTTATTGTCACGAGTAGGCTTCAATGAAGTTACTGTGAAAAGCCCTTGATGTACCATCGATTGTACGCGAGGCGAGTGATTTACCAAAGTCTGGCTTTAATAGACTAGAACACAGCTCTGCGATCGTCTACAGTGGAAAGGGACGATCGTCAGGCGTCTGAGCATTTATACCTCGTTAATAGAGGCGTGGTTAACTCAGCCTCTCGGCCAATCGGTCGAGAGGCACATGACCGACCAGGGCCAATGGTAAGCCGACGTTCTGGCCCAATGGCAGACGAGTATGCAGATCATATCACCACAGCCCTTAGTCGCCACATTCCGGCGCCTGTTCGGGGAGGCTGGTACGGGAATCGAACCGTGCTGCTGGCCTGCCTGGGTCTGCTTTAAAAGCCAGCGATTTAGCCCAGTGTGCTAAACCAACCCCTAGTCCCACCCATCGTGGGCGGGATCACTGTTTAGTAAATCTACATATTAAAATGAGACATTAATGTACAGATTCCCGAGTTAACCGAGGCGTGGGATCAATCGCCCTCACCTCGGAGTCTTAGGGGGAGCTGCATTCAGTCCTGGTCTCTGCAAGTTGGGACCAGATGGAACGACACTTGTGGGAGTCTCCTGAGGGTTTGGAGCCCCCAAGTGCATTGCCCTTTGGGCAGGGTGACAGCTAGGCACTGCCACCTGGGTGCCAGTCTGCAACCACCAAGGTGCCCATGTGGCACCACCAGCTGCCAGGGGTGTTGCCAGGGGCGCTGCCAGGGTGCCAGGCTGGTGGTGAGTGCCAGGGTGCCAGGCTGATGGTGAGTGCCAAGGTAATCGTCGGTAATTACCATTTTCTGACCGCCATCCATATCCATTCTTCATCCGGAAAGATACAAATCTTAAACTGACTGCAGAGAAATGGAACAATAAACCCTTCTGGAGGTGGCTCGGGTCCAGACAAAGGGATGATGAACTCTGCCAGGCCGAGAGGGTCAGAGAAAGACACCCGTATCTTAATCTGAGCTTCAGATAACAAAAGTGCCTGCCACAGGCTGTGTTGTTTGAAGAATGTAAACAGCTGCGATTGATGTCACCATCAAAGAAGGCTTCAAAGAGAAGCTATGAAAAGAGGTTGGATCCGTAAAGAAAATAAAAATAGGCAAAGATTTGTTTTTCTACAAAGTCTTTCACAACACAACGGACGGGATTCTCTGTCCTCCCAGCCTCCTGTTTCCCAGCAGCGCTGCGCTTGCTGGCGGTGAGACACCCTGCTCCCACTGCTGTCAATAAATAGTCCCATTGAAGGGCAGCACGGTGGCCTAGTGGTTAGCCCTGCTGCCTCATGGCGCTGAGGTCCCAGGTTCGATCCCGGCTCTGGGTCACTGTCCGTATGGAGTTTGCACATTCTCCCCGTATCTGCGTGGGTTTCACCCCCACAACCCAACGATGTTCAGGGTAGGTGGATTGGCCACGCTAAATTGCCCCTTAATTGGGAAAAATAATTGGGTAATCTAAATTTTTAAAAATATTATTAAATCCCATTGAAGCCACTCCAAACCGCCGGGAAACCCTGGAGCGCGGGGGGGGGGGGGGGGGGGGGGGGGGGGGGATGCTGCTGACGGAAAGAATCCCACTGTCAGCAAACAGCTGGAGAATTCCAACCAATCAGTTTCACACCAATATTTCTGTACGGCGGGGTTCTCCTGCAATCGAGCGGTAGCCCGTACCGGCGCCAAGAGCAGCGTGAACCAATCCGGCGTCGGGCTGCCTGGAAGTTGCGGAATCCTCCGTATTTCCGGGGCCCAGGCCGGCGCTGGAGGGGTTGGCGCCACGTTGAAGGGCCTCCGCCGGCCGGCGTGAGTTGCCGCATGCGCAGGGCTTCCAGCATGTTCTGTCGCACGCGCAGAACCGCTGGCGTGATCCCAACGCATGCGTAAAGGGTTTCTTCTCCGCGATGGCCATCGTGCAGCCTTCCAGAGGCCGGCGCGGAGGGAAAGAGTGCCCCCACGGCACAGGCCCACCCGCAGATCGGTGGGCCCCAATCACGGGCCAGGCCACCGTGGGGGCCCCCCCCCCCCCCCCCCAAGGCCGGATCCCCCAATGCCCCCCCCAAGGACCCCGCTAACTGCCCCCCAAGCCAGGTCCCGCCGGCATGGGCCATGTCCATTTCACGCTGGCGGGACTGGCCGTAAACGGGCGGCCGCCCGGCCTATCAGGGCCCGGAGAATTGCCGGGGGGGCCGCTGCCAACGCCCCCGACCGGCACAGCGTGATCCCCGCCCCCGCCCGAAAAATCAGCGCCGGAGAATTCGGCAGCCAGCATCGGAACGGTGGGGCGGGATTCACGCCGTACCCCGGCAAATCTCCGACCCGGCAGGGGGGGTCAGAGAATGCTGCCCATGGTGGGAAACATAGCAGTCAAGCGATGCACAGCAAGATCCCATGAACAGCGGTGCAATGTTGACCGAATAATGTGTGATAAATATTAGCCGAGGCGTAAGGCAGCACAGGGAGCTGCAAGGTGTTTTCTTTTCCGGGCAAGGGACGGTGTAGCGGTAATGTCACTGGTCAATGTAGTATCAGTGATTTTGGCATAGGAAGGGTTAATGTGGGACGGGACAACAGTACTTACCACAGTCTGAGGTGAAGGGTCACATGACAAGGGACCTGAGCCTGTCTAAGTGCCTGCAGCATCCACTGTGGAAGTAAACGTAGAATTAGCTCAGTCTTTTTTATATATTCATTCACAGGAATGTGAGCTTTGTTGGCCAGTCCAGCACTTATTGTTGTCCTTAATTGCCCTTGGGAAGGTGCTGGTGAGCTGCCTTCTTGAGCTGCTGCAGTCCATGTGGTGTAGGTACACCCACTGTGCTGTTAGGGAGGGGGTTCCAGGATTATGACCCAGCGACAGTGAAGGAACAGCAGATATATTTCCAAGTCAGGATGGGGGGTCACTTGGAGGGGAACCTCCAGATGGTGGGGTTCCCAGGTATCTGCTTCCCTTGTCCTTCTAGATGGTAGTTTGGAAGGTCCTGTCTGAAGTCTCTTGGCGTGTTCCTCCAGTGCATCTTGTGGATGGGAGACACTGCTGCGGCTGTTCGTTGGTGATGGAGGAACAAGGGAGTGAATGTTTGTGGGCAGGGTGCCAATGAAGCGGGGCTGCTTTGTCCTGAATGGTGTGGAGCTTCTCGAGTGTTGGAGCTGCGCTCATCCAGGCAAGTGGGGAGTATTCCATCACACTCCTGACTTGTGCCTTGTAGATGTTGGACAGGCTTTGGGAAAATGAATTAAAGGCTGCAGGATACCTAGCGCCTGACCTTCCCTGGTAGCCACAGAATTCATATGGTCAGTTTCTGGTCAATGGTAACCCCCAGGATGTTGATGTGGGGGATTCAGCGATGGTAATGCCATTGAATGTCAAGGGATGATGATTAGATTCTCTCTTGTTGGAGATGGTCATTGCCTGGCACTTGTGTCTGAGCTATAGCATATATATATATATAGGGGCACAGTGGTTAGCACTGTTGCTTCACAGCACCAGGGTCCCAGGTTCAATTCCCGCTTAGGGGCACTGTCAGTGCGGAGTCTGCACGTTCTCCCCGTGTCTGCGTGGATTTCCTTCGGGTGCTCCGGTTTCCTCCCACAAGTCCTAAAGACCTGCTGTTAGGTGAATTGGACATTGTGAATTCCCCCTCAGTGTACCCGAACAGGCGCCGGAATGTGGCGACTAGGGGCTTTTCATTGTAGTGTTAATGTAAGCCTTCTTGTGACAGTAAAGATTATTATTATATAATATATATTTATGTTACCAATACTTGCGACTGTTCAACTTTACAAGCCTCAGGCAGCACGGTGGCCTAGTGGTTAGCACAACCACCTCACGGCACTGAGGTCCCAGGTTCGATCCCGGCTCTGGGTCACTGTCCGTGTGGAGTTTGCACATTCTCCCCGTGTCTGCGTGGGTTTCGCCCCCACAACCCAAAAATGTGCAGAGTAGGTGGATTGGCCACGCTAAATTGCCCCTTAATTGGAAAAAATAATTGGGTACTCTAAATTTTTTTTAAAAATTTAAAAAAAAAACTTTACAAGCCTCTGAACCTCTTAGTGAGATCTAATGAATAAATCTTTACAGCGTGCTGACAGCTCATGAATGGACTAGTCTAAACCTCAATGAACTACAGGACTGGACTGAAATACACCTGAACTGAAGACAGACTTAAAAAGAAGCTCCATTGCAGATGTGGAGGTCGAATAAAAATCCACTGTGGAGTTAAAGGTCTCCATCTGAGCGCGCGGACACCCATTGTGAGCCCGATCGATTGCAGAGTTAAAGGAGCTAGCAAGGGTGAGCAAGACCATTCAGTTCTAAGGCTGGACTAGCCTTCAAACATCTTTACGCTCTGAATCAGCCAGAGCAATCCAGTTTGTTAGTCACCGTGGCCTGTCACACCACATGGTAGCTGAGCTCAATTGAAAAAAAAGCCTTTAAAACCTCATACAGAGCCAGGACTCAACCCTTAATCTCCAGAAAACACTGAAAATGTTGGAAAGGGCCTAAATCTTTCATTTAAAAAATCTGTAGAAAAAATTGATCCCTTTGAGGTCAGGTCCATGATTATTGCAGGAACTTGTAGCATAGTGGCTAGCACTATTGCTTCACAGCACCAGGGTCCCAGGTTGAATTCACAGCTTGGGTCACTGTCTGTGCGGAGTCTGCACGTTCTCCCAGTGTCCGCATGGTTTTCCTCCGGGTGCTCCGGTTTCCTCCCACAGTCCCGAAAGATGTGCTGTTAGGTGAACTGGATATTCTGAATTCTCCCTCTGTGTACCCGAACAGGCACCGGAGTGTGACGACTAGGGGCTTTTCACAGTAACTTCATTGCAGTGTTAATGTCAGCCTAATTGTGACAATAATAAAGATTATTATAAGTGCGGCAGGAGACTTTGTTTTAATTTAATTTAAGAAGTAATAACATTTTCGAGCGAGCAAAGTTCAATATGCGTGTCCAAGGGCCTGGAAAATCCCATCTGGCTCATAATGTCCTTTAGGGAAGGAAATCTGCCGTCCTTACCCGGTCTGGCCAACATGTGCCTCCAGACCCACAGCAATGCGGCTGACTCTTAAATGTCCTCCGGGACAGATAGGCATTTTATCCTGAACTGGGCAATGACATGCCACAAACACAGATTAAATAAATCAATTTGAGAGGTCAGACAGGGTCCTCAGTTTCACATTTCACCTCCACCAGTGTCGCACTCCCTCGGCGTTGCAATGGAGCATCAGCCCGGATCTTTGTGCTGAAATCTGCGGAGCAGGACTGGGGCCCACAGCCGTCTTTCTAACCGATTGGTGAGAGTGCTGCCAACAGGGTGGCACAAACCATAAAAGGTGAAGTTCCCTCGGATACGAAAGCTGCTGCTCCTATTGACGTGGCAGCTTCCCAAGCCAAGGGGGGCTGCTCCGTAACCACCCGTCTGAAATGGCCGGGCAAGCCACAGGGTTATAACATACCCCATAAAAGACGAAAGATCCATCAGACTGCCTTGTCAGTGTTGGGCAATATATACCAGCTTTGCCAAGAACACCCACATGCAGAGAATGAATAAATAAAAAGACAAAGGCACCAAGCCTCTTTGTGGGTTAGTACCTTGGGAAAAGGGAAACTCCCTGACAATGACTTTCACCTGGATAAGAACACATTACAAAACCCGAATGTGTCATCACAGTTTCTATTACAAACAAACAGAAACTGTCAATGTGGAGACTTAAGTTTTCTTTATTCTTTCCTGGAATGTGGGTGTTGCTGGCCGAGCCAGCCATTAGTTGCTCTTCCCTAATTTCCCTGGAACTGAGTGTCTCTCTCTCGGCCATTTACGGGGGGGGGGGGGGGGGGGGGGGGGGGCAGTTAAGAGTCAGCCACGTTGCTGTGGGTCTGGAGTCACATGTAGGCCAGACAGGGTAAGGACGGCAGATTTCCTTCCCTAAAGGACATCACTGAACCAGATGGGTTTTTACAACAATGGATGATAGTTCACATGGTGACTATTACTATTAACCTTATGTCAGTATATCTTTCATCAGATAAGGAGATCAAAACTGTTCACAGAATTCCAGGTGTGGTCTAACTGGTGCCGTGTATAGTTTTAGAAGGACTTCCCAATTTTTATACTCAATTCCCTTTGAAATAAAAGCAAAAATTCCATTTGTCTTCCCCATCACCTGCTGAATCTGCCTGCTAGCTTTTTGTGATTTATGCACAAGGACCCTCAATTCCCTCTGAACTGCAGCTTTCTGCAACCTTTCTCCATTTAAATAATATTCAGCTCCTTTATTCTTCCAACCAAAGTGAATAGCCTCACATTTTCCGACATTATATACCATCTGCCAAGTTATTGCCCACTCACCCAACCTTCTATATCCATCTGAACACTCTTTAACCTCACCACTCGCCGTCTCACATGTTTTTGTGTCATCTGTAAACTTGGCAATAATGCATTCACTTTCCTTGTCCAAGCTGCTCATATAGATTGTGAAGAATTATGGTCGCAGATCTGATCCCTGTGCCAATATTTACAGGGTGCCGTCCTAAAAATGAAATGAAATGAAAAATGAAATGAAAATCGCTTATTGTCATGAGTAGGCTTCAAATGAAGTTACTGTGAAAAGCCCCTAGTCGCCACATTCCGGTGCCTGCTCGGGGAGGCTGGTACGGGAATCGCACCCTCACTGCTGGCCTGCCTTGGTCTATTTTTAAAGCCAGCTATTTAGCCCTGTGCTAAACCAGCCCCTAATGCCCCTCTTATCCCAACTCTCTGTCTTCTATCAGCTAGCCAATCCTCTATCCATGCTAATATACCACCCCCAACACCATGGGCTCTTATCTTACTAAAGTAGCCTTTTGTGTGAGACCTTCTTGAACACTTTTTGGAAGTTAAGTATATTACATCGACTGGTTCCTCTTCATCTACACTGTTGGTTACCACCGCAAAGAATTCTGATAAATGTTTCAGGCATGATTTTCCCTTTATGAAGCCAATTTGATTCTGCTCGGTTCTATTCAATACTCTGCTATTACATTCCTTATAATGGACTCTCACATTTTCCCAATGAGAGAGGTTAAGCTAACTGCCCTATAGTCATTTGTTTTTGTCTTCCTCTTTTTTTGAATAAAGGTGTTACATTGGCAGTTTCCCAATCCTCTGGGACATTTCCAGAATGTAAGGATTCTTGGACGTTTGATATCAGTGCATCCGCTATCACTGTTGTTACTCCATTTAATACGATCATGGCTGATTGGACACTTCAATGCCTTTGACACCCACTATCCCCAGAACCCTTTATGCTATTGTTAATGAGAAATCTATCAAACTCTGCCACAAACACACTGAATGGCTGAGTTTCCATAGACTCTGGGATAGAGAATTCCAAAGATTCACAACCCTCTGAGTAAATGAGGGTTCATGGCTGTGAACTGGAACTTTGTTGTTATTAAAACTTTAGCAATTGAAAGTTAATGTTACTTGATATTGTTACAACATTCATTATTGTAATCTTTCAAATGTTGGAAAGATGGGGCGGATTGGGACAAACAATTTCACTGCTGGAAAAATCCAGGTCAAGGGGGCAGAATCTTCAAATCAGAGCCAGGTCTTGGATCCGAGAAGGCGTTTGACCGGGTAGAATGGGGGTACTTGTTGGCAGTTCTGGAGCGGTTTGGGATTGGACCAAGATTTGTGAACTGGGTAAAGCTATTATATAAGGAGCCGAGGGCGAGTGTCCGCACAAACAACATCAGCTCGACTTTTCTCTCCACCGTGGGACGAGGCAGGGATGTCCTGTGTCCCCCCTGCTGTTTGCACTCGCGATTGAGCCGTTGGCCATCGCATTAAGAAGTTCGGGAGCATGGAAAGGAATAGTGCGGGGGGGGGGGGGGGGGGGGGGGGGGATAGAGCATAGGGTGTCCTTATATGCTGACGACTTGCTGCTGTATGTGTCGGAACCGAGTGCATCGATAGGAGGGATATTGGAGCTACTGCGAGTATTTGGGTCTTTAGAACATAGAACATAGAACAGTACAGCACAGAACAGGCCCTTCGGCCCTCGATGTTGTGCCGAGCAATGATCACCCTGCTCAAACCCCAAGTATACACCCTATACCCGTAACCCGCTGCCGCCGTCCACCCCTGGTTGCTGCCGGTGGGAACTGTGCGGGAACGCTGGGGGGGGCGGCCTATGAGGGGGGTGGGGCCTATGAGGGGGGGAGGGGGGCTCCTTCACCGGGCTGGGGCCTCCGATGGGGTCTGGCCTGCGATCGGGGCCCACCGATCGGCGGGCCGGCCTCTCTCCCCCCGGGCCTACCTCCTTCCGTGGCCGGGCTGGCCCAGTACACTGGTGCCATGTTGGAGAGGGGCTAGAGCGCATAAGAAGTTCCCCGCGCATGCGCAGTATGGCACGTCCCAACTGCGCATGCGCAGGATTGAGCTGCCCCAACTGCACATTAGGCGCCATGTAGGGATGCTGGAGTGGCGACTGCGTTCACAATGGCGCAGGCACTTAGTCCCGGGAGCGGAGAGTACCGCCTAACATCACTAGTTTGGTGGGGAGAGTGAAAGCCGACCTGGCAAGGTGGGATGGTCTCCCTCTGTCACTGGCGGGTCGGGTACAGGCGGTTAAAATGAATGTGTTGCCACGATTTTCCCGCCAAAGGCTTTTTTCAGGGAGATTACCTCGTTTATATGGGGAGAGAAGGTGGCCAGAGTGAGGGAGGTGCTGCTACAGAGGGGAAGGCAGGCAGGGGGTTTGGGTCTCCCGAACCTGATGTATTATTACTGGGCGGCGAATGTGGAGAAGGTGCGGAGCTGGGTCAGAGGGGTTGATTCCCAGTGGGTCAGAATGGAGGAGAGTTTGTGCAGGGGATCGGGGCTGAAGGCACTAGCAACAGCGCCGCTTCCGATAGCCTCGGGGAAATACTCGGGGAGTCCGGTAATAATAGCTTCATTGAGAATTTGGAGGCAGTTTCACCAACATTTCAGATTGGGGGCAGGGTCAAGGGAAATGCCGAATCGGGAGAACCACTGATTTGAGCCAGGGAAGTGGGATGGAAGTTTTCGGAAATGGGAAGAGAAGGGGATTAAGACAATAAAAGATTTTTTTCTTAGGGGTCGGTTTGCAGGACTGAGGGAGCTGGAAGCGAAGTATGGGCTGGAGCAGGGAGAAATGTTTAAATACATGCAGGTTTGAGATTTTGCCAGGAAGGAGATACGGAGCTTCCCGGAGGGACCGGCCTCCACATTGCTGGAGGAGGTGCTGACGACAGCGGGACTGGAGAAGGGGGGGTAGTGTCGGCGGTGTACGGAGCTATTTTAGAAGAGGATAAGGCACCACTGGAAGGGATCAAAGCAAAGTGGGAGGAAGAGTTGGGAGAGGGAATGCAGGAGGGGTTCTGGTGTGAGGTGCTCCGGAGAGTGAATGCCTCCACCTCGTGTGCGAGGTTGGGGCTGATACAGCTGAAGGTGGTGTACCTCACGAGGGCGAGGATGAGCCGATTCTTTGAAGGAGTAGAAGATGTGTGTGAGCGTTACGGGGAGGGGGGGGGGGGGGGGGGGGGGGGGTAATCATGTTCATATGTTTTGGTCCTGTCCAAAGCTAGGGGATTACTGGAAGGAGGGTTTTAGGGTCATTTCCAAGGTGGTGCACGTGAAACTGGACCCGGGCCCCCGGGAGGCCATATTCGGGGTGTCGGACCGGCCAGGGTTGGAAACGGCTGCAGAGGCAGATGTTGTAGCCTTCGCCTCGTTGATCGCCCGAAGGCGGATCCTGCTGGGATGGAGAGCAGCCTCTCCACCCTGTGCCCTGGTGGGGGGACCTGTTGGAATACTTGACCCTTGAGAAGGTTAAGTTTGAATTGAGGGGAAGGACGGAGGGATTCTACAATTCATGGGCATTATTCATTATGCACTTTCAAGAACTGGATAACATCAGACATTAGTTGGAGGGATTGGGTGGGATGGTTGGGGGGGAGGGGGGGCTGTGTATATTAGTGGTGACTATTGGTAATCCCTGATTCCTTTTTTGTCATTTGTTTCTGTAAACATGCGGGCTGATGTTTGGTGGGAGGATGGGATCGTTGTTAGTGTTATGGGGATTGACATATCTGTTGCTGATTATTGTTTATTGTTGGGTGTAAATTCAGGAGAAAATGTGAAAAAGGAGGAGAATAAAAACATTTTTAAAAAATCGGACCTGTTGTGTATTGCACTGAGTAAGATTAACACATGCTCAACTGCAGACACTAACTTTACAGACACCTCCCAGCAGAGAGAGCGATATAACAAAATTTGGCAGAACTTCACAAGACCATTCGGGGCGAAGTCATCCAAAGAGGAAATTTGCAATTCTCCCCCTCCCCCCCCCAAAATCACCGTGGATATTGGAACTTTCAAAGTTGAGGCTGATAGATTTTAGTTGCGTAAGTGTATTAAGCATGACGGAACGAAGGCGGCTAGATGGAGTTGAGGTGTAGATCTGCCATAATATAATTAAATGGTGGAACAGTCTTGGGGGAGCTGAATGACACCCAGGTTTCTCTCTATCTCTCTCTGTACAGTCTAACTCTGCTCCTCCACCCTAATCCTGCCCCCCAACATGCCCGACCCCCCAGGTGAATTCTCAGATACCGCATCAGTGCGATTCAGTGGCAAACCCAATCAGTGCACAGAGACGCGGCAAAGAGACTCTGATCCAATACTATGGAGGGGATGTTTAGCACAGGGCTAAATTGCTGGCTTTGAAAGCAGACCAAGGCAGGCCAGCAGCACGGTTCGATTCCCGTACCAGCCTCCCCGAAAGGCGCCGGAATGTGGCGACTAGGGGCTTTTCACAGTAACTTCATTTGAAGCCTACTTGTGACAATAAACAATTTTCATTTCATTTCATTATGGACATTATCACACTGCTGCTTGTGGTTTAGCTCAGTTGGCTGTGGTGCAGAGCAAGGACAACAGCGCGGGTTCAATCCCTGTTCTGGCTGAGGTTATCTACGAAGGTTACCAACCTCGCCCCTCACCTGAGGTGTGGTGACTCTCAGGTTAAATCGCCATCACTCAGCTCTTCCCCACAAAGTGGAAAGCAGCCCATGGTCATCTGGGTTTGTGGCAACTTGACCTTTTACTGCATGTGGTAAACTTGTTTTGTGGCCATTCAACTTCTCCAGATTGGTTTAATCTCATATTTCTGATATCACCGTGTAAATCTCTGCATTTTCTCACAACCGGAACTGGACACTGTACTCCAAGTGTGGACAAACCAAGTTCATAAATTTAAAATAAATTCTCTGCTTTTCAGTGTTATCCCTCAGTAAATAATTCCCAGTGCTCGGTTTGTTTAAATTTAGAGTATCCAATTCTTTTTTTCTGATTAAGGGGCAATTTAACGTGGCCAATCCACTTACCCTGCACATCTTTGGGTTGTGGGGGTGAGACCCACGCAGACACGGAGAGAATGTGCAAACTCCACACGGACAGTGACCCAGGGCTGGGATCGATCCCGGGTCCTCGGAGCCATGAGGCAGCAGTGCTAACTACTGCGCCACCGTGCTGCCCTATCTCGGTTTGCTCTGTTTTCAACCTTTTTTTTGGATCAAAAATGCTTTTTCATAGTTATCTTAGCCCACATCTATTCAGGCCTAAGAAACAGCCTTCAGCCAAGTCTTAACCCAGGCAAGTTGTGAATGCTGGGCACCTGAAATAAAATGCTGGAAATATTCAGCGTCTGTGGAGAGATAATCAGGTCGATAGAACAGAGAAAAGTTAGAGACGTTTTGCGCAAGCTAGGGGTGGGTGGAACACGAGAAGAGGAAGGTCCGTGATAGATGGGAGACAGGAGAGATTGTAGGATAGACATGTTCGCCTTCCAGGGCCAAAGGGAATGGTGATGGGGAAAGGAAAGAAGCAAAAGATCTCTCCGGACCTGGCGTGCTGGTGTCTGAAAGCGAAACTAAGAGCAAAACCAAAACCTAATGTCCTCGTCTTACCCACTCCTTTGCTGAAAACTGATTTCATCTTGAACTTTTCCCCATTCTGACGAAGGGCCATTGACCCGAAACGTTAACTCTGTTTCTCTCTCCACAGATACGGCCAGGCCGGCCGAGTATTTGCAGCTTTCTCTGTTTCTATTCCAAATACTTTCTGGTTATTGTTGAAGGACAGGAGATTGAGTGAGTCAGTGCTTGGTTTGTTTTTGTTAGGGCCTGATGAACCCATGTCTCTACTTTTGATGATTTGTGTATTTGTAGCCAGGAAGCATTCTCAATATCTTGTTCTATTTACGTAAAGTCTCGGTTAGCGTGGGAACAGACTGTGCGTAGAATCTCCCCTGGAGCAATCAGAATAGGGAGTGCAATTGTTCAGAGGGTGTGGGGATTGTTTGAAGTAAAAAATCAGTATCAATTGTTCCTCTTACCTTACACCAGGAATGAATGATTCAGATAGATAAACACTGAGGAAATACCAGAGAAAAAGGTCTTCCACAATAGTCCCTTGAGCAAGTTAAAAGCCAATTATAACAAATGAACAAAGAATGATTGATAGACACGAGGAAGCATGGAGACGTGTCATTCACGGCATTTAAGTATTTTTAAAAGGAATGTTTAGAAGCAAGTTCAACTGCAGGAGGTCAGAGAAACTATTTCTTCTAGGCTCTGGGGGAGGGGGGGTCCAGGAGTGATGTCAAGAAGCATTTCTTTGCACAAAGGATAATGGAAACCGGGAACTCTGACCCCGAGGAAGCTGTTGAACTGTTGGAAGGGACGGGAGAGGATCAATTGTAATTGAGATTAATAGATTTTCATTGGTTAAGGGTATTCGGAGATTTGGATCCAAGGAGGGCAAGCAGATTTATGATATTGATCAACAATGATCTTGCTGGGATGAACGGACTCTTCCTGATCCTATTAAGAGAGTTTCTGGCAGGTCCACCAATGCATTGGGAGTAACTGCATTTTCTACTGGGAACGGAGCAGTACAAAGGATTCCTAGTTTGTGATCCTTAAGTCATTGCTGATGGAGCTATACTGGCAATCCTAGAATCAGCCTAGCAACAGCACAAATTGGCCACGGTTCCTCTTTCTCACTGTTATCTGGTATCCATTTGTGTGTCTGGACACAGGGTAAAGACAACAACGTGAAGATTCCCATCATGATTCAGGACTTGGCGTCATTTCCTTCTTCATGGACTGAGTGTTGTCTTTTCAAAGCAAGTACAAAGAGGCAGATGTGGAGGCGGCTCCATGTAAGGGCACCAGTTTGGGGGCATTGGTAACTGCGCCTCTGCTGTTCCCGCCGGCACGATACTCAACCAGCCCCATGGTGGTGGCGGCCCTGAGAGTCTGGAGGCAATGGAGGAGACATGTGGGAGCAGAGGGAGCATCGGTCTGGTCCCCAATCTGTAATAATCACCGGTCTGCCCCAGGAAGTATGGATGGGGGGGGTTCCGGGTATGGCAGAGAGCAGGGGTTGAGACGATGGGGGTTATGTTTATAGAGGGGGAGCTTTCCGAGTATGAGGGCGCTGGAGGAGAAGTTTGGATTGGCAAGGGGAAACAAATTCAGGTATCTGCGGGTGTGGGACTTCCGATGTAGACAGATCTCAACCTTCCCGCTCCTACCACCCAGGGGGATTCAAGACAGGGTAGTTTACAGAGGGTGGGTAGGTGAAGGGAGCATCTCTGACATTTATAAGGAACTTATGGGGTCAGAGGAGACACAGACCGAGGATCTGAAGTGCAAGTGGGAGGAGGAGCTGGGAGGTGAGATAGAGGATGGTCTGTGGGCGGACGCGTTGAGTAGAGTCAACGCGTCCACAACATGTGCCAGGCTCAGCCTGATACAATTCAAGGTCGTTCATCGGGCTCACATGACAGTGGCCCGGATGAGCTAATTCTTTGGGGTAGAAGACAAGTGTGAAAAATGTGCGGGAGGACCAGCGAACCATGTCCACATGTTCTGGACATGCCTGAAGCTTAGGGGATTTTGGCAGGGGTTTGCGGATGTCATGTCCAAGGTGTTTAAAAACAAGGGTGGTGCTGAGTCCAGAGGTGGCGATTTTCGGGGTGTCAGAAGACCCGGGAATCCAGGAGAAAAAAAAGGGCAGATGTTCTGGCCTTTGCTTCCCTGGAAGCCTGGAGACAGATACTATTAGCTTGGAGGGACTCAAAGCCCCCGAAGTCGGAGACCTGGCTATCGGCCATGGCTAGCTTTCTCTGGAGAAAATCAAGTTCGCCTTGAGAGGGTCAATGTTAGGGTTCACCCGGAGGTGGCAACCGTTCGTCAACTTCTTTGCGGAAAATTAATCGTCAGCAGAAGGTGGGAAGGGGGGGGGGGGGGGGGGGGGGGGTGATTAGTTAAGTTTAGAGTAGGGGGTTAATAAATGTGGGACCTGTAAGGGAGAGAGACGGCTTTTGCACTATGTTTATAGTTTCATGGACATTGTTTATTTTGTTGTTGTTGCAATACCAAAAATGCCTCAATAAAATGTTTATTTAAAAAAAAGAAAGAGGCACATGGCATTGTAATAAGGTAGTTTGTGAAGTGACCAGATCACAGTTTGTTTGAGGGACAATTGTCTCAATCTAGGACCATTGGCTGAGAGCAGAACTCAAGCTGAAACTCTCCCCGTGCGGTACTCAGGGAGAGCTGCTCTGTCAGAGGTGCCGTTTCTGTTTCAATGGCATGTTGACTGAGGCCACATCTGTCCCCCTCAGGTACCCTTGCATTATTTTGAAGAAGGACAGAGGATATAGTTCCAGAGTCTTGGTGAATATTTATCCCTGACCTAGCATTGTGAAAACAGATGATCTGATCATTATTTTATTGCTGACTATGGATCTTGCTGCGTGTAAAATACTGCATCATTCCTGCCATTCCAATTGTGACGACACTTCAAGAAATAATTTTTTATTCATTCTCAGGCTGTGGGTGTCACTGGAAAGGCCGGCATTTATTGCCCACCCCTAATTGTTCTCGAGAAACTGGTAGTCTACTGTCTTCTTGTCACAGTCCACACAGTGCTGATAGGAAGGTGTCTCCAGGACTTTGACCCAGCGACAGTGAAGGAACGCGATGTATTTCCAAGTCAGGATGTGTGTGGCTTGGAGGGGAACCTCCAGGTGGTGGTGTTCCTTTGCATCTGTTGCCCTTGTCCGAGATGGTAGAGGTTGTGAGTTTGGAAGGTGATGCCTAAAGAGCCTTGGTGACTTTTTGCAGTGCATATTGCACATGGTACACACATGCTCCTGTGCATCAGTGATGAAGGAAGTGAATGTTTGTGGAAGGGGTGCCAATCAAGCGGGGCTGCTTTGTCCTGGATGGTGTTGAGCTTCTTGAGTGTTGTTGGAGCTGCACTCATCCAGGCAAGTGGACTCCTGACTTGTGCCTTGTAGATGGTGGACAGGCTTTGGGGGAGTCAGGAGGTGAGTTACTTTCCACATAATGTCCAACCTCTGGCCTGCAATTGTAGCTGCATTATTTATATGGCTCGTCCAGTTCAGTTTCTAGTCAATGGTAACCCCCAGGCGTTAATGGTGAGGGAATCAGCGATGGCAATACTGCCCTAATCAGTGACACCCACATCCCGTAAAAGAATAAACAAAAATGATCTTGCATCTATTTGCAAGGCCATTGAACATGTAACACGGGAAGAGGCCGTTTGGTCCAGTGCTGGCTCTCTGAAAGACCTATCCAGTTATGGCCTTCTTTCAGCCATTTCTTAAGTCTTTTTTCATAACGCCACCATTTGAAGCCAAGTCTTAATCTCTGGCCTTCCTTCCTTTAAAATATTTATGATGTGGAGATGCCGGCGTTGGAAATATTTGACATCTGTCCAGCTTGCACTTTAATTTAAATCTAAGCATGTAGAAAACAAGGGTGGCACAGTAGCACAGTGGTTAGCACCGTTACTTCAGAGCGCCGGGGTCCCAGGTTCGATTCCCGGCTTGGGTCACTGTCTGTATGGAGTCTGCACGTTCTCCCCGTGTCTGCGTGGGTTTCCTCCGGGTGCTCCGGTTTCCTCCCACAAGTCCCGAAAGAAGTGCTGTTAGGTGAATTGGACATTCTGAATTCTCCCTCTGTGTCTCTGAACAGGCGCCGGAATGTGGCGACTAGGGGTTTTTCACAGTAACGTCATGGCAGTGTTAATGTAAACCGACTTGTGACAATAAAGGTTAACAGAACAATATACTGAGTTTGCTGTTATGGGGAAGTTCCACATTCCTGAAGCCAGCCATGCAGATATGAAATATAATTGTGAAAATCTGTTTGGAAGGATTGGAGTTCACAGCTCCGCCCAATTGTTAAAGAGAAAGTCACTGAAGGAACCGGTACCTTTTTAACTGCTCCAAGATATCTCATAAGTATTTCATCACTGCCCCCCAGTGGCTTTTCATTGTACGAACCAGCCCAAAATGAGGTGCTGCAGATTTCTCATTACCTTTGCAAAATTGTATATGTAACTGTTATCGGGGCCTCACGGTAGCATGGTGGTTAGCATCAATGCTTCACAGCTCCAGGGTCCCAGGTTCGATTCCAGGCTGGGTCACTGTCTGTGTGGAGTCTGCACGTCCTCCCCGTGTGTGCGTGGGTTTCCTCCGGGTGCTCCGGTTTCCTCCCACAGTCCAAAGATGTGCGGGTTAGGTGGATTGGCCATGCTAAATTGCCCGTAGTGTAAGGTTAATGGGGGGATTGTTGGGTTACGGGTATACGGGTTACGTGGGTTTAAGTAGGGTGATCATTGCTCGGCACAACATCGAGGGCCGAAGGGCCTGTTCTGTGCTGTACTGTTCTATTCTGTTCTATTCTATTCTAACTATCAATATTTCTAAGCACACCTTACTAGCCATGGGGAGAGCAGTGTGTTGCTCTGGTTATGTGACAGAAACATCAACACATTCCAACAAGGGATGTTCTGAAACTTAGGAAGATTTACTCCAGTTTGAAGCTGGGTCTTCCCTTAACTCAGAGTGGAGTTTAGAAGAATGAGGGGGGGGGGAGAATCTCATAAAATTCGAACAGGACTGGACAGGGTAGATGCAGGAAGGATGTTCCCGATGGTGGGTATGTCCAGAAGCAGGGGGCACTGTCTGAGCATACAGGGTAGACCATTTAGGACAGGGATGAGGAGAGATGAGAAATGAGGGCAGCATGGTAGCACAGTTGCTTCACAGCTCCAGGGTCCCTGGTTTGATTCCCGGCTTGGGCCACTGTCTGTGCGGAGTTTGCACATTCTCCCCGTGTCTGCGTGGGTTTCCTCCGGGTCCTCCGGTTTCCTCCCACAGTCCAAAGACGTGCAGGTTAGGTGGATTGGCCGTGATAAATTGCTCTTAATGTCCAAAAAAAGGTTAGGTGGGGTTAACTGGGTTACGGGGAGAGGGTGGAGGTGTGGGCTTAAGTCGGGTGCTCTTTCCAAGAGGCGGTGCTGGTTCGATGGGCCGAATGGTCTCCTTCTGCACTGTCAATTCTATGATTCTATGAAATTTCTTCACCCTAAGAGTGGTGAGACTGTGGAATTCGCTACCGCAGGAAGCAGTTGAGGCCAAAACATTGCATGTTTTCAAGAAGGAGTGAGATATAGCACTAGGAGCGAAAGGGATCAAAACATATGGGGGAAAGTGGGAACTGGATACTGAATTGGATGATCAACCATGATCATAATTAATGGCAGAACATGCTCGAAGGGCCAAATGGCCTCCTTTTGTTCATCCTTTCTATGTTTCTATGTTAACTCTCTCACCAGAATACAGCTCCATAGGAATTGCTTTTTCTCTGGTACAACTGTAAGCCTCAGCAGTATGTGATGGTGAAGGATCGCACAGCCAAGCATTTCTCAAGGGCTGTTTAGCACACTAGGGGCTGGTTTAGCACACTAGGGGCTGTTTAGCACACTAGGGGCTGGTTTAGCACACTAAGGGCTGTTTAGCACACTAGGGGTTGGTTTAGCACACTAGGGGCTGGTTTAGCACACTAGGGGCTGTTTAGCACACTAGGGGCTGGTTTAGCACACTAGTGGCTGGTTTAGCACACTAAGGGCTGGTTTAGCACACTAGGGGCTGGTTTAGCGCACTAAGGGCTGGTTTAGCACACTAGGGGTTGGTTTAGCACACTAGGGGCTGGTTTAGCACACTAGGGGCTGTTTAGCACACTAGGGGCTGGTTTAGCACACTAGTGGCTGGTTTAGCACACTAAGGGCTGGTTTAGCACACTAGGGGCTGGTTTAGCACACTAGGGGCTGGTTTAGCACACTAGGGGCTGGTTAGCACACTAGGGGCTGGTTTAGCACACTAGGGGCTGGTTTAGCACACTAGGGGCTGGTTTAGCACACTAAGGGCTGGTTTAGCACACTAGGGGCTGGTTTAGTACACTAGGGGCTGATTTAGCACACTGGGCTAAATCGCTGGCTTTGAAAGCAGACCAAGCAGGCCAGCAGCATGGTTCAATTCCTGTACCAGCCTCCCTGAACAGGTGCCGGAATGTGGTGACTAGGGGCTTGTCACAGTAACTTCATTGAAGCCTACTCGTGACAATAAGCGATTTTCATTTTCATTTTCTCACTCCACAGATCCTGTCAGACAAGCTGAGTATTTCTGGCATTTTCTGTTTCGATTGCAGTCAGGATTGATTCTTTTTGAAGGCAGCATCCACACTGAGATGGTGATCACCCGCACAAACTCTCGGATCCGGTTCCTTTCTGAGTGGGATGGCTCCAAGCTGGTTCTATTCCCATCTCAAAACTTAGCCAGAGAATTGCCTTCCGTGCTTTACCTGTCTGCTCCAGCTCCATTACCTCTGGTGAACCCTGGGGTCTACCCTTGGCCCCCACCAGCTCCTATTTCTCATCTACATGGCGACATCTTCTGAAAACACAGTGTAAGTATTCACATGTGTACTGACTCCATGAGGCTGAACTAGTTTGTTGTCAACCTTGGCCCAAGGTGAGTTCCTGACCACATGTCCTTTGACACCACCTATTTCCATCTCATCTTAGGGTGGCACTAGTGGCTAGCACTGTGGCTTCACAGCGCCAGGGTCCCAGGTTCGATTCCCCGCTGGGTCACTGTCTGTGCGGAGTCTACACGTTCTCCCCTGCGTGGGTTTCCTCCGGTTGCTTCGGTTTCCTCCCACAGGCCAAAGACGTGCAAGTTAGATGGATTGGCCAAGCTAAATTGCCCTTAGTGTCCAAAAAGGTCAGGAGGGGTTATTGGGTTATGAGGATAGGGTGGTAGTGAGGGCTTCAGAGGGTCAGTGCAGACTCGATGGGCCGAATGGCCTCCTCCTGCATTGTATGTTCTATGTTCTTTAGCTCGTCTGCTGCTGAAACCTTCATCCATGTCTTTGTTACTTCGAGATTCAACTTTTCCAAAGTTTTCCTGATTAGGTCCCACCTTACACCCTCTGTAATCTTCAGACCATCTAAAACTTTACCATCTGTGTCTTAACTTGCACCAAATCCTGTTCACCCAGCAACCCCCAGGGAAAAAAAATCTGCATCTCTTGATTGTGATTTTCAGCGCTTCACTCTCAGTCCCATTCAGTGGCTGGTCACTAAAACATCCACAAAAACAGTCAATGATTGAAGGTTTTGTTTGCGGACAGTTATGGGCACGGTATTGATTGAGTGCTTCTATCCTCTTTCGTACTGTTTGATCAAATTGGTGAACCTTATTCTTGGCAAACAGGCAGATATTGTGGCTGCACCTGACTCAAAGTGTGTCTC
Source organism: Scyliorhinus canicula (assembly GCF_902713615.1). Taxonomy (NCBI): domain Eukaryota; kingdom Metazoa; phylum Chordata; class Chondrichthyes; order Carcharhiniformes; family Scyliorhinidae; genus Scyliorhinus; species Scyliorhinus canicula. The sequence continues at coordinate 272,650,565 of NC_052148.1, forward strand.
ACAACAAACTGCCCCCAGGCGAGACAAGCGGTCAGTCTGAACGCTAATCAAACTGCGAAACAATGAGCGCAATCGAACTGAATTGCGACAGAATCCTGTGTCGTGCACCTTTAGCCGGATGTTTCCCAACGCTCATAGCGGCGAAAAAGTCCACGCTATCGAACAGGACTCTGCTGTAATCCAGGACCTCAGCGAGGAACGCTCTGCCGAAGTTGTACTTAGTCCTGGTTCTGCATTGAGGAGCTCTATCCGTCAGAATTCCACAGTGCAGGAGGAGATCGGGACGCCATTTTAAATGGCGCCCCAAACTCTTGCCCCCCCACCCCCCCTGATCTGCCCCCCAGCCCCCCAAATCCCAACTCACCTATAAGGGTGACCTTGCCCCCCCCCCTCCCCCCCCCGCCCCCCCCCCCCCCCCCCCACCGCACCCCACCTCACATGGGCATGGCACCCCCAAGCCTGATGCCCAGAGAGGGCAAAATGCCTGCCTGGGCACCTCGACACTGCCAGTCTGCCAGGATGATCGGGTCAGGATGGCAGCCCGGCAGTGCCAAGGTGCCACCCTGTCCGGAGGGCAACCACCCAGGGACCTCCGATCCCTGGGAGAGCCCCCCTACGTGCTGTTCCACCTGGTATCTATTTGTGGGAACCACTACACTCACCTAAGGACTCTGAGGCAAAGGGACTAGATCCCAACACCTCGGCTGGATCAGGTGAGCTGAGTGAGACGAGCTGTTCACTCTAATATGCAGATTAGCCAAATACTGATCCCGCCCACAATGGCCGGGATCCAGATCGCAACATCTTGTGAGATCTCACGAGGCTTGGCAAGCCGGGTAAATCCAGGAAGTGACCTCTCCTGGCATCTGCCACCCACATCGCACCCCCTTTTTGGGAGGACATGGCCAGATTGCACCCAATATCTGGGCTTTCAGTCAATGATTCAATATAATATACACAGGTAGACAGGTACTCTCGCTATAGCTACTCCAGAATTCAAACTGTTCTATCACTCACCAACTAAAAAGAGATTTTGATTCATCCCCCTTTCTCATTGATTATGAAAGAGCAAGTTTCACCTGTAGCACTGTTACAGTTTTAACAACCAATTCTTTTTTAGATGTTTCCTTTCCTAATACTGAAACTGAACTTCCATTTAGGTTCCAACATTCTGCCCTAATATGTCCCACTTCATTACAATGGAAACACTTAGGTCTTCCACCCTCACCAATCTCTTTTTGACCAGAGGTGAAATGTCCTGATCATTCTAAACTGTTCTCCCTCTTTATTGCCTATTTGTTTTCTTTACTCCTTCTCACTTTCTAGCCTTCTCATGTTTAAGAGGTTGGCAAAAAAAATGGTTTGGTTCTGAAGACCAGTTCATAATCATCAGCTAGCTCTGCTGCCTGTCTAGCAGTTTTAACTTTTTGTTCTTCAACATGTGTCCTAATAACCAAACGAAGTGAATCGTTAAATTCTTCCAAAAGGATCATCTCTCGAAGAGCTTCATATGCTTTCTATCTTTAACGCCCAAATCCAATGGTCAAAATAACTTAACTTCACCGTCTCAAATTCATTCTGAGTTTATACAGGCTGTTTTCTTGCGTTTCAAAATTTCTGCCTGTATGCTCAGGAACCAACTCATATACAATAAGGATAGTTCTCTTTGCTGCATCATAATCTATAGACACCTTTTCCGACAATGATGTGCACACCTCATTAGCTCTACCTACCAGTCTACTTTGTAAAAGTAATGTCCAAATTACTTTTGGCCATTTCACTTGTTTAGCTACCTTTTCAAAAGAAATAAAGAATGTTTCCACATCTTCTTCCTCAAATTTGATCAAACACATTCCACCCTGAACCCAAGTTAGTGTATGTGGATGTGTCCTCAGAATACCCCCAGATGATTGTCATGTAAAGAACTGCAAGGGTTAATGTAATGTTTAAATCAACCACTAGGGGGGAGCTATATGTACAACTATACAAGGCATCGATGCTAAGCCTTGGGAGTGAGAGGTTGAGGAGAAAGCTAGAGTTCAGACTGAAGGAAAGATACTGTGAGTGAGAGCAGATCATAATTAATGTAATAGTGTAGAGATTAGTAGTAGATGAGTGTAGATTATATGTTTATTATCAACAGTGTATTATATAGGAGTACGTGTCAAATCCAATTAAGTAGTGTTATAAATTTATTGCTTTGTTCAATTTAAAAGCTATTTGTGGTCCTTATGTACACTACATCAACCATCCTGAATTTCGCAACTCAAAGGACACCACAAACTCCACTCCCAAAAACACGCTTTAAAACCTTCTCTCGTAATAAGGCTTTCCATTAGCGATTTACATTCGAAAATCCACTTCATGTTTTTCAAAGGACTCTTTTGAACAGAATTTCCGCTCACTTCTAGATTTTACACCAACCCCTCTTAGGGTTTCTTTGTCTCGATTGCTTTTACACACTTGAGGTCCAACCACATTCCCCACAGATATTTCAATTCAGGTTCCACAGTCTGTGGTACAACCTCACAAAACTGGAAATCATTCCAGATGCTTTTCTGACATCTCAGCCTTTCACGGAGTTATGTCTGCCTTTACTGACCTCTGTTCTCGTACCCTTAACCTCAGACCACCTGGACACGTCTTCTCATTTCTAAATTTTCCTTCGTTAGCTACTCTTCAGATAATCATTACTCGATTGTATGGGTTTTCTTATAGAAAAGCTGAGAGAGCGGTCCCCGATTCAATAAGATCGCGGCTGATCTGATTGTGGTCTCAACTCCACTTTCCTGCTTGCCCCTTCCCGGCCCTGCCCTGCCCCCATAACCCTTGATTCCATTGTCAATCAAACATCTGTCTAAGAGCCATGAATATACTCAATGGCTCAGCCTCCACAGCTCTCAGGGGGGGCGAGCGGGGGGAGGCGGGAGGGGGGGGGGGGGGGAATTTCATATACTAAGGCCCTCTGAGAGAAGAAATTCCTCTGCATCTCAGTTTTAAAATTCTCATTACCCGCACCCTGTGTTCTTTTTACCTTTCCAAATCTCCCCTCATGTGAACCCTCGACTCAAAAATGTTACTTGCTATTTATCAGCCCAAGTCTGGATATTGTCCAGGTCTTAATAATAATAATCTTTGTTATTATACAAGTCGGCTTATAGTAACACTACAATGAAGTTACTGTGAAATCCCCTAGTTGCCACATTTCGGGGACACTGAGGGAGAATTCAGAGTGTCCAATTCACCTGACAGCACGTCTTTCAGGATTTGTGGGAGGAAACTGGAGCACCCGGAGGAAACCCACGCAGACACGGGGAGAACGTGCAGACTCCGGACAGACCGTGATCCAAGCTGGGAATCGAACCTGGGACCCTGGCCCTGTGAGGCAGCAGTGCTAACCACTATGCCACCCTGCCGTTACCGTGCTGCATTTAGACATGGACTGCTTCCGTATCATCTGAGGAGTCGTGAATGGTGCTGAACATTGTGCAGTCATCAGCAAACATCCCAATTTCTGACCTCATGATGGTCATTGATGGAGCAGCTGAAGATGTTTCCGCAGCGACCTTCACCATTTGCTTATGGCTCTGGTAACAACCCAGAGATTATTATTTTTGTATCTCTGCTCTTTAACTTAACTATTGGCTGTACATAGTCCTTCAGTTAATCTTCTTCCTGAGCCTTACCTGTAACATTGGTACAAGATTGGTACAGATTTCCCTCCACCACCTTCAAAATAAATGCAACCTTTGCCGGTGATCTTCACAGCCTATGAATGAAAAAAATATGACCAAGAATTGTTTTGAAATGAGTGAATGAATTAAACAGTATGGATTTCTCCAGGGGCTGCAAACCCTCCAGAACTGGCCTGGAGTGGTTGAATATTGTCCAGCACAGGACTCGGAGAACACGGGGAGTAAAATCATCCAGGGCACCTGAGGAAGGAGCAGTGCTCCGAAAGCTCGTGTTTGAAACAAACCTGTTGGACTTTAACCTGGTGTTGTAAGACTGCTTACTGTGCTCACCCCAGTCCAACGCCGGCACCTCCACATCATCACTTAAAACAACCTCATTGCCTTTCAACAATTCGGTTTGTTTATTGTAAAAATATTGGGTCAGAAAAGGTTGTTTGACTAAGAGTCATGGACGATTGAATCAGGTATTCAAGAATCTTTTTGCTTTCCGTTGGCCATGGGAAGGCAGGTCTTAGAATCATAGATGTTTACAGCCTGGAAACAGGCCCTTCGGCCCAGCTGGTCCATGCTGCCCAGTGTCTATCACTAAGCTAGTCTCACTTACCTGCATTTGTCCCATATCCCTCTGTACCCACCCTGCCCATGTAACTGTCTAACTGCTTTTTTAACGAAACAATTGTACCCTCCTCTACCACTGCCTCTGGCAGCTCATTCCAGATGCTCCCCACCCTCTGTGTGAAGAAATTTCCCCCCTGGTCTCTTCTGTATCTCTCCCCTCTCACCTTAAACCTTTGCCCTCTAGTTCTAGACTCCTCTACCTTTGGGAAAAGATGTTGACTATCTACCTTACCTATGCCCTCATTATTTTATAGACCTCTATAAGTTCACCCCTAAGCCTCCTACGGCTCCAGGGAAAAAAGTCCCAGCCTATCCAGCCTCTCCTTGGGGCCTCACGGTAGCATGGTGGTTAGCATCAATGCTTCACAGCTCCAGGGTCCCAGGTTCGATTCCCGGCTGGGTCACTGTCTGTGCGGAGTCTGCACGTCCTCCCCGTGTCTGCGTGGGTTTCCTCCGGGTGCTCCGGTTTCCTCCCACAGTCCAAAGATGTGCGGGTTAGGTGGATTGGCCATGCTAAATTGCCCGTAGTGTAAGGTTAATGGGGGGATTGTTGGGTTACGGGTATACGGGTTAAGTGGGTTTAAGTAGGGTGATCATTGCTCGGCACAACATCGAGGGCCGAAGGGCCTGTTCTGTGCTGTACTGTTCTATGTTCTATGTTCCTTATAACTCAGACCATCAAGTCCTGGTAACATCAGTGTGAGGATGGACGTGGAGGGCGAAGAATTTCCAGTGGGCGGGAGGAGGTCATGTGATGGAAATTCCTGGAATTCATCCAGCCGGAACCGCTGCTCTCAACCCCACTTCCAATTGATTATCTAAAAATTCTTCCCCTTTTCCAGGTGAAGTCACTCAACGTTAAAAATGCAGCGATTTATCTCCACAGTCTGTGACTCTGGCAACCACTAGACAGGAGTTCAATCAAGATGCTCTGAGTAGCTTCAAAACAGTGAGAAACCCCATTAAATTTTCCTCTCCTTGCTGGAATGTTCGCTCCCTCACTGCTGCCGGACTGTTCCCTCTCCACTCATCAACTGTCTTTAGAAAGGTTCTGCTTTTTATAACAGGCTGATTAATGAGCGACGTTCATGCAAGCCCGTTGCACGCATACTTTACTTTGGAGCCAATTACCCATTAACTTGACCACATGACATCTAGGGCAAGGAAATTTATTCCATTCATTCTTCCTTCGTGACAGACGCCTATAAAAAGAATGTTTACAATATGAAATGAAAATCACTTATTGTCACGAGTAGGCTTCAATGAAGTTACTGCGAAAAGCCCCTAGTCGCCACATTCCGGCGCCTGTCCGGGGAGGCTGGCACAGGAATCGAACCGTGCTGCTGGCCTGCCTTGGTCTGCTTTAAAAGCCAGCGATTTAGCCCAGTGAGCTAAACCAGCTCATATATGGTTGGAGAAACTAGGACATCTCAGTGAATCAGAGCATATTTGCAAGCAAGGTTGGAACGTCATATTAACTGGACCTCAGAGGGTCGCTCTCTCGGCTCAGAAGGTTGTGGGTTTGTTATGTATTCAAAGTTAACACTGTTGACTGGTGAAATGTCATGCCAGCAGAGTGTCTTGCGGGCGTTTGGGGAGTTCACCACCTTACCCTGCGGAAGCAACATCTCTTAATAAATCCTGCTTTTATGAACTTGAAGCGTGGCAAACTCTACTTAATTTTCTCTTTGCGGCAACAACAAATATATAACAGAAAGGGAAACTGCCTCATGGCGCCAAGGACCCGGGATCGAATCCCGGCTCTGGGTCACTGTCCGTGTGGAGTTTGCACATTCTCCCTGTGTCTGCGTGGGTTTCACCCCCACAACCCAAAGATGTGCAGGGTAGGTGGATTGGCCACGCTAAATTGCCCCTTAATTGGAAAAAAAATAGTTTTTAAAAAAAGGGGGAACTGGCGACGAGAATTCAGGCCATAAACATCCATCAATGGAGATTCAGGCTATAAACAATTATCAATGAAGATTTGGTGATCTGACTAAAACTATCGACGACACTCGGCTGAGTATCATCGCGTTTGTGGCAAGTAATCAAAAACTGTTCATATCTTTGAGAGTCAATCCATAGATTGTAACAGCCGCTAGTGCGAAGTAAGTATTTCAAAGATTAATCGGGACGCAGCTGTGAGTTACTGGAGCATATCTTTGAAACAAAAGATTCAAAATTTCAGGCGCATTTACTGTTTGTAGAGGGTAGAAGCTGTGGCGATCCTGCACGCAGCACTGTAAATGGGCTGCGGGAATGGGAGCCTAGAAGGCAGTCAGATCTGCAACCTACTGCTCAGGAACTCCAGGCAAAGGAAGAACTAGTTTGCTTGTGGGCTTGGAGATTGCTTGCTTTCGGGGAATAAATGGACGGGGGGGAAGGCTGAAGGGGCACAAATCAGGGAGCTGGGATCTGGAAAATGGTGGTCCAAGTCTGTGCTGACCATGCTGCCCTTCTGAACTGAAACCCCCTACACTTCCAGAGCCCATGTCCCTCTATTGCCATCTTATTCATGTATTTGTCAGAACGCCCCTTAAACGTCACTATCGTACCTGCCTCCACTACCTCCTCCAATAGCTTGCTCAATTATTATGGCAAATTCATTCCTAATTTAGCAGTGAGGCTGAAGCCATTATACTCTTTGCTTTGTGTCAAATAACCCAAAGAAGAGATTTTAGCCATGGAGAATGTGTTTTAGCTAGAATTTATACCATGAGTGCAAAATGGACTCCATCAATCATTCTAGCCAAGGTTAGCCTGATATATTACACAGGTCAAGTAGACGATGAACAGTTTGGCATTGGCATGCTGACCAGTTATTAGCTTCACAAAGTGAACGTAGAGTTTTCGCCAGAAATATTCACATTGGAGTGCATGGACGGCGGTACGAGAGAACTGTGATCTACTACTGCAGAGATTACTGAATTGTTCACCACAGAATCACCAGGACCAACAGAGACAGAGTCCTTTTCCCAATAAGTGAACAGGAAGACACTTTGATGATCTCAAAGAGCCACGTTCCTGAACGTGATCAAATCTTACCTAAACAAGACAGACGCACACGGAATAGACTGTCTTCCAGATGTGTATATGGATAAATGACATGATGATGAAATGTAATGAATATTGTGTTGGATCTGTTGTTGACGTGTTTAAAAGAAAAGTTATTGGTACTGAAGGGACAAAGGGGGAGGGGTGTTATGTATTCGAGTAACACTATTGGCTGATGAAATGTCACGTGATACACAGTGAGGGCAGCAGAGCGTTTCGTGAGTTTTTGGGGGAATTCACCACCTTGCTCTGTAGAAGCAACATGTCTTAATAAACCCCGCAATAAACCTTACAAACCTAAAGCGTGGCACCTCTACTTCTTTTCCTCTTTGCAGAAACAACAAATATATAACCGTGATCAAGTCGCCCTTTAGGGACTTTAGCAAGAAGCCCAGGCTGATGCTCCCAGTGTCAGTGTCTGCACTGTCACAGCTATTGCCTTTGGTGGCACCATCAATTCAGCGAACACGTGTAGTTGGATCTGAACAGAGGCTTTAATACACTTACAACAGAGCCAGCCTAGCGGGCAGCACGGTGGCACAGTGGTTAGCATTGCTGCCTACGGCGCTGAGGACCCAGGTTCGAATCCCGGCCCTGGGTCACTGTCCGTGTGGAGTTTGCACATTCTCCCCGTGTCTGTGTGGGTTTCACCCCCACAACCCAAAGATGTGCAGGTTAGGTGACTTGGCCACGCTAAATTGCCCCTTAATTGGAAAAAATAATTGGGTAATCTAAATTTATTTTAAAAAAACAGAGCCAGCCTATTCATCGTTGAACTCCAGATAGACTGCAGGCTGGCTCTAAGGCACTGATCTTTATACATCGGTCCCAGGGGGAGGAGTCCTGGGCGAAGCCAAGGGAGGAGCCCAGTACAAACTCTCGCGTACTCCCAGAGTGACTCCCCTGGTGGTCGGATAGTGCAACTGCACTTACAATGGTGGATAGTGAACATATATACACGGAGTTATATTGGCAACTATATACAGCATTGATCTTACAACGGGTAGATAACGAACATATATACATGGAGTGATATTGGCAACTATATATAGTGTGAATCACACTCACCACAGCCTTTTAACGAAGGCCCTTGCCTGTGCTCTCGGATGGATGATAAAGGCACAAAAGAGGAGGGTTCTCATAATCTTCTTCAATTAAATGTTTATGGAAACTCACTGTGAACAACTTGGCTTCTGTATTTCCTACATGACAACAGTGATAAACACTTTAGAAAGTACTTCATTGGCTCAAAGGTCCTTTGGGGCATCCTGAGGTCACAGGAGCAATAATCAAATCAAATCTGACACTGAATCACGTAAGTAGATGTCAGGACAGGTGACTGGAATAGCAGTCAACCAGGTGGGTTTCAAGGAAAGGTTGGGGGAGGGGATTTCAGAGTTTAAGGCCCAGTTAGGTGAAGGCACGTCTGCCAATGCTGGAGTCATTAAAATCGGCCATTCCCGAGAAGCCAGAATTGGAAAAGAGAATCGTTATAAAGTCCATGTAACTAGTGGCACCACAATTCAGGACCTACTTGAGTTCATAAGACCATAAGATATAGGAGCAGAATTAGGCCACTCGGCCCATCGAGTCTGCTCCGCCATTCAATCATGGCTGATAAGGTTTTGCGGGTGGAGGGGGGGGGGATGGGAGAAAGGGGGCAGGTCAATATGTTTGAAGTTTTCGAAACGTCCTGCCGGACTCTCCATTAGTCGGATCCTCCGCCCCACTGGCAGCGTTGCCACACCCACGCGTTTCCTGACAGCGTGGGGTGGCCCCCAATGGGAAATCCCATTGGCTGGCCGCGGGAACAGGGAACGGAGGATCCCGCTATGGGCGGGGGGCGCCCCGCTGCAAAACGGAAAATCCCGCCCACCATGTCAGCTTTCTAACATCCATAGTTAAATTGTTTTTCAAAATTACTTGTGGAGGATTATCCCGACCAGTGGGTTGAGGCTCATTTGGAACATCAGGAGCAGCAGGGACTGGGTGGGCAGAACGGCCTGTTTCTCTGCTCTATATGTTAATCAATGCTGCGGAATGCATTGCTTAACCATTTCACTGGAGAAAACCCTGGGATCACCGATATCAGACGGTCACTATTAAATCCAGTGGAGAATTCAGGAGAAACTTCTTCACCCAGAGAGGGGTGCGAATGTGGGACTCACTCCCACAGGGAGTGGGGAGAATGTGGGACTCGCTCCCACAGGGAGTGCGGGTGAATGTGGGACTCGCTCCCATGGGGAGTGGGGAGAATGTGGGACTCGCTCCCATAGGGAGTGGGGAGAATGTGGGACTCGCTCCCATAGGGAGTGGGGAGAATGTGGGACTCGCTCCCATAGGGAGTGGGGAGAACGTGGAACTCACTCCCATAGGGAGTGGGGAGAATGTGGAACTTGCTCCCAGAGGGAGTGGGGGGAATGTGGGACTCGCACCCACAGGAAGTGGGGAGAATGTGGGACTCGCTCCGACAGGGAGTGGGGACAATGTGGAACTCGCTCCCGCAGGGAGTGTTGGAGAATGTGGCTCTCGCTCCCACAGGGAGTGGGGAGAATGTGGAACTCGCTCCCACAGGGAGTGGGGAGAATGTGGGACTCGCCCCCACAGAGAGTGGGGAGAATGTGGGACTTGCTCCCACAGGGAGTGGGGAGAATGTGGGACTCGCCCCCACAGAGAGTGGGGAGAATGTGGGACTCGCTCCCACAGAGAGTGGGGAGAATGTGGAACTCACTCCCACAGAGAGTGGGGAGAATGTGGAACTCACTCCCATAGGGAGTGGGGAGAATGTGGAACTCACTCCATTAGGGAGTGGGGAGAATGTGGAACTCGCTCCCACAGGGAATGGGGACAATGTGGAACTCGCTCCCACAGGGAGTGGGGAGAATGTGGCTCTCGCTCCCACAGGGAGTGGGGAGAATGTGGAACTCGCTCCCACAGGGGGCGGGATTCTCCGACCCCATGCAGGGTCGGAGAATTGGCGGGAAGCGGCGTGATTTCCGCTCCCGCAGGTCTCCTAATTCTCCCGCCGGTAAAAAACCGGCGTTGTGCAAATCCCGCCGGCAGCCTGTGAAAACAGCTGGCGCCGGCGGGATTTCTTTTTTTAACAACTAACCTTAAATCTCCGGCCCGGATGGGCCGAAGTCCCGCCGCTGGGAGGCCTTCTCCCGCCGCCGAGGTGTACACCACCTCGGAAACGGCGGACTCAGCGGCGCGAGCGGGCCCCCGGGGTCCTGGGGGGGGCGGGGGGCGATCGGACCCGGGGGGGTGCCCCCACGGAGGCCTGGCCCGCGATCGGGGCCCCCCGCTCACTCCGCGGGGCAGTGCCGTGGGGGCACTCTTTCTCCTTCCGCGCCGCCACGGCCTCCGCCATGGCGGACGCGGAGGAGAACCCCGCATCGCGCATGCGCCGGCAGTGAGGTCAGCGGCCAGCTGCCGCTGACGTCACTGCCGGCGCATGCGCTGACCGCCGAAAGCCTTTCGGCCAGCCCCGCTTCCGACTGCGCCGGGTGTTTGCGCCAGTCTACCGGTGCAAACTGCTCCGGCGCGGGGCTGGCCCCCAAAGGTGGGGAGAATTCCCCACCTTTGGAGGAGGCGCGACCCCTGAGTGGTTGGCGCCACTCCCCTACGCCGGCACCCTCCGTCACGCCGGGTAGGGGAGAATCCCGCCAAGGGAGTGGGGAGAATGTGGGACTCGCCCCCACAGAGAGTGGGGAGAATGTGGGACTCACTCCCACAGGGAGTGGGGAGAATGTGGGACTCGCTCCCACAGGGAGTGTGGAGAATGTGGGACTCGCTCCCGCACGGAGTGGGGAGAATGTGGGACTCGCTCCGACAGGGAGTGGGGACAATGTGGAACTCGCTCCCGCAGGGAGTGTTGGAGAATGTGGCTCTCGCTCCCACAGGGAGTGGGGAGAATGTGGAACTCGCTCCCACAGGGAGTGGGGAGAATGTGGGACTCGCTCCCACAGGGAGTGGGGAGAATGTGGGACTCGCCCCCACCGACAGTGGGGAGAATGTGGGACTTGCTCCCACAGGGAGTGGGGAGAATGTGGGACTCGCCCCCACAGAGAGTGGGGAGAATGTGGGACTCGCTCCTACAGAGAGTGGGGAGAATGTGGAACTCACTCCCATAGGGAGTGGGGAGAATGTGGAACTCACTCCCATAGGGAGTGGGGAGAATGTGGAACTCACTCCATTAGGGAGTGGGGAGAATGTGGAACTCGCTCCCACAGGGAATGGGGACAATGTGGAACTCGCTCCCACAGGGAGTGGGGAGAATGTGGCTCTCGCTCCCACAGGGAGTGGGGAGAATGTGGAACTCGCTCCCACAGGGAGTGGGGAGAATGTGGGACTCGCCCCCACAGAGAGTGGGGAGAATGTGGGACTCACTCCCACAGGGAGTGGGGAGAATGTGGGACTCGCCCCCACAGAGAGTGGGGAGAATGTGGGACCCGCTCCCACAGGGAGTGGGGGAGAATGTGGGACTCGCTCCCACAGGGAGTGGGGGAGAATGTGGGACTCGCTCCCACAGGAAGTGGTTGAGGTAAATTGTGGAGAGACATTTAAGGGGAAGCTGGATAAACACACGAGGGAGAGGGGAATAGAAGGAGATGGTGATAGGGTGAGATGGAGAGGGGGAGTGAGAGATGTGTTTGGAGCAGAAACACCAGCACAGAGCAGATGGGCCGAATGGCCTGTTTGTGTGCTATAAATACTATTTCATTAATAGATCATTTCGCCACAGACACATTAGTATTCTTTACTGCTGGCAGCAAGCCGAATTTGTCACCAGTAATTTAATAGCCCACATGCGAATCCATCCTGTAAATTGGATTGAAGTAATTGAGGTTATTTAGAGTAATCCTTTGAGTATTATACTCAGCTTTCACTGGAGCAACTCATTCGGATGACATCATGATGAGAGTAATTATGTCAAACCAGATCCTGGGGACAAAAGCAAAGTACTGTAGATGCTGGAAATATAAGATAAAAACAGAAAGTGCTGGAAGTTTGTTAAATTAAACATGAACTCTCTTACTCTGCACAGATGCTGGGTTTTCCAGGCATTTTTTGTTTTTACTTCAGAATTTTGGGATGTTACGGTCAGTGACTTTTTTTTGTGTATTACTTGAATCCACGCGAGTCTAGATTCATTGAATTTACAGTGCCGAACGCGGCCATTCGGCCCATTGAGTCTACACCAGCCGCTGAAAGAGCACCCTACCTAAACCCAGACCTCCACCCTATCCCCGTAATTCAGCAACCCCATCTAACGTTTGGACACTACAGGGCAATTTAGCTTGGCTAATCCACCTAACCTGCCCATCTTTGGACTGTGGGAGGAAACCGGAGCACCCGGAGGAAACCCACGCAGACACGGGGAGAACGCGCAGACTCCGCACAGACAGTGACCCAAGCCGGGAATCGAACCTGGGACCCTGCTGCTGCAAAGCAACAGTGCTAACCAGTGTGCCGCCGTGCCGAGTCATTGGACAGCCAGGGTTGATAATAAGAATTATTGGTTGCCATTCATAGATGCTCGATTTAACGGGAAATGATCAGATTGGTGTTAAATTGGTTCATGCTAATTTAGGCCCCAGTTAGAGGCAGTGTCCTGGAAGATTCAGTAACAGCCTCGGGCAAATAGACCTCCACTGCAACTCGCTGAGTGAACACTTCACCAACAAGCTTTCACAGTCGGGTTATTAGCAAAGGTGTCTCGAGTAGGTATCTCTGATCATCATAATTAACAGTCCACACAATATCACCATCTTGCAAGACATAGCAAAATGCAACAGGAATTAAAAGTCCAATTTGCATTCTTAAGAGCCCAATTGATTGGGTCCCGGCGTCAGATCCTCTGAGATAACAATCTAATACAGAATCCTACAGGGGACCACGATTAGGACCATAGTACCTGTGGCAGATTTTTGAAAGAGCTTTAAAATTAGTCACCATGCCCGTTCCCTATCACCCGATAAATCTTTCCTTTTCAAATGTGGGCAGCACGGTAGCACAAGTGGCTAGCACTGTTGCTTCACAGCTCCAGGGTCCCAGGTTCGATTCCCGGCATGGGTCACTATCTGTGCGGAGTCTGCATGTTCTCCCCGTGTCTGCGTGGGTTTCCTCCGGGTGCTCCGGTTTCCTCCCACAGTCCAAAGACGTGCAGGTTAGGTGGATTGGCCATGCTAAATTGCCCTTAGTGTCCAAAAAAGTTAGGAGGGGTTATTGGGTTACGGGGATAGGGTGGAAGTGAGGGCTTAATGTGGATGGGTGCAGCCTCAATGGGCCGAATGGCCTCCTTCTGAACTGCATGTTCCATGTTAAGTATGTACCTTACGCCCAGATAGTTCCAATATTCCGTTTGGCAACTTAGCCAGCAACTGATAAATATCTCCAACATTAGTCACGGCCTAGATTGTTTTAACCATGGCAACACCACCTGGTCTCAGATTTAGGCGTGTGCTGTACTTTCAATTACTCCCTGAAGTCTCAACCAACAAGAGGAGAAATGAGATCAAAGGGGGAATCCTGCCAACTATTCATGGTATACCTGTTCGAGCAGGCTCAACGACCCAAATGGTCAACTCGTGTTTCTAATTTAAAGCCACAGACTGGAGTTATACTGCAGCAGGTGACAAGCCCAAACTGTGCAAGGCAGGCTCCTGAAGAGGTGTGTGGCGCTAACTGGTGTTTGTGCGTTTGGGAGTCAGAACGCTTGAACGCATGAACACTCGTTTCAATTGGAGTTTAGCAGACTGAAGAGCTGACTTTGGATTGGATTGGATTGGATTGGATTTGTTTATTGTCACGTGTACCGAGGGACAGTGAAAAGTATTTTTCTGCAAGCAGCTCAACAGATCATTCAGTACATGGGAAGAAAAGGGAATAAAAGAAAATACATAATAGGGCAACACAAGGTACACAAAATGTAACTACATAAGCATTGGCATCGGATGAAGCATACAGGGTGTAGTGTTAATGAGGTCAGTCCATAAGAGCATCATTTAGGAGTCTGGTGACAGTGGGGAAGAAGCTGTTTTTGAGTCTGTTTGTGCGTGTTCTCAGACTTTTATATCTCCTGCCCGATGGAAGAAGTTGGAAGAGTGAGTAAGCCGGGTGGGAGGGGTCTTTGATTATGCTGCCCGCTTTCCCCCAGCAGCGGGAGGTGTAGATGGAGTCAATGGATGGGAGGCAGGTTTGTGTGATGGACTGGATGGTGTTCACGACTCTTTGCAGTTCCTTGAGGTTCTGGGCCAAGCAGTTGCCATACCAGGCTGTGATGCAGCCAGATAGGATGCTTTCTATGGTGCATCTGTAAAAGTTGGTAAAAGTTAATGTGGACATGCCAAATTTCCTTCGTTTCCTGAGGAAGTATAGGCGCTGTTCTGCTTTCTTGGTGGTAGCGTCAACATGGGTGGACCAGGACAGATTTTTGGAGATGTGTACCCCTAGGAATTTGAAACTGCTAACCATCTCCACCTCGGCCCCTTTGATGCTGACGGGGGTGTGTACAGTACTTTGCTTCCTGAAGTCATTGACCAGGTCTGGGATTCTCCCCTACCCTGCAGAGCAGGGGGTCCCGGCGTAGCGGAGTGGCACCAACCACTCCGGCGTCGGGCCTCCCCAAAGGTGCGGAATTCTCCATGGAGGCCGTGGCGGCGGCCCGATCGTGGGCCAGGCCACCGTGGGGGCACCCCCCGGGGTTCGATCGCCCCTCGCCCCCCCCAGGACCCCGGGGGCCCGCTTACACCACCAATCCCGCCAGCACCAGAGGTGGTCTAAACCACGTCGGCAGATTGGCCTTTCAGAGGCGGGACTTCGGCCCATCGCGGGCCGGAGAATCGCCGCGGGGGGGCACGCCGATCGGTGGGACGTGATTTCCGCTCCCGCTGATTCCTGGGTGGCGGAGAATTCCGGCCGCGGCGGGGGTGGGATTTACGCCGGCCCCGGGCGATTCTCCGACCATGTGGGTGGTCGGAGAATTCCGCCCCAGCTCTTTAGTTTTGCTGATGTTGAGGGAGAGATTGTTGTCGCTGTACCACTCCACTAGGTTCTCTATCTCCCTCCTGTATTCTGACTCGTCGTTATTCAAGTCTTGATTGAAATATAAAAGGATCCTGAATGGTCTGGACAAGTTGAAAGTGGAAAGGATGGTTCCTCTTGTGGGTTAGTCTGGAACTAGCGGGAACTGTTTTGGACAAAGTTGGCTCAGGTTGATTCTTGTAAACATCCTCCGCAAGGAGACGACATCTTACCCATGGACACTGAGACACTCAAATGTTAGAGGAAAGGTTGGACACCCCGGGTGACTTAGATGAGGGGAATGCAGTTTCCCGTATGGGTGACTGTTAGAGAGGGCACGCTCCCCGCTGGACGAGTTATGGGAAAAATGGGAGGAGAAAGAGTGTGGGGACTCTGGAGCGAAAGGTTAAACCTAATGCAGCTCAAAGTGGTGCACAAAGCGCACCTAAGCAGAACCCGAGTGAGCAGGTTCTACTCGGAGGTGGAGGACAAATGTGAACGGTGCCAGGGAGGCCCGGCCAACCACACCTACATGTTTTGTGCATGTCCCAAGCTGGACAGCCTTTTTTGAAGCAATGCCCAAGGTGGTGGGGGTGAAGGTGGGGCCAAGTGGCAGTCTTCAGAGTATCAGAGCAGCCAGAACTATTCATGGGGAGGGGGGCAAACATCCTTTCCTTTGCTTCCCAAATCGCCCGCCAGAGAATCCTGCTCGCTGGCGATCGGCAGCACCCCACCCCCCAGCTGCAGATTGGCTGGCAGACCTGGCGGACTTTCTCCACCTGGTTGATATTGGTGTGAGGGGAGGGGGTGGGATTTATTCCTGTTATTATGCGTTAATGTATGGTTTTTGTCTTGCAAACTTTGCACAAAAAAAATCGTTAAAATCTCAGTAACAATATTTTTTTAAAATGGTAGATTCTTGTTTATCAAGGGAAGCAAAGGTTATTGGGGTTGTTGAAACTATGAGATACGAAACAGATCAGCCATTATCTTATTGAATAGTGGAACAGGCTCAAAGGGCCGATGGTCTACTTCTGGCCCTGTGAGAATCTAGAATCACTTCAGTGCAGAAGGGGGCCATTCAGCCCATCGAGTGTGTACCGACCGTCCGCAACAGCAACGAGGTGCTTATTCCCCCCAAACCAATCCCTGTAACTCCACCTAGTCTTTTGAACGCAAAGGAGAAATTCATAGAATCCCTACAGTGCAGAAGGAGGCCATTTGGCCCATCGAGTCAGCACTGACCCCCTGAGAGATCTCCCCACCGAGGCCCACACCCCCACCCTGTCCCCACAACCCAATATCCCCACCTAATCTGCTAATATTTTGTACACTGAGGGACAATTTATCCTGGGCAATCCACCTAACCCGCACATCTTAGGGCTGTGGGAGGAAACCGGAGCACCCGGAGGAAACCCACGCACACACGGGGAGAAAATGCAAACTCCGCACTGGCAGGGTCCCGGCTGCTGTGAGGCAGCAGTGCTAACCACTGTGCCACCAATTTAGCATGTTTGTTTGTGCGCGGGATTTAGCAGGCCCATTCTCCGTGGGTGAAGATTCTGTTCTGGCTGCAACCCTGTGACAGGGCCATGATGGGGTCTGCGCCAGCATGTTTTCAGAACCTGAACTTCCCCGCGTTCCCCCCCCCCCCCCCTTCAGTGATCAGTTCACGCCCAGATTCCTGGCTGCGTGGAATGCTCCACCCCCCACCCAACCTCCAGCCACGTGACATTACACTGCCACAAATCACCGCTAGTTTTCAAAAAATTACCCCCAGTCGCAATGACCATGCCAGCAGTGCGGAGGTGCCTGGAGGCCCAAATGTTTGACAGCTGGTGCTGGCATTGCTCCCCCGGTACTCTGGTGGCGCCCCCTGGCAGTGTTAGGTGCAATGCAAGGGGGTAACGCTCCTCCATTGGCGGGAGGGGGGGTTTTCCTTCTGCTAAGTGTGGGTGGGGAGAGGGGTGCACACTGACAACAGTGTGGGGGGAGGGGAGACGGGGAAGAGTACTCCCCAGTACCTCCGTGGGTTGGGGGGAGGGGGAAATGCCACAAAGATTCTTGAAGGGGGGGGGGGTCTTCCATTGCCATGGGGGCTGGGATGGTGTTTGGTTTTTTTTGCTGATCGAGGCGCCATTTAAAGATGGTGTCCCCTGTGAAGCCGGCCTTTGCTACCTCCATCAGGCCCCACCCTACCATGGCGGTGGTGCTAACTGCACACCCCAACTTTCCTTTTTGACAGAATGTCAGCAAATGTGGCTGCGTTTCCGGAGAGAAACAGGCTGGTTTTCAGTCAGAACCTGGCACGCTGAGATTGTATTTGGAAAATTCCACCCCATATCTTGAAAGACAGACACAGTCTCGATCGATCAAGCTAGCCCTTCGTTGACAGTATTCTGATCAAAGGTTATTATGTTGAGACATTAACTCCTTGTTTCTCTCTCCATAGCTGCTGCCAGACCTGCTGAATGCTCCGAGCATTTTATATTTCCTGATCACTGTACGTGTATGGGCAGCTAAATAGGGAGCTGAAAACATTTGAAAGACATTTAGATCAATTATGAAGTGCATTTATTAGATAACAATTGGATGCAACATCCCCCCAAAAATACATCCGTTTATATTTCAGAGGCAGTAAAAGGAAAAAGTGAAACCGCTTTAATACTCTCATAATCTGTTGGTACTTCACAGATTGTAGATGCATTGACAAGCAATGGAAGTGAACCAGCCAACTTATTGTCAGGTATATCTTCATTCCTCTGTAACACATTTAGCTACATTCATAAATAGATCACAACACTTTTCTTTGGCAAAAAAAAAAAGTGGTTCTTTTTAAGATACACATGTTTTTGCGGAGCGGTTATCCCCTCCGTGTACATTCACATTAATCGTGTGTGCCGTCGAAATAAGTTTGCTTAAAGTCACAATTCTCACCCTGGGTTAGACGGCCCCGTTTCCCCTCTCTCTTAAATGAAGCAAAAACAGAGACTAGTCATGGTCACATTATTGTTCTTTTTAAAAAATGGTCTCCTGTCTTAGCTAAAATTAGCAGAGAACTTTTTCAGCCTCCTCAATTGTCCCCGACTTTTTTAAATAACCTGTGTTTTGCTTTTGTTCAGTGCGATTTCTGCCAGGTAATAATGGACGACGTATTGTATGGAAAAGGCTTCTTGGTCCGATTGTGGTCTAGTCTAAAATTGTGAACTAACCTTTCAGTCTTTCCCTTTTAGTCTCCAGCCTCTGCATTTACACCTTTTTTTCCCCCAATTTGTGATATAGAAATAGAGATAGAAATAGAGGAAAACAGCACAGAACAGGCCCTTCGGCCCACGATGTTGTGCCGAACTTTTGTCCTAGGTTAATCATTTGGACACTAAGGGCAATTTATCATGGCCAATCCACCCAACCTGCACATCTTTGGACTATGAAGCCTATAATCTCGGCAGCACCATTTCGAAACACAAAGAAGGACGAGTACAGGGATAATACAAGTTGCGGGTAATTGTTAGTTTAGTTTACGGTTAGTAACTTGTTCTGTCTTTTTCTTCCCCCCCCAAATCTAATTCACATCCTTTCCGATTTGAATCTACTGCTGAGAATGTTCAAATTGGTTTTGATGACAGAAAACTGCTGGTCTTTGCACATTCCTGAAGGACCATCCTGCCAGCAGATGCATCCCACCTAGAAAGATCCTGCAACAAGGGAATAAAAAAAAAGAAAATTCATTTTTTTTATAACAGCGACGAAGCTTTGCAGAGAAATCAAGATCATTTTTTTCCCCTGTTGATTTCAATCTTCCCTCCCGAGGGTGTGAAGCCTTACCCCACCCAAGAACCTGGGTCTCTGATGTGAGATTAAACAGCTCGTTCGGCCAGGAACGGCACACTAACCAATTTGTCTCCTGTCTCCACCCCTTACAGCCATCACGCGTCACCAGTGCAGCAAGAACTGGGAGACGGAACCCCAGCCAGTCAGCTTCTCGTACCTCAGTGTCATTACACTTTATGAGTTGTAGAATGTGCAGCACGTGGGCGGAATTGCGGCGCAGTGGTTAGCACTGCTACCTCCCAGCGCTGCAGTCCCAGGTTCGATCCTGACCCCGGGTCACTGTCCGTGTGGAGTTTGCACATTCTCCCTGTGCCTGCCTGGGTCTCACCCCCACAACCAGGGTAGGTGGATTGGCCACGCTAAATTGTCCCGTAATTGGGGAAAAGAGAGAATTGGGTACTCTACATTTATTAAAGAAAAGAATTTGCAGCACAGAAACAGGTTGGTGTTAATGCTCCGCACGAGCTTCGTCCCACCCTCCATCACAACCTTCTGCCACAAATTGGCAATCCTTGAATAATGAAGAATGTTACCGGGCAAAGATGAAAAGAGGAGACCAGCATTGCTCTGGGTGAAAGGTATAAACTCCACACAGACTGGGGATTAACGGAGGAATTCTCGATAATCTTGATAACTCTGACCAGTACTACCACATTTGCTGCTTTTATCCAGTTTGCTTATCATCTGCCTTGATCATTACTACAACATAATTACACCATTTCAATCCAATGTGCTTCAGTAGTTTCGGCCATGCACCTTGTTTCTGTAATAAAATTGGTCACTGGAAAATAAAACATTGAACCCATGCAGAAATGGGCCAATTGCACGGGCCAATAAATTGGTACTCACTCAAGCTAGAGTGGTCATTGGCGTGTCTTCGTCTTCACCTCGTAGATCTTTCCCTCCCAGTGGCTTTGAGCTCAAGGCTTCAACTTCTTCACCTTGCTTCCTTCGTGCTTTGTGCTTCCTGCAAAATCGACTTTGGGTAAACAAAATTCGGAGAAAGAGATGTTACAAAAAAATATTTCTCGCTGTAACTCATCAGATCTCATGTCAAATCTTCTTTAATCGTAAATCTTTCATTTCTACATAAACATTTGAAGAGATTTTAATTAGGAAGGCAAATGGTATGGTCGCTATTACAGATGGATTGAAGTACAAGCACAACTGGGTGTCATTACCTCAAGATAAGGAGTTGCCCATTTAGGACTGGATAAGGAGGAGGAGGAGGAGGAGAAAGAAGAGGAAAAGGAGAAAGAGAAAGAGAAAAAAGAGAAAGTGAAAGAGGAGAAAGAGAAAGAGGAAAAAGAAAAGGAGGAGGAGGGGAAAGAAAAAGAAGAGGAGGAGGAAAAGGAGAAAGAAGAGGAGGAGGAGGAGAAGGAGAAAGAGGAGGAAGAGGAGGAGAAGGAGAAAGAGGAGGAGGAGGAGGAGGAGGAGAAAGAGGGGGAGGAGGAGAAAGAGGAGGAGGAGGAGAAAGAGGAGGAGGAGGAGAAAGAGGAGGAGGAGGAGAAAGAGGAGGAGGAGGAGGAGAAGGAGGAGAGAAAGAGAAGGAGGAGGAGGAGGAGGAGGAGGAGAAAGAGAAGGAGGAGAAGGAGGAGAAGGTGAAAGAGGAGGAGGAGGAGAAGAAGGAGAAAGAAGAGGAAGAGGAGGAGAAAGAGAAAGAGGAGGAGAAAGAGGAGGAGGAGGAGAAGAAGGAGGAGGAGGAGAAAGAGGAAGAGGAGAAGGAGACGAAGGAGGAGGAGGAGAAAGAGGAGGAGAAGGAGATGGAGGAGAAAGAGGAGAAGGAAAAAAAGGAGGACAAGGAGAAAGAGGAGGAGGAGGAGGATGCAGAGGCAGAGGCGGAGAAGGAGAAAGAGGAGGAGGAGGAGAAAGAGGAGGAGGAGAAAGAGGAGGAGAAGGAGAAAGAGGAGGAGAAAGAGGAGGAGGAGGAGGAGAAAGAGGAGGAGAAAGAGAAAGAGGAGGAGGAGGAGAAGGAGAAGAAGGAGGAGGAGAAGGAGAAGAAGGAGGAGGAGGAGAAGGAGATGGAGGAGGAGAAAGAGATGGAGGAGAAAGAGGAGAAGGAGAAAGAGGAGGACAAGGAGAAAGAGGAGGAGGAGGATGTAGAGGCAGAGGCGGAGAAGGAGAAAGAGGAGGAGGAGAAAGAGGAGGAGGAGAAAGAGGAGGAGGAGAAAGAGGAGGAGAAGGAGAAAGAGGAGGAGAAGGAGGAGGAGGAGGAGGAGAAAGAGAAAAAGGAGGAGGAGGAGAAGGAGAAGAAGGAAGAGGAGGAGAAGGAGAAAGAGGAGGAGAAGGAGAAAGAGGAGGAGGAGGAGAAAGAGGAGGAGGAGGAGAAAGAGGAGGAGAAGGAGAAAGAGGAGGAGAAGGAGAAAGAGGAGGAGAGTCAGAAAGAGGAGGAGAAGGAGAAAGAGGAGGAGGAGGAGAAAGAGGAGAGAAAGAGGAGGAGGAGGAGGAGAAAGAAGAGGAGGAGGAGGAGAAGGAGAAAGAAGAGAAGGAGAAGAAGTAGAAAGAGGAGGAGGAGGAGGAGGAGAAGGAGAAAGAGGAGGAGAAGGAGAAAGAGGAGGAGAAGGAGAAAGAGGAGGAGAAGGAGAAAGAGGAGGAGAAGGAGAAAGAGGAGGAGAAGGAGAAAGAGGAGAAGGAGAAAGAGGAGGAGAAGGAGAAAGAGGAGGAGGAGGAGGAGAAAACGGATAAGAAGAAAGAGGAGGATAAGGAGATGGAGGAGAAAGAGGAGGACAAGGAGAAAGAGGAGGAGGAGAAAGAGGCAGAGACGGAGGCGGAGGAGGAGAAAGAGGAGAAGGAGAAAGAGAAGGAGAAAGAGGAGAAGGAGAAGGAAGAGAAAGAGAAGGAGAAAGAGGAGGAGAAGGAGAAAGAGGAGGAGAAGGAGAAAGAGGAGGAGAAGGAGAAAGAGGAGGAGGAGGAGAAAGAGAAGGAGAAAGAAGAGGAGGAGGAGGAGGAGGAGAAGGAGAAAGCGGAGGAGGATGAGGAAAAAGGAGGAGGAGGAGAAGGAGATGGAGAAAGAGTAGGAGGAGGAGGAGTAGGAGGAGGAGAAGGAGAAGGAGAAGGAGAAGAAGGAGAAAGAGGAGGAGGAAGTGGGGGAGGAGGAGAAGGAAAAAGAGGAGGAGGAGAAAGAGGAGGAAAGAAGAAGAAATCACTTGTCACAAATTGGCTTCAAATGAAGTTACTGTGAATAGCCCCTAGTCGCCACATTCCGGCGCCTGTTCGGGGAGGCTGGTACAGGAATTGAACCGTGCTGCTGGCCTGCCTTGGTCTGCTCTCAAAGCCAGCGATTTAGCCCTGTGCTAGGCAGTCAATCTTTAGAATTCTCTATCCTAGGTGGTTGTGGATGCTCAGCTGATTAATATATTTGAGTTTGGGTGGTAGGACTTGGAGGAAAGATATGGAGGTGTCCACACTCAGTATTCTTATATAACATGATGTGAGATTTATTCAGGGCGTTGCTCAATACAATCAAGATGATAATTTGCTCCAAGTCTACACAAACACTCTGCTGATGTCATGATACGATGAAAATGTCCTTATTCCTTCCTGGGTGGTTACTCCAGTTTCTGTCACTATAGGTACTGAAAAGTCCTCAAAAGCGCAATCTGAACTTGTCATCATGTCTGGTCTCCATTCCGAAGTATTGCTCTCGAGATTTTCCAAGGGAAAAACCTCTTGAGAAGTTTCTGCACGCTTATAGCTGATCAGCGTGATGTCGTAGGTACCCATTTCTCATTTGGTGGTGTAGCTCCTAGCTAGCACTCTCTCTCCCCAGTTGAATACTCAATGTTTGGAGTTTTGTTCTCTCCGAGCAACCCGTGCTTGTTGTTGTTGTTGTTTCACAATCTTTGAAGTATCAGGTGGAATCAAACTGTGTTCATTGTTTCCCTTTGAACAACAGCATTGCTGGTGAACTCTGCATGGTAGGACGTACAGTGTTCCGGTAAGACATTAGGAATTTGCTTACTCTTCTTACCTATGTCCCTTGGTCCTTCGATGCTTTGATAGAATGCTTTAATAATTGCACAAAACCTTCAGCCAATCCATTCGTTGCTGGATAATATGGAGCTGACTTGATATAGTGTATACTGTTCCCATTCAAGTTGTCCTCAAACTCCTTCAAAGTAAACGGACTACCATTATCATTAACAATCTGCTCCGGTGACCCAAATCTTACAAATATTTTGTCTAGTGTCTCAATGGTCTGATCAGTCATCATGGGCTTCATTATCATGATTTCCAGCCATTTCGAATGCGTGTCCACAATCACAAGAACTTGTGTCCCTCCAGTGGACCAGCATGGCTGATATGTATTTGATATGTACATAATCGGATGCTCCAGTTTACCTCTCGCAAGTCCCGAAAGATGTGCTTGTTAGGTGAATTGGAAAGTCTGAATTTTCCCTCTGTGTACCCGAACAGGCGCCGAGTGTGGCGACGAGGGGATTTTCACAGTAACTTCATTGCAGTGTTAACATATGCCTACTTGTGACAATAATACAGATTATTATTCTCTGCCGTGCGGCCGCTCCCACAGATACAATGATTGCAATGATGGAATGTTCTTCAATTTTGCACAAGATTGACATTGCCCTATTTTCTCTTCAATTTGAGCATCTAATCCTGACCACCAAAAATAACTGTGTGTCAATTCCTTCATCCACACTATATATAATATATATATGCTAATCATCTGAAGTTGTTGAATTCAATGTTGAGACCGGAAGGCTGTAACATGCCAAACTGGAAGGTGAGATGTTGTTCCTCCAGTATGTGTTGAGCTTCACTGGAACATTGCAGCAGGCCAAGGACAGACACGTGGGCGTGAGAGCAGGGTCTTGTGTTTCGACCTCTTTGTTTTTATTGGCTTCGGTGTCCAGGACATTGTCCAAATAGACCGCCACTCACGGTAGTCCTGAATGGATGTTCTCCATGACTCCCTGGAAAACAGTTCAAGCCGATGACACTCCGAATGGGAACTTTGTATATTCATAGAGGCCTCTATGGGTATTAATGGTCACGTATTTTCTGGAATCCACATGTAGCTCCAATGGCTCATATAGAATTTTGTCTGCCAGCCAGATTTGCATAGAGGTCCACTATTTGCAGCATCGGGTATCTGTCCAAACAAGAGGCTTTTCTCACTGTTAGCTTGTAATCCCCACACAGGCAGATGGTTTGGTCTGGTTTCAGTACTGGGACTACAGGTGTTGCCCAATCTGCAAATTGTACCAGCTGGATGACTCCAAGGCTTCCCAAGTGGTGAGTTAATCCTCTCCCTTTGTCAGCAAGGTGCAAGGAACTGGGCATTCCCTGAAGTACTTCAGTTGGGCCTCAGATGTCCAAGTGTACGTTGGACATGGCAGCTTTGATTTTACCCAGGTCCTCCTGGAAACTTCCAGGTACTTCCCCAGGACTTGTACAATTCCCCCAGTGCCAACCCTGAAAATCCACTGCGAGTCCAAACAGAGCTGGGTCGCCATGTCAACACCACACACAAGGTGGTCTTGGGGCATCTTGGGCAGGGATGGCCTGTACTCGCAGTGTTCTGCCAGTTTAAGTAATCATAAGACCATAGGACCATAAGACATAGGAGCAGAATTAGGCCACTCGGCCCATCGAGTCTGCTCCACCATTCAATCATGGCTGATATTTTCTCATCCCCATTCTCCTGCCTTCTCCCCAAAACCCCTGATCCCCTTATTAATCAAGAACCTATCTATCTCTGTCTTAAAGACACTCAGTGATTTGTCCTCCACAGCCTTCTGTGGCAAAGAGTTCCACAGATTTACCACCCTCTGGCTGAAGAAATTCCTCCTCATCTCAGTTTTAAAGGATCGTCCCTTTCGTCTGAGATGGTGTCCTCTGGTTCTAGTTTATCCTACAAGTGGAAACATCCTCTCCATGTCCACTCTATCCAGGCCTCGCAGTATCCTGTAAGTTTCAATAAGATCCCCTCTCATCCTTCTAAACTCCAACGAGTACAGACCCAGAGTCCTCAACCGTTCCTGATCCGACAAGTTCTTTATTCCAGGGATCATTCTTGTGCACCTCCTTTGGACCCTTTCCAAGGCCAGCACATCCTTCCTTAGATACAGGGTCCAAAACTGCTCACAATACTCCAAATGGGGCCTGACCAGAGCCTTATACAGCCTCAGAAGTACATCCCAGCTCTTGTATTGTAGCCCTCTTGACATGAATGCTAACATTGCATTTGCATTCCTCACTGCCAACTGAACCTGCACGTTAACCTTAAGATAATCGTGAACAATGACTCCCAAGTCCCTTTGTGCTTCTGATTTCCTAAGCATTTCCCCATTTAGAAAATAGCCTATGCTAGATTCTTCCTTCCAAAGTGCATAACCTCACACTTTTCCACATTGTATTTCATTTGCCACTTCATTGCCCACTCGGCCAGTCTGTCCAAACCCTTCTGCAGCGCCCCCCCCCCCCCCCCCCCCCCCCCCCCCCCGCTCTTCCTCCCCCCCGCTTCCTCAATACTGCCTGTCTCTCTACAGATCTCTGTATCATCTGCAAACTTAGCAACAGTGCCTTCAGTACCTTCTTCCAGATCATTAATGTATATTGTACAAAGTTGTGGTCCCAGCACAGACCCCTGAGGCACACCACTAGAAACTCAGTTACAGACTCCCCTGGGTTCTCTTGGCCGTATTAAAATGGTATCTTTTGACAATGACCGACGGCTTGGGGGTCATAGTGGTTTGCCTCGAGTGCCACCTATTCCTCAAACGTCTTGGCAGCCTGGGACTGCAGGGTAGGCAAGGCTCTTTATGACACTGAATGTGGGGACCCCAGAGGCAGTTAAAAGAATAACCTCCTGGCACATTCCCCAGTAATAGTGTTTGCCCTGAAAAAATAACAGTGTTGTTGAAAATACAGAAAAATGTGTCATTTGAAACATGGAAGTCTGGCAATATCTGGTCGAAGAGAAACACGAGAGGATACAGGGAAAGATCCCACAAAGGGTTAACAGCAGCTGCAAAGAGCAGGATTATAAAATGCTAATTCCTTCTCACAAGCAGGCTTAGCAAACACACAGGATTCTGGTATTAAGCTAAAAACACCTTCATTGAAAGTAACTATCTTAGGAAGCATCTGGAAAAGGAAAGGATTAGGTTCAGTTGAATTTGGTGTCAATTCTAAGTGCGAAATTCTACTAACATCAAGTAAATTAAATAAAATTGGAGACAACCTGTCTACGAGAAACATAATTTAAAGTCAAAATCAAAGGCAAAGTTATGAGCTGGGGACAATTGGAAAATAAAACTATTGAAATGACAGAAATTAAAAGTAACACCTCTTGAAACCAAAGCATCTTTGAATATCACAAAGGACAATGTAATCAGATCTGAGAGGTGAGGTTATGCCCAAAAGGAATAATTAGTTGTATTAGAATGTTTAGATCAAAGATACTTTTTAACAATCAAAGTAAATTAAGTTAATTGACAATAAGGTAATAAAAACGTAATAATTGTTAGAAAGAGAATATAAACCCAGGGAGCAGAGCAGAAGCAGAAGGAGAATCAGAACTTAGAGAGAGGAGAGAAGCATATTCAGCTCTCACAGCTCGGTCATGGGAAAGATGAGACAAGCAGCCGAGCTAAAACAGCTATACATCGAAGGAAGACATCAAGAATGGAATCCTGGAACTCCCTCCCCAACAGCACTGTGGGTGTACCTACACCACATGGACTGCAGCGGTTGAAGAAGGTATCTCACCACCACCTTCTCAAGGGCAATTAGGGATGGGCAATAAATGCTGGCCTAGCCACTGACAAACACATCCCATATATGAATATAAAGAAAAAGAATCATTAAAAATAAACTCCATCAGCATTTACATGGTAATCGGGACCGACTCTTCACTAGTAATCTCTCTGGTAACGGATGTTTTCACAAACAACAGTTACACCCAGCAGCAGCACCTGCACTGCATCAGACACAATTCACCTCGAATAATTGCAAAGTACTTTCTAAACGATGACTCAGTAACAAGCTTGGCACAGTGTTTGACCACAGCAACCTCAACCACACAATCAGCTTCCAAATTGAATGACTTAAATGACAGCTCTGGAGCATCATAAGTGGAATCGAAGAGCACAGGAGTCCATTCGGCCCACCATGCCATGGATGAATACTAGAAGAGGGAACATTTGCAGGACAATTTGAGGGAGTAGGTGGAGAAGCCCGAGATTTATTCCCGAAATGGGAGATCTGTCTTACGAGGAGGGAATGAATTGGATGGACCTATATCCTTTTGGAGTTTAGAAAAATCCAAGATTCTGAGATGGTTTGACAGGGTAGATACTTAAAGGATTTTTCCCCTGCCAGGGGTTTCTAGAAATGGAGTCAACCATTTAGGCCAGAGATGAGGAGAAATTTCCTCGCTCAATAAAGTGTTGTGAATCTTAGGAATTCTCTAATCCAGAGAGCTCCAGATGCTGAGTTGTTGAGTAAAGTTGCCACAGTCCCAGATGACCATAGGCTGCTTTCCCTTTGAGGGGGAGAGCTGACTGGTGGCGATTTAACCTGAGGATCAACACACCTGAGGCGAGAACAAGGTTCAGGAGGCGGGGCCTCCATGAGCAACCTCAGCCGTTACGGGAATTGAACCCACGTAGCCAGCCTCGCTCTGCATCACAAACCAGCTGTCCAGCCCACTGGCAACCAGCTGAGGATATCCAAGGCTGAGATCGATAGATTTTTGGATTCAAAGGGAATCAAGAGTTATGGGGATGGGACGAGGAAGTGGAGTTGATGTCAGCCAGGATCATACAGAATGGTGAAGCAGGTTCAAGGATATGTATGGTCTATTCCCGCCCCTACTTTATACGTTTGTGCAATTGTGCTTCTGAAGAACAATACAGACACAGGGCCAAATCACCTCCGTCTGTGTCGCATCACAGCATCACAAAGTTCACAGTCCTGGTGATAGTTTGAGGATAAGGGGTAAACCTTTTAGGACTGAGGTGAGGAGAAATCTCTTCACCCAGAGAGCGGGGAATCTGTGGAATTCGCTGCCACAGAAAGTAGTTGAGGCCAAAACATTGTGTGATTTCAAGAAGGAATTTGATACAGCTCTTGGGGCTAAAGGGACCGAGGGATATGGGGAGGCAGGATCAAGGTATTGAACTGGATGATCAGCCATGATCATAATGAATGGGAGAGCAGACTCGAAGGGCCGAATGGCCTCCTTCTGCTTCTATTTTCTATGTTTCTACAGGTCATCTCGGCCTGAACTTGGGTTTCTCTTCCAAGGCTCTGCCTGACCTGCTGAGCATTTTTTTGTTTTTTTTATTTTGGATTCACAGTACTTCGCTTTTGCCTTTTAATACATTCACAACTATTCTGTAATTCCTTCAGGCACAACAGAAATGGATTAAAGTATACCTAACTGCGCACAAATACAGATGATTATTATCAGAGCGATGAGCACCAACATTGTCAGAATCAGGCCAACGATGATGAACTTGTCCTGCTTTCCAGTGAGATAAAACATGTCCACCAATTGGCACCGGGATCCCACAAAACCAAATTTACATCTGTTAAAAACAAGAGCAAATAATCAAATTAATTCAGTTATTGAATATTTTGATTGAAAGAGGTGAATGGGCTCAATAACAATAGACAATCAAAAGAACAGCTTTTCCAATCTCAGAACTTCAGTGTCACACCCACAGTTACAAAACAATGCAGCAAAATCCTCCAGTCATGTCTTCCCATGTGACCTGAACATCATCTTCAATAATTCAGATTCTCAGGAGCTGCAGCCTTTGGCATCCAGAGGGGTAGCTTTAATCGTAATTTCCTAATTGGTGACAAGTTGATTTTTGATGCCGATAATCCGTGCTACAAACAAATAACCGTACTCTGCCACTCTCGTCCCTTAGCTCTGTACTTCCCCCCCCCCCCCCTTATTGTCTTTCGCTGCTTTATCGTTGACCCTCTCTCCATCATAGGGTCAGAGGTGGAGGTGTTCGTGGATGAGTGGACAACGTTTAGTCCCATTCACAACTCCTCAGATAATTAGACAGCCCATGCCCACGTGCAGCAAGGTCTGGTCAACATTAAAGTTCAGGTTGATGAGTGGAAGTAACATTCATTCCACACAAGTACCAGGTTCACATACAATGACCGTTACCCATTTCCTCTCGACATGCAACATCATTATTGTTGCTGAATCCCTCACCATTACCATTCTGGGGGTTGCCATTGATCAGAAACTGAACTTTTTTTTTGAAATTGTAGTTGTTGAAGTTAACCAAAAGGTTTAAGACATGGCAGGAGATCCCAGACCCATGTCATGCTCCTCGCGTGCGATGTGGGAGCTCAGGGACACGCCCACTGTTCCTGGCTCCTTCACGTGCAAGAAGTGTGTTCAGTTGCAGCTCCTGTTAGACCGCTTGACGGCTCTGGAGCTGCGGATGGACTCACTTTGGAGCATCGCTATGCTGAGGAGGTCGCAGCAGCCAGGTTCATGGCACCATGGCTGGCTCTGCTGTGCAGCAGGGCAGGAAGAAAAATGGCAGGGCTATAGTGATAGGGGACTCAATCATAAAGGGAGTAGACAGGCGGTTCTGTGGACGCAATCGAGACTCCAGGATGGTATGTTGCCTCCCTGGTGCAAGGGTCAAGGATGTCTCGGATCGGCTGCAGGACATTCGGGGGGGGGGGGGAGGGTGAACAGCCAGCTGACGTGGTGCACTTTGGCACCAACGATAGAGGTAAAAAACGGGACGAGGTCCTACAAGCTGAATTCAGGGAGTTAGGAGTTAAACTAAAAAATAGGACCTCAAAAGGTAGTAATCTCAGGATTGCTACCTGTGCCATGAGCTAGTCAGAGTAGGAATGTCAGGATAGATAGGATGAATGCATGGCTCGAGAGATGGTGCAAGAGGGAGGGATTCAAATTTATGGGGCATTGGAACCGGTTCTGGGGGAGGGGGGCCCAGTACAAACCGGACAGACTGCACCTGGGCAGGGCTGGAACCGATGCCCTGGGGGGGGGGGGGGGGGGGGGGGGGGGGGGGTTTCTAGAGCTGTTGGGGAGGGTTTAAACTAATGTGGCAGGGGGATGGGAACCAATGCAGGAAGTTGGAAGGTAGTAAAACAGGGACAGGAACAAAAGGCTGTAAGGGGGAAAAGTGTAAGGAACAGGAGACATAGTCATAAATCAAAAAGGGCGACAGTACAAGGTACAGTGACTGAGGGAAGCTCAGTGAATAGGCCCAGTAATACTAAAAGGAATAAAATGGGAAGTAAAAACATAAATGGTAAGCGACGCGGCAGGTTGTTACATGAAGATATGGGTTCAACGACAATGAAAATTAGGAGAAAAGGTAAGAGAAAATATAACTTAGGAGAGGTTACTGATCGAGGTGTTAAGATTCAAAACAGAGGTATCAAAGCCAACAATAGTGTACTTTACCTGAATGCTCGTAGTATTCGGAATAATGTAAATGAGTTGATGGCGCAAATCATCGTGAATGACTATGATTTAGTGGCCATTACTGAAACATGGTTAAAGGATGGTCATGACTGGGAGTTAAATATCAGAGGGTATCAAACTATTTGGAAGGACAGAGTGGATGGTAAAGGAGGTGGTGTAGCTCTGTTATTTAAGGATGACATCCGGGTAATAGTAAGGGATGACATTGGTGCTATGGAGGATAAGGTTGAATCCATTTGGGTGGAAATCAGGAATAGTAAGGTGAAAAAGTCACTGATAGGAGCAGTCTATAGGCCACTAATTAGTAACATTATGGTGGGGCAGGCAATAAATAAAGAAATAATGGATGCGTGTAGAAATGGTACAGCAGTTATCATGGGGGATTTTAATCTACATGTTGATTGGTTGAACCAGGTCAGTCAAGGAAGCCTTGAGGAGGAGTTTATTGAATGTATCCGCGATAGTTTCCTATGACAGTATGTAATGGAACCTACGAGGGAACAAGCGGTCCTAGATCTTGTCCTGTGTAATGAGTCAGGATTGATTAATGATCTCATAGTTAGGGATCCTCTCGGAAGGAGCGATCACAATATGGTGGAATTTAAAATACAGATGGAGGGTGAGAATGTCAAATCAAACACTAGTGTTTTGTGTTTAAACAAAGGAGATTACAATGGGATGAGAGAAGAGCTAGCTAAGGTCGACTGGGAGCAAAGACTTTATGGTGAAACAGTTGAGGAACAGTGAAGAACCTTCCAAGTGATTTTTCACAGTACTCAGCAAAGGTTTATACCAACAAAAAGGAAGGACGGCAGTAAGAGGGAAAATCGACCGTGGATATCTAAAGGAAATAAGGGAGAGTATCAAATTGAAGGAAAAAGCATACAAAGTGGCAAAGATTGGTGGGAGACTAGAGGACTGGGAAATCGTTAGGGGGCAACAGAAAGCTACTAAAAAAGCTACAAAGAGTAAGATTGATTATGAGAGTAAACTTGCTCAGAATATAAAAACAGATAGCAAAAGTTTCTACAAATATATAAAACAAAAAAGAGTGGCTAAGATAAATATTGGTCCTTCAGAGGGTAAGAAGGGAGATTTAATAATGGGAGATGAGGAAATGGCTGAGGAACTGAACAGGTTTTTTGGGTAGGTCTTCACAGTGGAAGACACAAATAACATGCCTGTGACTGATAGAAATGAGGCTTTGACAGGTGAGGACCTTGAGATGATTGTTATCACTAAGGAGGTAGTGATGGGCAAGCTAATGGGGCTAAAGATAGACAAGTCTCCTGGCCCTGATGGAATGCATCCCAGAGTGCTAAAAGAAATGGCTAGGGAAATTGCAGATGCACTAATGATGATTTACCAAAATTCACTAGACTCTGGGGTGGTCCCGGTGGATTGGAAATTAGCAAACGTGACACCACTGTTTTAAAAAGGAGGTAGGGAGAGAGCAGGAAATTATAGGCCAGTGAGCTTAACTTCGGTAGTAGGGAAGATGCTGGAATCTATCATCAAGGAAGAAATAGCGAGGCATCTGGATAGAAATTGTCCCATTGGGCAGACGCAGCATGGGTTCATAAAGGGCAGGTCGTGCCTAACTAATTTAGTGGAATTTTGTGAGGACATTACCAGTGCGGTAGATAACGTGGTATATCTGGATTTCCAGAAAGCCTTTGACAAGGTGCCACACAAAAGGTTGCTGCATAAGATAAAGATGCATGGCATTAAGGGTAAAGTAGTAGCATGGATGGAGGATTGGTTAATTAATAGAAAGCAAAGAGTTGGGATTAATGGGTGTTTCTCTGGTTGGCAATCAGTAGCTAGTGGTGTCCCTCTGTGATCCGTGTTGGGTCCACAATTGACATAGATGATTTGGAGTTGGGGACCAAGGGCAACGTGTCTAAGTTTGCAGATGACACTAAGATGAGTGGTAAAGCGAAAAGTGCAGAGGATACTGGAAGTCTGCAGAGGGATTTGGATAGGTTAAGTGAATGGGCTAGGGTCTGGCAGATGGAATACAATGTTGACAAATGTGAGGTTATCCATTTTGGTAGGAATAACAGCAAAAGGGATTATTATTTAAACGATAAAATATTAAAGCATGCCGCTGTGCAGAGAGACCTGGGTGTGCTAGTGCATGAGTCACAGAAAGTTGGTTTACAGGTGCAACAGGTGATTAAGAAGGCAAATGGAATTTTGAGGGTTTGAATGTTTGTGGAAGGCAGAGCAATTAAGCGGGGCTGCTCTGTCCTGGATGGTGTTGAGCTTCTCGAGTGTTGCTACACTCATCCAGGCAAGTGAGGAGTATTCCATTACATTCCTGACTTGTGCATTGTAGGTGGTAGACAGACTTTGGAGAGTCAAGAGGCGAGTTACTCACCACAGGATTCCTAACCTCTGACCTGCTGTTGTAGCTACAGCATTTATATGGCTAGTCCAGTGTGGTATTACCATAACTATCAGCATTGTAAAGGTTGATGTAGTGTCGAGAGTAGTCACTAGAGGGAGCTGCAGATATAACTATATAAGGCAGTGATGCTAGACCTTAGGGGAGAGGTGTATGCAGGAGAATGCTAGAGAAGGTCATAAGAGCAGATAGGGTAAGGTTAGATTATAGTTTATACCAGTAGTGAGATTAGCAGGAGATGAGTATAGTTAAATGTTATTGATCAGTTGTGTATTCTTCAGGACTAAGTGTTGAATCCCAGTTTAATCGAGTAAATAAAATCAGAGCTTTGTTTAAGTTAAAGCTATTCTATGGTATTCAACCATCCTGAAATAAGCAACACAAAGAACATGACATCCAGTTCAGTTTCTGACCAATGTTGATTGTGGGGGTTTCCGCAATGGTAACGTCATTGAATGTCAAGTGACGATGGTTAGATCCTCTCTCGCTGGAGACAGTCATTGCCTGGTACTTGTGGAGTGTGAATATCAATTGCCACTCATCAGCCCAAGCCTGGATGTGGTCTTTCCAGGTGGGAAAGGATTGAATGCATTCCAACTAGTAAACACTTACACACAGGAAGGCTGTTGCTCAGACTGTATAAACCGACATTCCCCTTCAATACAGTAGTCCCGAAACATCTCTGGACACTTGCTGAAGTGTCCTAACTGGGGAGGTTCTGTAAGGGTATCTATGAGCAGAAAGAAAAAAATGGATTAATTTTGCAAGAGTAAATCGAGCATATAAAAGGGTCATTCTGCTACACACTAGATATTCACTAACTTACCAGTAAAATGGGAGAATCGGGTATCTTGTATTTTAACCCTAAAATTACTCACATAAATCGAGCAAGAAATAAAAGGTGGATTTTAATTAATGGATTAAACGATTAAACAAATAAACAATACAACTGGTCACATTGGTGTATGAAATATGACACCAGAAGATCGCACTTGGCAATGCTCTTGATGGCGAGAATAGTTGTTGTTCTATATCAATAGGATTCTTTACGTGATAAAGAAAGAGCTATAACGCTTTTAACCAGTTCATGACCTCCCAGAGCATTAGACAGCCAATGAGGGAGTCACTGCTGTGACGTGGGAAATGCTGGAGCCAATCTATTGCACAGCAAGATCCCACAAACAGCAACCACCGGCAACATCACATTTTATTCCTGCCCATAAACGTGTTGCCGCGTTTGTTACATGGCTACTTTGGCTACTTCGTTGGCCGTGAAGCACTTGGAGGTCCCGAGGCGATGAAACCCGTGACATAAATGCAAGTCTTGCTTTTCTTTTCCCTCACTTCATGCTTCGCATCTCTGGTTATTTGTAGCGTCATTCAGCAAACTCAATAAGATTCTGATTAATCCGCTGGAGATGGGGATTAGAACCATGGGAAAAATGCAACAAAGATTCATTCAAATTAAACCGGGAAAGAGACATTACTCGCATGAAGAAAGACTTGAAATATTGGAGCTTTCCACCAGAAGGTTAAAAGGGAAAATTGAACTAAGATCAAAAATCCTGAAGAAGGGAAACCTAGAAAAATAGTTCTGAATATTTAAGGATGAGACAGCTCAGCATTTTGAAAATAATAATAATGAGATTGGGCAGAATCAGCATGGATTCATAGAAGGGAAATCACGTTTGGCAAATCTGTTACAGTTTTTGAGAATGTTAGATTAGGAAAGGAGGAGCCAGTGGATGTGGTGTATTTGGATTTTCAGGTGGCTTTTGAGAAGGTCCCACACAGGACATTAGTACTGAAATGAGAGTTCATGGGACTGGGGGGAAACACACTGGTGTGGATCGAGAGGTTGGTTCACAGTCAGAAAGCAGAGTCAGGATGAACGATTAATATCCAGGTTGGCTGGCTGTGAATTAACGAGGCAGCATAAGGAACAGTGCTAGGGTGCCACACATTCACAACCTGTATCAATGATTTGGAAGTGGGGACCAAATGTAATATTGGGCGGCACGGTAACACAGTGGTTAGCACTGTTGCTTCATAGTGCCAGGGTCCCAGGTTCAATTCCCGGCTTGGGTCACTGTCTGTGCGGAGTCTGCACGTTCTCCCCGTGTCTGCGTGGGTTTCCTCCGGTTTCCTCTCACACGTCCCAAAAGATGTGCTGTTAGGTGAATTGGACATTCCGAATTCTCCCTCCGTGTACCCGAACAGGCGCCGGAATGTGGCGACTAGGGGCTTTTCACGGTAACTTCATTGCAGTGTTAATGTAAGCCTACTTGTGACAATAATAATGATTATTACATTACAGAGACTCCCAGCTACCCCCCATTACACAGATTTGCACCAGAAATCTCCCCCTAAAGAGAAACCCCCATCAGAACCCCCCCCCCCCCCCCCCAATACAAAGACCCCCACTTGATACCCCTGTCGGGAAGTTAGAGAGCAGACCAGACAGAGACAGTAAAAAAAAAAAATCACTGCTTTAAAATTCACCAGTACAATAGACCTGTTGGCTCAGGCAGAGAAAGCAGCCCTTGTAAATTCCTAAAAAGTGAAAACCACATCAGCTGGGTTTAAACCCCCTCAGACCTTTGATCTGCAAGGCTTTCATTCACATCAATGAGAATTGGTTTTACTGGGCGGTGATTGACAGCTTGCACATATTCTGCTGTGGCTCGAATGGATCCCAAGTACCCTGCTGTGAAACTAACCGCAATGTTAAACCTGCTGTGAAACTAACATCAATGTTAAACCTGCTGGGAAACTAACATCAATGTTAAACCTGCTGTGAAACTAACCGCAATGTTAAACCTGCTGTGAAACTAACCGCAATGTTAAACCTGCTGTGAAACTAACCGCAATGTTAAACCTGCTGTGAAACTAACCGCAATGTTAAACCTGCTGTGAAACTAACCGCAATGTTAAACCTGCTGTGAAACTAACCGCAATGTT
The DNA here is from genome assembly GCF_902713615.1 of Scyliorhinus canicula. Lineage (NCBI taxonomy): Eukaryota > Metazoa > Chordata > Chondrichthyes > Carcharhiniformes > Scyliorhinidae > Scyliorhinus > Scyliorhinus canicula. Next base: position 272,686,623 of record NC_052148.1, read on the forward strand.
AAACCTGCTGTGAAACTAACCGCAATGTTAAACCTGCTGTGAAACTAACCGGTGAATCTTTGGAATTCGCTACCCCAGTGCGCTGTGGAAGACACAGTCATTTTGCGTTGTCACGAAGCACACTGACGTTATCTTCAAGGGTATTGAACACGGAAGATCGGTGAGGGTGGATAGTTTTGTTTTGGTTTGGAGGAGATGTGTGAAACCCCAGTGGGAATAGGTAGCCCAGTCATCGTGTAACAATTATTAAAGACTATTTAGAGTAAAGAAAACACAAATATACACGAACAGGGCGACTCTACTCTCAGACAATTACGTTATATGAATTACTACACACACACACTCACACACACACTCACACAGTTTATGTATTTCAAAATATATCTACAATCCCTAACCTAAAGGCTACTCCATTTCCCCAAACAACATCCATATTAAATAAATCTGTAAATTATACCAGCTTATAATAACCACACAATATAGGGATAATAACACATAATATGGGGATGATAATAAAGGCTGGGTAACATCTTTTCCTGATCCAACAAAGATATTTAGACTGCCTTTACAAAGGTTTTCTGCACTGCCTTGGCTTTAAGACTTCGAGGTTCTTTGATGTAAAACTTGGCCTTCAGGCTTGGTGGCCGGAAAGTGGCATGTCCGGTTTTGCCTTCTCGATGTTAACTGGCCTCCATTGCTTCTGAGGGTCTGGTCAATTATTCTCCTTTGATTGTGGCTGTCTGCCCCATCAACTTCATGGACTCCAGACATTAACATGTGTATACCTTGTTGATCTTCCCAATCGTCTATGTAAACTGTTCCTACACATAAGCCATTCACACCTGGGGCGGGATTCTCTCCCAGCCGACGGGGCGGGGGGTCCCGGCGTAGCGGAGTGGCGCCAACCACTCCGGCGTCGGGCCTCCCCACAGGTGCGGAATTCTCCAATAGACCTGTTGGCTCAGGCACCTTCTCCGCACCTTTAGGGGCCAAGCCCTTACATTGAGGGGCTAGGCCCACGCCGGAGTGGGTGGCACCATGCCGACTGGAGCCAAAACCGCCACCAATGGCCTTTGACGCCCGCCGCCCGGACTGGCCGAAAGGCCTTTGCCGGTTCGGGCATGCGCCAGTGTGTCAGCTGCTGCTGACGTCACCACCGGCGCATACGCGCTGGGGGATTCTCTTCCGCCTCCGCCATGGTGGAGGCCGTGGCGGCGGAAGAAAAAGAGTGCCCCCACGGCACTGGCCCGCCCGCAGGTCAGTGGGCCCCGATCGCGGGCCTGGGGTCCGATCGCCCCAGCGCCGCTGCACCCCCCCCCAGGACCCCGGGGGCCCGCTTGCTCCGCCGACCACGCCGCCACCAGAGATGGTTCAAACCACGGCGGCGAGATTGGCCTCTCAGCGGCGGGACTTCGGCCCATCGCGGGCCGGAGAATCGCTGCAGGGGGCTCACCGATCGGCCCTCCGCGCCGATCAGCGGGGCGTGATTCCCGCCCCCGATAATTCCCGGGCAATTTTCCGACCCTGTCGGAGAATTTCGCCCCTGATTCTTATCTGAACTCCCTTCTAAATTCATTACTGGGGCTGGTTTAGCACACTGGGCTAAATTGCTGGCTTTGAAACGAGACCAAGGCAGGCCAGCAGCACGGTTCAATTCCCGTACCAGCCTCCCAAACAGGTGCCGGAATGTGGCGACTAGGGGCTTTTAACAGTAACTTAATTTGAAGCCTACTTGTGACAATAAGTGATTTTCATTTCATTTCATTACTGGGAGAGAAGCATCTCATTATGGCCTTTTGAATACTGGCTACTGCTGTCTCCAGGCAGATTTCTACTTGTTGCTGGGCACTTCACACCCTATTCGGTTTTATTATCTTCATTTTATGCTGTTGCTAGGCAAAATCATGATGTGTTCCCCTGTTTTTAAAACTGAAATGTTTTAATTTGAAAGAAGTTTCATTCCTCCGCCCTCTCCTTATTAGTTCCACCTTATTAAGTATTACGAAATTCAAAAGCATGCATTAACAGAGAAGATACCCCAGAAAGTACCCCCCTCTTTCCCAGAAGTCTCCTTTATACTTGGGATAAAGCATCCACAATTACATTTTCTCTCCCGTCCACATGAAAGATTTTTAAGTTGCACAGCTGCAATAGCAAACTCCATCGGAATAACCGGGTGCTCCGACTTCTGGTTGTGGCTATGCGGAGCTAAGCCGCACGTTGGCAGCTCCCGTTATTTAAGGACTTTTGGGCCGATTTGAGGGCCCCAAACGGCGCTGTTTCGACGAATCCCGGTGGGGGAAGGTGTCTAGAGGAGCTTTCCCCATAATTTATGGTGCTCACCCGGAGTGGGACGAAGGAAAAAGCTGCAGCAGCTCCCCAAGAAAAGCAGGGGAAGAAGGACAAAATGGCGGCCGGCAGAACACCCAAGGACTGGTGGGAGTGGGCGCAGGAGCAGCAGGCCTCTCTTCTGCGCTGTTTTGCGGAGCTGAAGGCTGAGTTGTTGGACTCCCTGAATGCGACTACCAACAAGCTGCTTGGGACCCAGGCGGCCCAGGAGGCGTCCATTCGGGAGTTGCAGCAGCAGGCCGGTGAGAGGGAGGAGGAGGCCGTGGTCCTCGCGGGGAAAGTGGAGTTGCACGAGGCACTTCACAAAAAGTGGCAGGACCGCTTGGAGGAGCTGGACGTTCGCACGAGGCGAAAGAATTTGAGGATCCTGGGCCTGGCGGAGGGGCTGGAGGGGTCGGATCTCCCGGCGTATGTGACCACGATGTTGAGCTCGTTGATGGGGGCGGGGTCCTTCCATTTGCCCCTGGAGCTCGAGGGAGCTCACAGAGTGCTGGCCAGGAGGCCTAAGGCAAATGAACCCCCGCGGGCGGTGCTGGTGCGGTTCCATCGATTCAGCGACCGGGAGTGTGTGCTGCGCTGGGCCAAGAAAGAGAAGAGCAGCAAGTGGGAGAATTCGGTAGTGAGAATCTACCAGGACTGGAGTGCGGAGGTGGCTAAGTGGCGGGCCGGGTTCAACCGGACGAAGGCGGTGCTGCATGCCAAGCAGGTCAGATTTGGAATGCTGCAGCCTGCGCGTCTGTGGGTGACATATAAGGACCGGCACCAGTACTTCGAGTCCCCGGAGGAGGAGTGGGCCTTTGTACAGGCGGAGAAGCTGGACTCGAACTAGGACCTGGGGACATACTTTGGCCGTTGCTGTTTTCACTGTTGCTGTTCTTTAACTTTGACATGTGTTTTTTATGCTGGTTTTCTTTTTGCTCTGTTTCCGGGTGGGTCTGTTTGTTGGGTATGGTTGTGGGTTAGGTGGGGAATGTTGGGGGTTTGTATTTTATATGTTCTCTTCTGTACGGGGCTGGGGTGAAATTGGATTTTGAGGAGCTGTGTCAGAAGGGTGGGGTGTGGCAGTGTGAAAACGCGGGCTTTCCTCTGGCTTCCCGCGCTGCGGGGCAGGGGGGGCGGAGCTTGCGGTGGGGGCGGGGCCTCTACTGGTTTTCTTTCCCCCGCTGAAGCGGTGCCAAGGAGGTGTGGCAAGAGGGGGATGACCCCATGCCGGGAGGGGATGGGCTTTGGCGGGAGCTGCCGGGGTCAGCAGAAGTCAGCTGACTCACGGAAGTACCATGGAGGGTGCGTCGCGGCTAGGAGGGGTCCTAGCCTTGGGGGGGGGGGGGGATACCGGGTTGCTGCTGGAACGACTAGGAAGGAGCTGGTGTGGGCCGGGGGGGTAGAGAAGAGGCGTTATCGCCATGGGGAACGGGTCGGGCGGGGCGAGCTGGCCTGGGGCGAGCAGTCGATAAGCTATGGCTAGCCGGCGGGGGAGGGGGGCGGGTTGCCCTCTGATCCGGCTGATTACCTGGAACGTGAGGGGGCTGAATGGGCCAGTTAAGAGAACTAGGGTATTTTCTCATCTGAAGGGGTTGAAGGCGGACGTGGCTATGCTGCAGGAGACCCACCTGAAGGTGGCGGACCAGGTCCGTCTGAGGAAGGGGTGGGTGGGGAAGGTTTTTCACTCAGGATTGGACGCGAAGAACCGGGAGGTGGCGATCCTGGTGGGGAAGAGGGTGGCGTTTGAGGCGGCTGAGGTGGTGTCGGACAAGGAGGGCAGATATATTATGGTGAAGGGTAGGCTGCAGGGAGAGAAGGTGGTGCTGGTTAATGTATATGCCCCAAATTGGGATGATGCCGGCTTCATGAGGCGCTTGTTGGGCCGCATTCCGGACCTGGAGGCAGGGGGCCTGATCATGGGGGGAGACTTTAACACAGTGCTGGATCCCCCACTGGACCGGTCCAGTTCAAGGACGGGTAGGAAACCGGCGGCGGCCAAAGTGCTGAGGGGATACATGGACCAGATGGGAGGGGTGGATCCCTGGAGGTTTGGGAGGCCGAGAGCGCGGGAGTATTCCTTTTTCTCTCATGTCCATAGGGTTTATTCACGAATAGATTTTTTCGTCCTGAGCAGGGGATTGATCCCGAAGGTGCAGGATGCCGAGTATTCGGCCATAGCGATTTCAGACCATGCTCCGCACTGGGTTGATCTGGAGATGGGGGAGGCGCGGGACCAGCGCCCGCTCTGGCGCCTGGATGTGAGGATGCTGGCTGATGAGGAGGTGTGTAGGAGGGTCCGGGGAAGTATTGAGGGGTATCTGGATACCAATGACACGGGGGAGGTCCGGGTGGGGATGGTCTGGGAGGCTCTGAAAGCAGTGATCCGGAGGGAGCTGATCTCCATCCAAGCCCACAGGGAAAGGAGGGAGAGGAAGGACAGGGAGAGACTGGTGGGGGAGCTCCTGGATGTGGACAGGAGATACGCGGAGGCACCGGAGGAGGAGTTGCTGGGGGAACGGCGTAGTTTGCAGGCCAAATTTGACTTGTTGACCACCAGAAAGGCGGAGACGCAGTGGAGGAGGGCGCAGGGTGCAGTATATGAGTATGGGGAGAAGGCGAGCAGGATGTTGGCGCATCAGCTCCGTAGGCGAGATGCTGCTAGGGAAATTGGTGGAGTGACGGATGGGGGTGGGAATGTAGTGCAGAAGGGGACAGAAGTAAATGGGGTCTTTAGGGACTTCTACGAGGAACTGTACCGGTCGGAACCTCCGATGGGGAGAGGGGGGATGGAGAGCTTCATGAACAGGCTATGTTTCCCAAGGGTTCAAGAGGAGCTGGTAGAGGGGCTGGGGGCGCCGATAGAGTTGGAGGAGCTAGTCAGGGGGATTGGACAAATGCAGTCAGGTAAGGCCCCGGGGCCGGACGAATTTTATTAAAAGTATGCGGATCTGGTGGGCCCCCTGTTGGTGCGAGCCTTCAATGAGGCATGGGAGGGGGGTGCTTTGCCCCCGACGATGTCGCGGGCACTGATCTCTCTGATCCTAAAGCGGGATAAGGACCCCTTGCAGTGTGGATCATACAGGCCTATCTCGCTCCTCAATGTTGACACTAAGTTGCTGGCGAAGATCCTGGCCACCAGGATAGAGGACTGTGTGCCAGGGGTGATACACGAAGATCAGACAGGATTTGTCAAGGGACGGCAGCTCAACACGAATGTGCGGAGACTGCTAAACGTTATCATGATGCCGGCAGTGGAGGGGGAGGCGGAGATAGTGGTGGCGCTGGATGCGGAGAAAGCGTTTGATAGAATTGAGTGGGGGTACCTGTGGGAGGTGCTGGAGCGGTTTGGATTTGGGGAGGGATTCATCAAATGGGTGAGGCTGCTCTACGCGGCTCCAATGGCGAGTGTAGTTACAAATGGAAGGAGATCGGAGTACTTTAGGCTCTATCGTGGGACCAGGCAGGGGTGCCCCCCTGTCCCCCTTGCTCTTTGCACTGGCGATTGAACCTCTGGCTATGGCGTTGAGGGAGTCAGGGAGATGGAAGGGTCTGGTGCGGGGTGGAGAGGAACGTCGGGTATCGCTGTATGCGGACGACCTGCTGCTGTATGTGGCGGATCCAGAAGGGGGAATGCCGGGGGTGATGGAGCTGTTGGCCGAATTTGGGGGCTTCTCGGGCTATAAGTTAAATTTAGGCAAGAGCAAGGTATTTGTAGTACACCCGGGAGATCAGGAGAAGGGAATTGGGAGGCTCCCGTTTAAGAGGGCAGTGAAGAGTTTCAGATATCTGGGGGTGCAGGTGGCCAGGAGTTGGGGGACTCTCCATAAGCTTAATTTTACCAGGCTGGTGGAGCAGATGGAGGAGGAATTTAAAAGGTGGGACATGGTGCCGCTATCGTTGGCGGGTAGAGTGCAGTCCGTCAAAATGACGGTTCTCCCGAGGTTCTTGTTCCTCTTCCAGTGCTTGCCCATCTTTATCCCTAGGGCCTTTTTTAGAAGGGTGACCAGCAGCATCATGGGATTTGTTTGGGCGCATGGGACCCCGAGGGTGAAGAGGGTCTTCTTGGAGCGGGGTAGAGATGGGGGGGGGGGGGGGGGGGGGGTGGCGTTACCCAATCTCTCGGGATACTACTGGGCAGCCAATGTGTCGATGGTGCGCAAGTGGATGATGGAGGGGGAGGGGGCAGCATGGAAACGGATGGAGAGGGCGTCCTGTGGGGATACAAGCCTGGGGGCCCTGGTAACGGCGCCGTGGCCGCTCCCTCCAACGAGGTATACCACGAGTCCGGTGGTGGCGGCTACCCTCAAGATTTAGGGGCAGTGGAGGCGACATAGGGGAGAAGTGGGGGGCTCGATGGAGGCTCCGTTAAGGGGGAACCATAGGTTCGTCCCGGGGAACATTGATGGGGGATTTCAGGGTTGGCACAGAGCGGGCATCAGACAGCTGAGGGACCTGTTTATTAATGGGAGGTTTACGAGCCTGGGGGAGTTGGAGGAGAAATTTGGGCTCCCCCCGGGAAACCTGTTCAGGTATCTGCAGGTAAAGGCATTTGCTAGACGGCAGGTGGAGGGATTCACTTCGCTTCCCGCAAGGGGGGTGAGTGACAGGGTGCTTTCGAGGGTCTGGTCGGAGAGGGGAAGATATCTGATATCTACAAGGTTATGCAGGAGGTGGAGGAGGCGTCAGTAGAGGAGCTGAAATCTAAGTGGGAGGGGGAACTGGGGGAAAAGATCGAAGACGGGACATGGGCCGATGCCCTGGAGAGGGTTAATTCTTCCTCCTCGCGTGCGCGGCTTAGCCTCATCCAATTCAAGGTGCTGCACCGGGGCCCACATGACTGGGACGAGGATGAGTAGGTTCTTTGGGGGTGAGGACAGGTGTGTCAGGTGCTCGGGGAGTCCAGCGAACCATGCCCATATGTTCTGGGCATGCCCGGCACTGGAGGAGTTCTGGAAGGGGGTGGCGAGGACGGTGTCGAGGGTGGTAGGATCCAGGGTCAAGCCAGGATGGGGACTCGCGATTTTTGGGGTTGGGGTGGAGCCGGGAGTGCAGGAGGCGAAAGAGGCCGGTGTGCTGGCCTTTGCGTCCCTAGTAGCCCGGTGGAGGATTTTGTTACAATGGAAGGATGCGAGGCCCCGAAACGTGGAGACCTGGATCAATGACATGGCGGGTTTTATTAAGCTAGAGAAGGTCAAATTCGCCCTGAGAGGATCAGTACAAGGGTTCTTTAGGCGGTGGCAACCTTTTCTCGACTTTCTGGCTCAACGATAGGGTACAGGGACAGTAGCAGCAGCAACCCGGGGGGGGGGGGTGGGGGGGGCGGACGATGACTATGTTTGTTTAAGTTCTTTTGTTGGGGTTGGGGGGGATATGATACATGCGTTGAGGCGGTCTGGGGGGTGTTACAGTTGTTATGGGTTATTTTGTTGCATTTTATTGTTTGTTGTTATATTTTATATTTTCTGTAAAAAATTCCAATAAAAATTATTTTTTTAAAAAGAAATAACCGGGTGCTCCGATCTCGCTTAAAGTTTTTTTTCCGGTGGTGGGTTCCAGGTAGTCCCAAATGGCCTGTATGTTTGCACCTTGTGGGGCCTTTTGACCATGTGCCACTGTGTTCCCAGATATGAAATTTTGGGTCTTAGCAAATTCACTTTTCGCTATAGCCTCACACAAGATTGGTTTCTTCTCAGTGGTCCAACAGTTCCTTCGTTGGGATGTAGGTGCTCTTCCCAATTCTGGCTGACCACCACTCGGTCATTAATGTATACAGCACAGTGACTCCATACCCGAATCATTCTGTTCATGAGCCTTTGGAAAGTTCCGCAGCGTTCTTCATCACCAAACGCTGGAATTGATAGCGTTGGGGTGTCACCAAAGCGGACATCTCCTTTGCGCTCTCTCGCCAATAGCCCTTTAGCAGCTCTACTTTGGTGATGAATTTTGATCGTCTATCGCTTTTGGTCCGGTCTTCTTAACATGGAATACAAAACAAATTCCTCTGGGCTACGGCATTACCCGCCTGAAGCCCAGGCACGGTCTCTGGGTTCTATCTGGTTCAGGCACCATGGTGACAGGGGAGCTCCAATCACCAGAAGTCATTTCAATAAGGTCAGTCCTGAGCATATACTCAATTTCCTCTGTTCTGGCGATACCTTTGCTGGATTTAACCTATATGGATGTTGGTTGATTGGAACCGTGTCCCCCACATCGATGTCATGTATTGCTAACCCCGTTCTACCTGGGTTATTCCTGCCAATGCATGTATAGGATGCAGTAACTCTGCCAAGTGGCTCCGGCTCTGATCTGGGAGCTGACTTAACCATTGGTATAAATGTTCCAAAGCTTCCTCAGTGTCCAACTGAATTACAGGGAAGTCACTGTCAGAATTTGACCCTTTGCCGTCCCCCTGCTTCATTATTAACAAGACCTCCTGCTTGTCCTCATCTCCTCTAAGCCAATACCTTTTTAACATGTTCACGTGACACATTGTGTGTGATTTGTGTCGGTGTCTATCTGGGGGTGTGTGCACCGGATAGTTTGCCTCACTCAATTTCCTTTCACAGCCCCCTGAATCTAGCTTTCAAGGGTTTTCCTGACACAGGTAACACCATGAGCACACTCTCTCCCGGGTGTCAAACTCGGAGTCTGGGCCTTCATGTCAGCCCTGGCTTTTTACTCCCTGCTGGGCTGGTTTTAAACGATTTCCTTTCGAGTTACTCTGCTATAATTCAATCAACCTCTTTAAATTGAATGCACGTGCCTCGAATTCGGCGTCTGGCTCATTTTCATTTTGATGATGGCTAAAAATGGTATCAGATAACCTGATCTCATTGGCCTCATCGTGAGTTCATAACTTTCCCCTCTTTTGCCTCAGCTTACAAGCCTCTGATTGCCACAAAGTCCAGAAATATTCCAGAGGGTCTGTTTGTAATTTCTCTGTGGTAGGATTCCCTACCACCTGTTCAACTACAGTAGGCACCACTACCATTTGGGATCCCTCCATATCATTATCTAGAATGCCTGCAACAGGCAAGGTTTTGACCAGGCCTACTTCTGCCCCTGTCTTCAAGCTACTCTGTAACCTTATTCTTACTAAACATTCACCCGAGGAAGGAGCTGGGCTCCGAAAGCTCGTGTTTGAAACAAACATGTTGGACTGTAACCTGGTGCAAGACACTGTGCTCACCCCAGTCCGACGCTGGCATCTCCACATCATATTCTTACTAAAAGGTATTGATTTTCTTTCTCAGAATACTGCTGACCAGAACCTTTTCCTTTAATGTCCCTTCTGGACAACAAATATCTTTATCCTTCAGCATGAGAGATTCTCATGGGTCTGTATCTCATATGATTTTAATATCTTTCCCCCTTTGGTCCTGTCTACACGGAAATCTTTTACCCTGGCACACAAATTCTTTAAACACGTCCGCCACCTGCTGGTCACTCTGCCCTTGTGCAAGTTGTGCACAGATCTGCGTACAGATCCTATCTGCTTCTCCCCTTCTCCAGCCACTAGTTTCATATTTCCCATTTTAAGATGTGTAACCCCAATTGGCCGATTGTTTAAACCCCAGCATAATGATTTTGTGTGGCCCAGGGTTTTACAAAGAAAACATCTGACCATTTTTCATCTCTCTCACCCCTCCAGCAGACTCTGTTGTATTTTGTGGTTTCAGACCACTCCCCCTCTGGTTGACCCCGTCCTCTTATTCCTTCACAATTTCTAGTTTTCTTGTTTTAAAATTGGGCCAAAAGAAAGGTTTTGATCGATGAACCAGCTCATAACCATCCGTAATTGGCTTGTGTGGCAGTTCAAACTTTCTGTTCTTCAACAGCAGCTCTAATCATACCGGGAAGCGAATCTTTAAATTCCTCCTGCAGAATTCTCTCTCTAACGGGCTGCATAGGTCTCTCCTATTTTCAATGCTCATACCCACCTATAAAAATGACTTTCAAATTCTCTATTCTTTTTACCTTTGTTAATATCATCTTTTTATTCGTGTCACAAGTAGGCTTACATTAACACTGCAATGAAGTTACTGCGAAAATTCCCTAGTCGCCACATTCCGGCGCCTGTCCGGGTACAGAGGGTTTTTCCCAGGGTACAGGGGGTCAATTACTAGGGGGCATAGGTTTAAGGTGCGAGGGGCAAGGTTTAGAGGAGATGTACGAGGCAAGTTTTTTTACACAGAGGGTAGTGGGTGCCTGGAACTCGCTGCCGGAGGAGGTGGTGGAAGCAGGGACGATAGTGACGTTTAGGGACATCTTGACAAATACATGAATAGGATGGGAATAGAGGGATACGGACCCAGGAAGTGTAGAAAATGTTAGTTTAGATGGGCAGCATGGTCGGCACAGGCTTGGAGGGCCGAAGGGCCTGTTCCTGTGCTGGACTTTTCATTGTTCTTTGTTCACCGAGGGAGAATTCAGAATGTCCAATTCACCTAACAAGCACGTCTTTCAGGACTGTGGGAGGAAACTGGAGCACCCGGAGGAAACCCACGCAGGCACGGGGAAAACGTGCAGACGCCGCACAGACAGTGACCCAAGCCGGGAATCGAACCCGGGTCCCTGGTGCTGTGATGCAACAGTGCTAGCCACTGTGCTACTTTCTCAAAAGAACAAAATATGTCTCGGCAACTTGCTCATCGAATTTCAGTAGAGTTTGTACATGTCGGAGCATCTCCCCACTCAGTGCCCATTGAGAACCACCTTCCTCTGCCCTCTGCTGTAACCTTTCGGTGGCTGCTGCCAGTGCGTGAAGTTGGGAGTCTCTGGGCGCCATTCTCCGCTCCCCATGCCGGGTGGGAGAATCGTGGGAGGGCCGGGCGACTCACGACACGCCACCCTGGCACCCCCCACGATTCTCCCACCCCCCGCTCGGATGAATCGCCCGTTGCCGTTTTTCATGGCGACTGGCGATTCTCCGGCCCGGATGGGCCGAGCGACCCGACGTTCCCGACCGGTTCATGACGGCGGCAACCACACCTGGTCGCTGCCGTCGTGAACATGGCGCCAAAGTTTTCTTTGTGGCTTGTGCGGGGCGGAGAGGGGAGTGAGCACCACGGCCGTGCTCGGAAGGGGACTGGCCCGCGATCGGTGCCCACTGATCGTCAGGCCGGCGTCTCCAAGAGACGCACTCTTTCCCCTCCACCACCCCGCAAGATCAAGCCGCCACGTCTTGCGGGGCAGCGGAGAGGAAGACGGCAACCGCGCATGCGCGGGTGGAGTTGGCAGCTGTCTGAACGTCAGCCACGCATGCGCGGGTTGGAGCCGGCCAACCTGCGCAGGCGCGGCTGACGTCACTTAGGCGGCGCCGTCGCATCATTCTCGGCGCACCGCCTTGACGCAAACGTCAAGGGCCGGCGGCCGAGATTTACGGAGCGCCGTTCCTAGCCCCCTGGGCGGGGGGGGGGGGGGGGGGGGGGGGGTGAATAGGGTGTGAGGAGCAGCCTCCGAGCCCGCCGTGAAACTCGGCCAAGTTCACAACGGCCTTCACGATGCCGCGCAGGAGCAGAGAATTCCGCCCTCTCTTTCTCTCTCTTCCTTTCCTGCGGGCAGAATTCTCCGCTTCCGCGCGGCATCGGGAAGGCCGTTGTGAACTCGGCCGAGTTTCACGACGACCTCGGAGGCCGCTCCTCACACCCTATTGACCCCCCCAAGGGGGCTAGGAGCGGCGCTCCGTAACTCTCGGCCGCCGGGCCTTGCCGCTTGCGTCAAGGCGGCACGCCGAGAATGACGCGACGGCGGTGCCTTAGTGACGTCAGCCGCGCCTGCGCAGGTTGGCCGGCTCCAACCCGCGCATGCGCGGCTGACATCACGACAGCTGCCGACTCCAACCCGCGCATGCGCGGTTGCCGTCTTCCCCTCCGCTGCCTCGCAAGACGTGGCGGCTTGATCTTGCGGGACGGCGGAGGGGAAAGAGTGCGTCGCTTGGAGATGCCGGCCCGACGATCGGTGGGCACCGATCGCGGGCCAGTCCCCTCCCGAGCACGGCCGTGGTGCTCACTCCCCTCTCCGCCCCCCACAAGCGAAGATTTGGCGCCATGTTCACGACGGCAGCGACCAGGTGTGGTTGCCGCCGGCATGAACAGGTCGGGATCGTCAGGCCGCGAGCGGGGGATGGGAGAATCGCGGGAGGTGCCAGGCCGGCGTGTCGTGAGTCGCCCGGCCCTCCCGCAATTCTCCCACCCGGCGTGGGGAGCGGAGAATTCCGCCCTACATCTCTAACTGATTAATTTCTACGTCTCTTTGTAATTGAAGCTTCTCTCGTTCAATATCCTCACTTCTCGATATTCTGCGTCCGGCTAACCCTTCTCCTTTATTTAAATGTGTTGCTGAGCTTTCTGTTATCTGAGCCGTCTTCGCTCCTGTCGATAAGACTACTTCCAATTTCATCAATTGGGTTTTAGGCACATTTTTCAAACTTACTACGGTTATATTGGCTATGTCCAGATCAGACTAAGCTGGATCAAGCATCACTATTGCAGCCGTCTTACGAATGCAACACGTTCTTACTCGGCTCCACCTGTTACATTCAAAAGTCTAAAATTCCCTACGCCCAAGGAATTAGCTTTTTGAGACCTCGGACTCGAGCCTCCAACGTTCTGCCATGAAACACTTTGGCATTATCCGCGAGGGATCCCACCTCGGAACAGAAACTCCAGTGAGAGTAAACAGCCCAGTCGTCATGTAACAATTATTAAAGACTGTTTATTAAAGTAAAGAAAAGATAAACACGCACACAAACAGGACCACGCTTTTGTTTTTATTTTTTCCAATTAGATTTCCAATTAAGGGTCAATTTATCGTGGCCAATCCGCCTACCCTGTACATCTTTTGAGCTGTGGGGGTGAGACCCACGCAGACACGGGGAGAATGTGCAAACTCCACACAGACAGTGACCCGGGGCTGGGATCGAATCCGGGTCATCAGCCCAGTGAGGTAGCAGTGCTAACCACTGCGCCGCCCTTAAACAGGACTCTATTCTCAATTACAGTACATGAATTATTAAACACACCCACATATATGTAGAACATACCCCTAGTTCCAAAATATATCTGCAATACCTGAACTCCTTAAGGCTTTCCCTGTACCCCAAACAACATCCAAAATGAAATAAATACAAGTTAAAATCCCAGCTTATAGTTGCCACACAATACAGGAAATGCCTTTTCCTGGTCCAGTGAAAACATTTGAACTGCCTTTATGAAGCTACATCTATTGCTGTCTCCAGGCAGATTTCTACTTGTTGCTGGACATCTCACATCCTATTATATTTTTTTAAACTTCATTTTATTGCTGCTCGGCAAATTCATGACAGTGAGTTTAAAGCAAACGTCAATAAATTTCTACGTACAAGTGGCACTAAGAGATACAGAGATAGTGCGAGAAGATGGTATTGAGGTAGAAAATCAGCCATGATCTAGTTAAATGGTAGAGCAGACTCGATGGGCCGAATGACATACTCCGACTCCTATTTCCACCGTTTGAAAGGGCCATTGGATTAATGAAAGGAGCAGTCAAGAGAATTTTATTCTTTATACAGAGGATTTTCAGAATTATGGAATGTTTCACCAGGCACTATATAACTGGGAACGTGGGTAAGAAGCTAAAAAGAGTTGATGAATTGTATTTATAAAAAGGATAGCGCCACAGAAATGATGGTCGATTTCCTTCTCTGCTACATGATGGAAATACACCGTGTTTCCAAAAGTGTCATTCAGCCCAACTGCTCCACGGGCCCCCCTCCCATCCCTCTTCATTTCACTCCTTCTGCATTTCCTTCTATCCCTTTCTCACTCATGTGTTTTCCAGGCTTCTTCTTAAATGTACCTACATTATTCACGCAAGCCACTCCCCGTGGGAGGGAGCTCCATTCTCACCACGCTCTGTCTACTATGTACGTGCTGTGTACATCCCCTTGGCCGCAGAAAAATGCTTTTCACTGTATTTTGGCACATCGGACAATAAATATCAATCAAAAAATGTTTCTTCTGAATTCCTGAAATCATAGAATTTACAGTGCAGAGGGAGGCCATTCGACCCATCGAGTCTACACCGGCTCTTGGAAAGAGCACCCTACCCAGGTCAACACCTCCACCCTATCCCCATAACCCAACCCAACACTAAGGGCAATTTTGGACACCAAGGGGAATTTAGCATGGCCAATCCACCTAACCTGCACATCTTTGGACTGTGGGAGGAAAATGGAGCACCCGGAGGAAACCCACGCACACACGGGGAGGATGTGCAGACTCCGCACAGACAGTGAATCGGACCTGGGACCCTGGAATCGTACCTGGGACCCTGGAGCTGTGAAGCGATTGTGCTATCCACAATGCTACCATGCTGCCCTTCCATGAACCATGAAATGGTTCATTAGCGAGTCTTGTGCTTTTGGCCTGTAACATATGTCACAGTACTGTGCTTTCTATTCTCTCTTTGCTCTGTAGTCTTAATATATATTGTATAATTTTATTCGTGAATTTACTGGAAATTTGAGTTGAACAAATGGCAGCTGAAACTCTGATTTTAATTGTGCCTTTTTTTAAACTGGTAGGTATTTCTCATTGCACACTGTTATAATTGTTGTGAATATGAATCGCGATCCAAGTAAGTGATTAGAGCCAGCTGTTTCCGAATGAAATTAGGAAACACCTCTTTTTTAAATTCATTGATGTGATGTGGGCAGCGCTGGCTGGGTCAGCATTTATTGCCCATCCCGGGGGGGCACTTAGAGTCAACCACGTTGCTGTGGGTATGAGTCACAAGTAGGTCAGACTGGGTAAGGACAGCCGATTTCCTTCCCCAAAAGGACATTAGTGAACCAGATGGGTTTTTTTTTTTTTACAATCAGCAATGGTTTCATGGTCATTATTAGACTTTTAATTCAAGATTTTTTTAAAATTGAATTCAAATTCCACCATCTGCCATGGTGGGATTCGGACCCGGGACCCCAGGGAATGACTCTGGGTCCCTGGATTTCTAGACCAGCGACATGGTCCCGGTGGATTGGAAATTAGCAAACGTGACGCCACTGTTTAAAAAAGGAGGTAGGCAGAAAGCAGGAAATTATAGGCCAGTGAGCTTAACTTCGGTAGTAGGGAAGATGCTGGAATCTATCATCAAGGAAGAAATAGCGAGGCATCTGGATATAAATTGTCCCATTGGGCAGACGCAGCATGGGTTCGTAAAAGGCAGGTCATGCCTAACTAATTTAGTGGAATTTTTTGAGGACATTACCAGTGCAGTAGATAACGGGGAGCCGATGGATGTGGTATATCTGGATTTCCAGAAAGCCTTTGACAAGGTGCCACACAAAGGTTGCTGCATAAGATAAAGATGCATGGCATTAAGGGTAAAGTAGTAGCATGGATAGAGGATTGGTTAATTAATAGAAAGCAAAGAGTTGGGATAAATGGGTGTTTCTCTGGTTGGCAATCAGTAGCTAGTGGTGTCCCTCAGGATCCGTGTTGGGCCCACAATTGTTCACTATTTACATAGATGATTTGGAGTTGGGGACCAAGGGCAATGTGTCCAAGTTTGCAGATGACACTAAGATGAGTGGTAAAGCGAAAAGTGCAGAGGATACTGGAAGTCTGCAGAGGGATTTGGATAGGTTAAGTGAATGGGCTAGGGTCTGGCAGATGGAATACAATGTTGACAAATGTGAGGTTATCCATTTTGGTAGGAATAACAGCAAACGGGATTATTATTTAAACGATAAAATATTAAAGCATGCCGCTGTTCAGAGAGACTTGGGTGTGCTAGTGCATGAGTCACAGAAGGTTGGTTTACAAGTGCAACAGGTGATTAAGAAGGCAAATGGAATTTTGTCCTTCATTGCTAGAGGGATGGAGTTTAAGACTAGGGAGGTTATGTTGCAATTGTATAAGGTGTTAGTGCGGCCACACCTGGAATATTGTGTTCAGTTTTGGTCTCCTTACTTGAGAAAGGACGTACTGGCGCTGGAGGGTGTGCAGAGGAGATTCACTCGGTTAATCCCAGAGCTGAAGGGGTTGGATTATGAGGAGAGGTTGAGTAGACTGGGACTGTACTCGTTGGAATTTAGAAGGATGAGGGGGGATATTATAGAAACATTTAAAATTATGAAGGGAATAGATAGGATAGATGCGGGCAGGTTGTTTCCACTGGTGGGTGAAAGCACAACTAGGGGGCATAGCCTCAAAATAAGGGGAAGTAGATTTAGGACTGAGTTTAGGAGGAACTTCTTCACCCAAAGGGTTGTGAATCTATGGAATTCCTTGCCCAGTGAAGCAGTTGAGGCTCCTTCATTACATGTCTTTAAGGTAAAGATAGATAGTTTTAAAGGGATTAAGGGTTATGGTGTTCGGGCCGGAAAGTGGAGCCGAGTCCACAAAAGATCAGCCATGATCTAATTGAATGGCGGAGCAGGCTCGAGGGGCCAGATGGCCTACTCCTGCTCCTAGTTCTTATTAGCACTACGCCACTGCCTCGTACGTGCACATGGCGGTGTTTTAGAGGTCTGCAATGCACTTCCACAAACATGGTTGATGCTGGACCAATTGTTAATTTTTGATCCAAGACTGATAGATTTTTGTTCACCAAAACAAGTAAATGGGGTGAGGTCACTCACCGGTCATGATCTTGATGAACGGACAGGCTCGAGGAGCTGACTGACCTCCTCCTGTTCCTATGTTTTAAGTCTTTAGGGCCGAGATACACAGATTAATGAGGAGGCTGTATAAAATGCTAATAGGTGCTGGGTTTGCACTTTTGTCTGTGAAATGTGGACTTGACAAATGTTTATTAAAAACTCATAGCTAGACCCGGGAGTCCAGGGGGAGAAAGAGGCCGATGTTTTGGCCTTTGCTTCCCTGATAGCCCGGCGATGAATACTATTGGAGTGGAGGGACTCAAAGCCCCCGAAGACTGAGTTGTGGCTTGCGGACATGTCGAGTTTCCTGGGTATGGAAAAAATTCAGTTCGCCTTGAGGGGATCTGTATTGGGGTTCGCCCGGAGGTGGCAACCATTTATTGACTTCTTTGCGGGAGAGTGAGCGTCAGCAGGGGGTGGGGGGGTAGAGTAGAGTACAGTTGGAGGGATAAAATGCCGGGTAGTACCGGTGGGAGAGGAGCGGGCTTGTGCAGTATGTTACGATTGTAGTATTGAATGTACGCGGATGTTTGCACATTTTTGCCTTTTTTGCTTTCTTTCTGTTGATGTCTGTAACTGTTTACAAAGCCAAAAACTACCTCAATAAAATTGTTTATTAAAAAAACCAAAAAAAACTCATTAGCTGTGAACCTTCCATTATTTACTGGGCCGATCAACCTCCACCAGCCTTTACTCATATTGTTCCATTCACCCACAAATGATAAAACCTATTTCTCTCTCAAATGAGCAAAACAGTCCTCATTTTCTTAACATTTTACTGGAAAGAATTGATAAAAAGACATGAAGCGGGTGTAAAACGCAGTTCATCGCAAAAGGATACTTTGGTAAAGTATGGCCACTGTATTGGAAATTCTTCTTAGTCACATACCTGGCTTGCTAACACATTGACAGTAGGAGGGGTTCCACTCACAGCACAGGTTAATCTAGTGTCGACCACACCCACAATGACTTCTGAATGTCACCACATTCCAATGGCATTACGTGACACATACCTCTTTGCATTTTTTTGTTTTCTCCAACAAGTCACCAGCAATAACAAATCAAACAAAAAGAAATGTTAGCCTTCAAACAAACCCACAGCAAATATCGCGATCCTCTCAACCTCCAGAACAAAGCCAGCTGGCAATTCTTGCTGCTACACCCAAAACGTTTAAAAACTTAACACAAACTTGCTGAATTTTGTGGCAGTTGGGAAATTAGAAACCCATTTTTCTGACGAACAGCCATCTTGCTCAATTCCAGCCTCACTAGTTCCGTCCCTGGCAGCAGGACAGGCTGATTTAACAGAAATTGGCAACAGGTCGGCCCCATCACTTTTGTTCTCGTTGCTGCTTTCAACTGCATTACCATCACTGAATCCCGACTTACAACATCCTGGGGGGGGGGGGTTATCCTTGACCAGAAACTGCACTGGACCAGCCACATAAATACTGTGGCTACAAGCGCAGATCGAAAGGTGGGAATTCTGCAGCGCGTAACTGACCTCCTGAATCCCCAAAGCCTGTCCACCATCTACAAGGCACAAGTCAGGAGTGTGATGGAATACTCTCCACTTGCCTGGATGAGTGCAGCTCTAACAACACTCAAGAAACTCAACACCATCCAGGACAAAGCAGGCGACTCGATTGGCAGCCCATTCACCATCATCAATATTCACTCCCTCCACCACTACTATGCAGTAGCCGCAGTGTGCACCATCGTCAAGGCTCCTTCAACAGCACCTTCCAAACCTGCAACCTCTCCACCACCCAGTAGGACAAGGGCAGCAGATACCTGGGAACACCACCACCTGGAACTTCCCCACCATCCTGACTTTGAAACTGCTCCTTCACTGTTGCTGGGTCAAAATCCTGGAACAACCTCCCCAACAGCACTCTGGGTAAACCGGGGGCCGGTTTAGCTCACTTGACTGGACGGCTGGTTTGTGATGCGGAGCGAGGCAGCAGCGTGGGTTCAATTCCCCGTGCTGACTGAGGTTATTCACGAACCTCGCCCGAGGTGTGGTGACCCTCAGGCTAAACCACCTCCAGTCAGCTCTCCCCCCTCAAAGGGGAAAGCAGCCTGTAGTCACCTGGGACTTGACTTACTTACACCACATGGACTGCAATGGTTGAAGACCACCACCTTATCAAGGACAATTAGAGATGGGCAATAAATACTGACTGAGCCAGTGACACCCATATCTCATGAATACTTTTATTAAAATGTGATGTTGGCCCTATCATCCTCTCCACAACAGGGAGTCAAATTCATCAGAAATCTATCAATCTCTGCTTTAAACACACTCAAAAACTGAGCTCCCGCAGCCTCTGGGACAGAGAATTCCAAACATTCACAATTCCCTGAGGGAAGACATTTTTCCTCAGCTCAGCCCTTTATTTTGAAATTGTGCCCTTTGTTCTCGACTCCCCGACCAAGGGAAGCATCTCCGCCACATCCACCCTCTCCATTCCTTTAAGTATTTTGTAGATTTCAATGAGATCACCGCTCACTCTTCGAAAATCTAGAGAATACATAGAACATGCAGTGCAGAAGGAGGCCATTCGGCCCATCGACTCTGCACCGACCCACTTAAGCCCCCACTTCCACCCTATCCCCGTAACCCAATAACCCGTCCTAACCTTTTTGCACGCCAAGGGCAATTTAGCAAGGCCAATCCACCTAACCTGCAAGTCTTTGGACAGGTCCAGTTTGCTCCAACCTCTCTTCTCAGACTCTCATCATCTCTGGCACAAGGTTGTTGAATCTTTGTTCCGCTCCCTCTATGTCATAATATCCTTTCTCATCCAAGGGGACCAAACTGCTGACGGTACTCCAGATGCGGTCAAATCAAACTCCTGCCAATTGAAGCAAGGCCTCACTAGTCCTGTACACAAATCCTCTGGTGTTAAAGGCTAACAGTCCATTAGCCTTCATAATAGCTCGCTGCACCAGCATGTTAGCCTTCAGTACACACACACACACACACACACACACACACACACACCCCCCCACACTTGCTCAGTGACCGCAGTCCATCTCGCTCTGCCGTCCACTCCGCTGCCTGCACTCTTGGCCTTTCAACAGTGACTTTGCTGATTTCCAGCTCGTGCGATCAGAGGCAGGTTTCTGAGCGGATTGGCTGCTGGAGGGCTGACTATCGCGCCCACCCGCAGTGAACGCAGTGTGAAGATGCCTTGGTCATGCTGGAAGGACAGCTTCTTTAAAATTCTGAATGGTCCGACCTACCGCGGGACCCTGGACCACTCCTGCGGAACCCAGCTTGGGAAACACTGGCTCCACCAATATCACCCTGCAGTTAGCGGGATCGTGCTGTGTGCAAACACACTGCCACATTTCTGACATTATAGCATTTTGAAAGTTTTCAATTGAAAAGAAGCAATCGTAAATAAGATACATATCTGAAGAGTCAGGAGGCCAAAGGTTCAAGTTCCAGTCCAGAGGCTTGAACATTGGTGCTCAGTGCCGTACGGAGGGAGTGCTAAATGGTCAGAGGAGCCAACTTTGAGGCGAGATCTTAAACCAAGGCCCCATCTCCCATCTCGGATGGGACGCTGAAGATCCCATGGCACTGTCTGGAAGAAGAACTGGGACGTTCCCCACCCCTGGAGTCAACAGCCAATATTTATCCTCAATCAACATCAGAAAACAGACCATCTGATCATTACCTCTTGGCCTGTGTGGGAGCTGGCTGTGCGCAATTCCACTGCCAAGTTCCCTACAACAGTGACTAATTTTAAAACTACCCAATAGAATACTGACTGTACATTCATGTAACATGGAGGGGCTAAATCGCTGGCTTTGAAAGCAGACCAAGACAGGCCAGGAGCGCGAGTTCAATTCCCGTACCAGCCTCCCCAAACAGGCGCCGGAATGTGGCAACTAGGGACTTTTCACAGTAACTTCATTTGAAGCCTACTTGTGACAATAAGCGATTTTCATTTCATTCATTTTAAGTTCAATAAATCCTTCATTGCTTATTTTATTGGATGTGGAGATGCCGGCGTTGGACTGGGGTGAGCACAGTAAGCAGTTTTACAACACCAGGGTTAAAGTCCAACAGGTTTGTTTGGAGTCACGAGCTTTCGGAGCACAGCTCCTGCTTCACCTGAGGAAGGAGCAGTGCTCCGAAAGCTAGTGTTTGAAACAAACCTGTTGGACTTTAACCTAGTGTTGTAAGACTTTTTACCATTTTACGGGAGGCATAAAAACTACAGAGATAGGTCTTGGCAGTCACCAGTGAATAATAATAATAATAATAATAATAATAATCTTTTATTGTCACAAGTAGGCTTACATTAACACTGCAATGAAGTTACTGTGAAAAGCTCCTAGTCGCCACACTCCGGCGCCTGTTCGGGTACACTGAGGGAGAATTCAGAATGTCCAATTCACCCAACAGCACGTCTTTCGGGACTTGTGGGAGGAAACCGGAGCACCCGGAGGAATCCCACACAGACACGGGGGAGAATGTGCAGACTCCGCACGGACAGTGACCCAAGCCGGGAATCGAACCCAAGTCCCTGGTGCTGTGAAGCAACAGTGCTAACCACAACCGCCAATCAATGACTCGGCAGTTTCCTCAGGCATGCTAGTGCCACGTTTAAGCATTCTTGGATAAATACTGTTTTTTATGGACTGCCATCAAGTCATAAAATATTTATTACGATTGCATCTTTGGATTCAACTTGCCTATAACCCACATTCGGCAATCTAATGTTAATAACTGCTTCACCTTGACTGAAATTTCGAGGGAATATCGAAAGATTCAATGAATGTTTGGAACAGAAATGCAAAGGGAATTCTGCCAATCCTGATTACAAGCTCTGGCTCAGCAGGAACAGATAGTGTTCAATTTTAGGTGCCACACTTTAGCAAGGGTGTCAAGGTCTTGAGGTGGGGGCAGAGGAGATTTTCCAGGAATGGTCCCAGAGATGAGAAAATTCAGCTACGTGGAGAGTGTGGGACTGTTCTCTTTCCATCAGTGATGGTTAAAGGGTGATTTAATAGAGGCGTTCAAAATTATGAGGGGATTTGATGCAAGTAGATAATCGGAGATGGGCCAGTAACACGAGGACACAAATTTACGGTGATCGTCAAAAAAGAAAAAAAGAGGGAAGATCAAGAGATGAATTTTTTCACATGCCGAGTTTTGGTGACCTGTAGCAATCAGCAAGCAGATTAGAGAGTAATAAATATGGGTTTGGCCTTAACTCAAGCATAGCGTCCAGTTCTGGGACCATCTTTTAAGAAGGCTGTGAAGACATTGGAGACAGTGCAGAAAAGATTCACGAGAATGGTTCCAGATATGAGGACCTTCAGACACTGGGGCTGTTTAGCAACACTGGGGCTGTTTAGCACAGGGTTAAATCGCTGGCTTTGAAAGCAAAACAAGCAGGCCAGCAGCACGGTTCGATTCCCGTACAAGCCTCCCCGGACAGGCGCCGGAATGTGGCGACTAGGGGCTTTTCACAGTAACTTCATTGAAGCCTACTCGTGACAATAAGCAAGTTTCATTTCATATGAAGATAGATTGGAGAAGTTGGGATGGTTCTCCTTGGGTCATAGACCCATATAGATATGATGAGCTCCTTCGAAGTTTGAGATTGCAAGACTCAAAATGAAATTCATGTTACAAATCAGACAATAGGTTACATTTTCTATCGATCGACGATGAAGACTTGTGTCACAAACCTACTTGGTTTCAAGGCAAAAACACTATTCCCTTTTGCCAGTTTTATAAATTAAAATTCAAGCTACTCTGCATTTACATATTCTTTGATAAAAAAACAATTTATTTTTAACTGTAATGCTTTTTCCACCCTGGTCACCAGGGAAACTAAGGAGTTCTCCATGTTAGCACAAAGCTCTGCCCTTTCTCAATAATAAACCTGGCCAAAGACACACCTGATTTAGGAGAGAGAGAGAGAGAGAGAGGGAGAGAGAGGGAGGAGAGAATCAGTGATTTGCTCAATTAATCTAGGCACAGACAAAAACAGAATTGCTGAGAAGTGTTTGCTACCATTAAGCTGATCAAGGTGTTCATTGTCAGTAATATTGACAGTACACCTTGTGTGTTTGTTGAATTAAATCCCAAAAGCGCACTCAGCATCCAAACTTAGCAGTCAGAAAAATTGATTGCACACGAATCACTTTGAATGATGGCTGGCACCCTCACTTCGGAGTCAGAAGGTTCTGGATTCAAGGCCTCATGTCAGAAGCTTAAACACAAAATCCAGGTTGACACTTCCAGTGCAGTGATGGGGAAGCACCGCACTGTCAGAGGGTCAGTACTGAGGGAGTGCCGCACTGTCAGAGGGTCAGTACTGAGGGAGCGCTGCACTGTCAGAGGGTCAGTACTGAGGGAGTGCTGCACTGTCAGAGGGTCAGTACTGAGGGAGCCCCGCACTGTCAGAGGGTCAGTACTGAGGGAGTGCCGCACTGTCAGAGGGTCAGTACTGAGGGAGTGCCGCACTGTCAGAGGGTCAGTACTGAGGGAGTGCCGCAGTGTCAGTGGGTCAGTACTGAGGGAGTGCTGCACTGTCAGAGGGTCAGTACTGAGGGAGTGCTGCACTGTCAGAGGGTCAGTACTGAGGGAGTGCTGCACTGTCAGAGAGTCAGTACTGAGGGAGTGCCACACTGTCAGAGGGTCAGTACTGAGGGAGTGCCGCACTGTCAGAGAGTCAGTACTGAGGGAGTGCTGCACTGTCAGAGAGTCAGTACTGAGGGAGTGCCGCACTGGCAGAGGGTCAGTACTGAGGGAGTGCTGTGCTGTCAGAGGGTCAGTACTGAGGGAGTGCTGCACTGTCAGAGGGTCAGTACTGAGGGAGTGCTGCACTGTCAGAGGGTCAGTACTGAGGGAGTGCTGCACTGTCAGAGGGTCAGTACTGAGGGAGTGCTGCACTGTCAGAGGGTCGGGGGAGCGTCGCACTGCCCCGCCTGCAGACAATTAATCACAATTAACACCTCAAGAGAGTCAGTTCCTGTGGCAGTAATCAGCCTGAATGTGGTGTGGGGGAAAACGTATGGGATATGCGATTCCCCCCCAGTGTCTTTTCCACCGAACTGTCTGAATGTCGGCAAAGGTGAGAAATCCTGCCGCTACAGATGGTGAAATTTGAATTCAATTAAAAATCTGGAATTTAAAGCCCAACGAAGACCATAAAACCAAAGCTGGTAAAACAAAACACCAGCTTTGACAAAGAGTCATTGGACTCGAAACGTTAGCTCTTTCCTCTCCCTACAGATGCTGCCAGACCGGCTGAGATTTTCCAGCATTTTCTCTTTCATCATAAAACCATTGTCATCAATCGTCACAAAAACCCATCTGGGTCACTAAGGTCCTTTTGGGAAGGAAATCTGCCGTCTTTACTTGGTCTGGCCTACATGTGACTCCAGACCCACACAGCGATGCGGTTGACTCTTAAAAATGCCCTCTTGCGATGGGCAATAAATGCTGGCCCAGCCAGCCGTGCCCACATCGCCTGAACTAATAAACCCACTTAAAACTATTGTAAAGTTTGGTAATACAAATATAAATACAAATATAAGCGGGCAGCACGGTAGCATTGTGGATAGCACAATCGGTTCACAGCTCCAGGGTCCCAGGTTCGATTCCGGCTTGGGTCACTGTCTGAACGGAGTCCGCACATCCTCCCAGTGTGTGCGTGGGTTTCCTCCGGGTGCTCCGGTTTCCTCCCACAGTCCAAAGATGTGCTGGTTAGGTGGATTGGCCATGCTAAATTGCCCTTAGTGTCCAAAATTGCTGGGTTATGGGGATAGGGTGGAGGTGTTGACCTTGGGTAGGATGCTCTTTCCAAGAGCCGGTGCAGACTCGATGGGCCGAATGGCCTCCTTCTGCACTGTAAATTCTATGTAAAAAAAAAAAAATCCCTTAAAACTTCTTTCATTTTTCTTAAGGGTAGGAAGAGAATCACCAAAGAGTTAAAATCAGCAGGCCCTCCACCTCTCTGACCTTGTTGGGATCGTCACCCACTGTAGAGTTTTTAAAATGTTCAATATGGAGCAGCTGGCTTCTCTGAAAGAAAGTAAACCCCTTTTTAAACAAGAACCGTCAGCGACCCTCAGGTGCACCCGGAAGCCAGCTCGTGTCTGTTCACCTGGAGACATCACCACAGCAACAGAAAACGGCCGGACCACAGAACCTGTCCCTTAATCTCAGGTGAAAAAGGGGAGCAGGCGGGAGGAAGGACTCAGGAGCAGGCGGCCTACTTTGAAGATAATAAAAGTCACTGGCACGGCTGTTGAAAATTAATTAAAATTGTAAAAGATTAATCATCTCAGGAGAGGCTCCAAAGTAAAAATCTGACGGAGGAGTTCAAATAGCATCATAAACACAAGAACAAAGCTTGCAGTGGGCTTTGAAGTCTATATTTGGCATCAAAATGCCAAAGGTGATGACTACAATTATAAAATAAAAAATCAATGAGCATGAACATTATTCCTGAACGCATTGACAGCCGGAAGTGACAAGTGGGAGAAGGGTTAAAAAGTATTCTCAGATCCAGGGCAGTTAAACAGCAGAAGGTAAATGGAAAAGCTGGGGTGGATTTTCTGATCACATTATTTCACAGCACAGTCCATCGCCACACAGTGTGATTAGAGGTATGGTGGGGGAGCGATCGGTCTGAAACAGGAATGTCAGCAGGCTGAACTATTGAGACAATCCCACTCTCTTCCCCAGTTCATCTTCAATGTCTTTTGCACATCACCGAGGGTCAGAGGGCGTAAATGATGCAATTTACTAAAATTGGCGACACTACAACAAATTACATTTACGTAGCACCTTGAAACACGCAATGAAACAACCCAAAATGCATCACAGCAGGGTTTATAAAGCATAGTCGGACATCGAACCGTAACGAGAGATATTGCAAAAAGACAAAATACGGGGGTTGTTGAAAATGCTAAATTAAAAACAAACTATGCAGCAGGTCTCAGTGGGATAGCCAGCAGCCACAGAGACAGAAACTTGTTCCATGTTCCATGGCCAGGTGATCTTTCACCTCAAGAACAATTCTGACGAAAGATCAACTCACCCCGAAACATCAACTCCGTTTCTCTCTCCCCAGATGCTGCCAGATCATAGAAACCATAGAATCCCTACAGTGCAGAAGGGGGCTATTCGGCCCATCGAGCCTGCACCAACCCTCCGAAAGAGCGCTCTGCCCAGGCCCACTCCCCGCTCTATCCCCGTAACCCCGCACATTGATCATGGCCAATCCATCTAACCAGCACGTCTTGGACTGTGGGTAGAAACCAGAGCACCCGGAGAAAACCAACGCAGATACGGGGAGAACTTGCAAACTCCACACAGCCAGACGGTCACCCAAGGCCGGATTTCAACCCGCGACCCTGGTGCCGTGAGGCTGTAGTGATAGCCACTGTGCCACCTTGCCGACCCCGAGTTCATCCAGCATTTTCGGTTTTTAATTTCAGATTTCCAGCATCTGCAGTATTTTGCTTTTACTTAAGCAACTGAGTTCACTTATTTTCAATCCTATCCGACTGGAAGATAATTCACGCAAATCTTGGTCAGTGCAGATTTGGCGTCTGTGCATCGCACAGTATGTGGGCGGCATGTTAGCACAGTGGTTAGCACTGTAGCTTCACAGCGCCACGGTCCCAGGTTCGATTCCCGGCTTGTCAGTGCGGAGTCTGCACAGCCCTCATCTACCTACTTGGTTTCCTCTTCAAAAAATTCAATCAAATTCGTGAGACATGATTTTCCACTCAAAGCCATGCGGACTGTCTCTAATCGGTCCTTGCCTCTCTAAATGCCTGTAGATCCTGTCTCTCAGAATACCCTCTGACGACTTACCCACCACAGACGTTATGCTCACCAGTCTGTAGGTCCCAGGCCTTCTTAAACAAAGGCACAACATTTGCTACCCTCCAACCCTCAGGCACCCCACCTATGGCTGTCAACGATTCAAATATCTCTGCGAGGGGACCCGCTATTTCCTCCCAAGCATCCCACAACGTCCTGCGATAGATCAGGTCCCGGGGATTTTATCTACCTTGATGCACTTTAAAACTTCCAGCACCTCCTCCTCTGTAACCGTGGGCAGCACGGTAGCACAGTGGTTAGCGCTATGGCTGCACAGCGCCAAGGTCCCAGATTCGATTCCGCGCTGGGTCGCCGTCTGTGTGGAGTCTGCACGTTCTCCTAGTGTCTAGCACCGTTACTTCAGAGCGCCGGGGTCCCAGGTTTAATTCACGGCTTGGGTCACTGTATGGGGAGTCCACACGTTCCCCCCGTGTCAGCGTGGGTTTCCTCCGGGTGCTCCGGTTTCCTCCCACAAGTCCCAAAATAAGTGCCGTTAGGTGAAGTGGACATTCTGAATTCTCCCTCTGTGTACCTGAACAGGCGCCAGAACGTGACGACTAGGGGATTTTCACAGTAACTTCATTGCAGTGTTAATGTAAGCCTACTTGTGACAATAAGAAAGATTATTTTTAAAAATTAGCTCTGGTCTCCATATTATTAAAAAGGATAGAGGGCCACTGGAAATGATGCAAAAATAAGGTACAATTAAATTACTAGAACTTAAATGGTTACAACTGTGAGGGAGACAGACATGTTCGGGGTACTTTCTCTGGGAGAGAAGGCAGAGTAGTGGTCTGAGAGCTTGTGTGGGAAGGGGTGGGATGGCAGGACCAAAATTAGGGCTCGTCAATATCAGATAACCACCAACAAATCCAACGGGAATTCAGGAGAAACGTCTAGGATTTGTAAAGTCTGTCCACATGATACACATTAATGCAGTGGTTAAACTGTACGAAATACACCAGAGACGGTGTTTGTGTACCTGTGCAGTTGATTCGCGCTCCTTGTGCACACAAATATTTTCCTGCTTCCATTGCGAGGGTGGAATTCACATCAGCAGTTATAGGATTAAACCAGGCCAAACCTAAACACATTAAAACAGAGTTTTAGTATTCAGCTGGAAACAGATTCATTGGGGTTAAATTACACGCAATAGCCAGCTCACAAAAAGGTCACATGGTCCCAATAATCCAAGCCAATTGTTATACTCCACCCTCAACCCACGCGATCAACAAGATCTTCCTTTGGGAAAGCGAAGATTGTCCTTGGTGTCCGCTACAAACTCAATTTCTTAGCTACTGGCTCCATCCTTCTCCCTTGCAACTCTCCGAGGCTAAAATCAAACAGTTCACAACCTCGGTGTCATAACTGTAGCTGGAATGCACTTTGGTAAAATATCCACACCGTCAACAACACTGCCTATTTCCACCTCAATACTACTGTCTGATTCTGTCTCTGCTCATCCAGTGCTCAAACCCACGTCCATGCAGATGTTGGGTGGGAATCTCCAGTCCCCTGGTGCACTTGGAAAATTGTGGCAGTATTGGACAGAGGCAGCAAGGGAAGAGATCTACTGGAATTCAAGGATGTAACCAACAGAGTTGATGAGGGGGAGCCAGTGGGTGTGATTTATTTGAACTTTCAGAAGGCTTTTGACAAAGTTCCATTTGAGAGATTAGTGTGTAATATTAAAGCGCATGGGATTGGGGGTAGTGCATGGAGATGGATTGAAAACTGGTTGGCAGACAGAAAACAAAGAACAGGAATAAATGTGTCTTTTCAAATTGGCAGGCAGTGATTAGTGGGGCCCCGCAGGGATCAGTGCTGGGACCCCAGCTATTCACGATATAATATAGATTTAGATAAGGGAATTAAATGTCAAATCAATTTGCAGATGACACAAAGCTGGGTGGGAGGGTGAGCTGTGTGGAAGATGCAGAGATCCTTCAGTGTGATTTGGACAAGTTAAAGTGAGTGCCAAAATTCATGACAGATGTGGGATCATGTAGATAAATGTGAGATTGTCCACTTTGGTAGCAAAAACAGGAAGGCAGATTATTATCTGAATGGCCATTAATTAAGAGAGGGGACTGTGCAACAAGACCTGGGTGTCCTCGTCCACCATTCGCTGAAGGTAAGCATGCAGGCGCAGCAGGCGGTAAAGAAGGCAAATAGTATGTTGGCCTTCACAGTGACAGGATTAGAATACAGGAGCAGGGATATGTTGCTGCAATTATACAGGGCCTTGGTGAGGCCACACCTGGAGTATTGTGTGCAATTCTGGTCTCCTTATCTGAGGAAGGATGATCTTGCTCTCGAGGGAGTGCAGCGAAGGTTTACAAGGCTGATTCCGGTGATGGTGGAATTGACATAGGAGGAGAAATTGAATCAGTTAGGATTATATTCTCTCGAGTTCAGACGAAAGAGGGAGAGGATCTCTTAGAAACCTATAAAATTCTAACAGGACTAGACAGGGTAGATGCAGAATGGATGTTCTCAATGGTGGGTGTGTCCAGAACCAGGGGTCACAGTCTAAGGATGCGGGGTAAACCATTTAGGATTGAGACGAGGAGAAATTTCTTCACCCAGAGTGTGGACTTCACTGCCACAGAAAGTAGTTGAGGGCAAAAGAGTGTATGTTTCCAAGACAGAGTTGACATAGCACTTGAGGCTAAAGGAATCAAGGGATATGAGAGGAAAGTGGGATCAGGTTACAGAGTTGGATGATCAGCCATGATCATAATGTATGGCAGCAAGAGCCTCGAAGGGCCGAATGGTCTCTTCCTGCTCCTATTCTCTATGTTTGAAGATGCTCCTTGATCAAGCTTTTGACCATCACACTTCCTGAGGCTCGGAGTCAAAGTCTCTTCCACAACCCTCCTGTGATGTTGCTTGCCATTTTTGAATTATGTTATAAAAAAGGTGCCACATTATAAATACAAGTTATTGTCATTTACATATTAAAATGCCCTCCACCCTATCACAGGCATCCATGGAGTCACGATGACAGGATGAGTTCCTTCTGCAATGTTCTTTCCTCCCCATTCTCCACCTGGCCTGTTCCCAGCTCTGGGATTGCTGAGAAACTGACAAGTCTCCTGACGTTAGTCATTAGGCTGGAGCATTAACCTTATCTCCCTCTCTCCCGCTCTCTCCCTGCTTCCTCCCCAGATGCAAGACCTGCTGAGTGCTGCCAACATTATACAATGAGGGTATCTGGAATAAGTGACTATCAGGAGGTAATCTGGAATGGAGAGAGAAAGAGAAGAAGTATATAACGTTGATGCCATGGCTAAGTGAGATAATAAGAGACAGGAGACACTCGGAACAGAAGTAAAGCATGGCTTCCCCCAAGCAGATCACTTCACACACAAGGGAGACATTATTCTCTTGGTATCCGATGTCACAGGATGGATAATGCTTATTATACAAATGCCAATCCTGAACTATCCTTACATATGAGCACTGCAAAATGGGTGTTCAAAATAAAAGGGACTGTGTTTGGTTAGATTAACGTGGGATCTGTGACACAGGAATTCCCTGCATAGTTTGAGTGTAAAATAAGAAGGGGAAAACCATTTAATACAACATCCGTAGGTGGGCCAGACAATATTCTTGCACGTGGCAACAGACAGTTCAATCAAGTTAAAACATTCTGGGAAATGATATTTAAGCGGTGTACAACTTAGGCTGCAATGGCAGCCTGGAGTTTTAGAAACGCAGACTTGTACTGTAATCCAAGGAAACTGACGCAGAAAATCTTTTTTTGAAACGGGTTAGTACCATGGCTAATTTTTAACCTTCAGATTTAGTAACTCTGAGCAAACACACCTACCCCTTCCTGTTTGAAGACAGAAATTAAATACGGTGCAAAGACATTGAGAAACTTTAATCTAAACAAGGTTAAAAACAGACAACAGGAGAACATAGAACTTCACCGACATCTGGATCAAGAACCAATACAAATGTTGAAAAGCAAATAACACTTTCTGCTACCCGAGGTTTTGGAGTGGGGGACATACAAAAAGAACACATTGCGCTTATTTACTGTCCTTTGCAACCATGTAAAATCCCAAAAGAATGACATAGAATTTGCAGGCCATTCAGCCCAACAGGTCTATACTGGTTCCAACATCTTATTCCATCACCATATAAATCTGCTATTTCTTTATCCCTCAAACGTATGGTTTGCATTAATACTCCTGAGGCAGCCAGTTCCACATTTGCACCACTCTCTGGGGAAAGAAAATGGATGCATTGTGAAAGTACAAGCAAACAAAAGCTTTATTGGAAAGGAGACTTCTCAACAGGCTGTGAAGACAGCCTGACCGTTAGAACGCCCAAAACTGCCGTGACATCATCAATGCATCCACTGATCAAAGTGATCTCATTCCAATTAGGAACAAACATGAATACACAACACATTCCTCCCCCTTTACATCAGGAGGTTACTGCAATGAAACACAATGGGCGCGATTCTCCGAGGCCGTGCCGGTTATTTTATCGCGCAACGCCGTCCCGCCATTCTCCCAACCGGTGAGAACGGCCCCGTTGAGTTCTGCACCGCACCAGCCGGAGAATCAGCAGAGACACTCACAACGGCGATTCTCCGGTACCCCCGCCATTCCCCGGCCCGGATGAGCCGAGCGGCCGCTCTGACCCGACAGGTTCCCGCCGGCGCCGTCCACACCTGGTCGCTGCAGGCGGGAACGCTGGGGGGGTGGCCTGCGATCAGGGCCCACCGATCGGCGGGCCGACCTCTCCAAAGGAGGACCTCCTTTCCTCCGCCGCCCCGCAAGATCCATCGGTCACCTTCTTGCGGGTGAATTCATTTACGCGGTGCCGGCCGCGTCAATTACGCGGTGCCAAGGCCCAGCGCGCGTAAAATAAGCAATGCCGCTCCTAGCCCCCTGGGGGCGGGAGAATAGGGGGCTGGGAGCGGGCTCCGACTCCGGAGTGAAACACTCCGGTTTTCACTCCGGCTTCGGGACTTTGTCTCCATTTCGGAGAATCGCGCCCGATGTTTCTATATTTTAAAAATAAATTTAGAGTGCCCAATTCTTTTTTCCCCCAATTAAGGGACAATTTAGCGTGGCCAATCCACCTACCCTGTACATCTTTGGGTCGCGGGGGCGAGACCCACACAGACACGGGGAGAATGTGCAAACTCCACACGGACAGTGACCCAGGGCCGGGATTGAACCTGGGACCTCGGCGCCGTGAGGCAGCAGTGCTAACCATTGCACCACCTTGCCGCCCCATGAAACACAATATAAATGTCAACAACTAAAATATACAGGGCTGGATTCTCAGTCGGCGTGATCGTCCGCTTTGCCGGCAGCGCACTCACGCCAGTGGATTTCCCAATGGCGTGGGGTGGAATGGGAAACCCCATTGGCCGGCTGCCGAGACGGAGAATCCCGCTGCAGGCGGGGCACATTGTCACTAACAGGTTGTTCAGGGTCACTAAATCTTAAAAAATCTCACCAAGTCTTTCTAATGGTCGGAGAAATGGCGGGGGGGGGGGGGGGGGGGAGTGCCGGAGAGGGGGGGAGAGTGCCGGAGAGGGGGGGAGAGTGCCGGAGAGGGGGGGAAGAGTGCCGGAGAGGGGGGGAGAGTGCCGGAGAGGGGGGGAGAGTGCCGGAGAGGGGGGACGAGTGCCGGAGAGGGGGGACAGTGCCGGAGAGGGGGGGGGGGGGGGGGGGGACCGCCATAATGGCGACCTCAGGCCATTTTGAGTGTGGGTCGACCACAATTGAAAACATTCGTCCATCGAATGGCATAATCTATATGAACCCTTTGCCAAGGCCCTTCCCATGGATGTAATGGCGCTAGTGGTGGCAGGTTTCAAATCCTTGTACAAACCAAACACATGCCCGCCTTCTCCCCGATTTCACTATCGAATCCTGGCCACCAAATAGCTTCTGGCTGTCTCCTTCATTCTTACTATCCCATAATGACCTTCATGAATTTGGTTTAGGGCACATTCTCTCAACAATGGCGGAATGATGACCCTCATTCTCCAGAGGAGGCCGCCAGCCTCAACGGATAG
This sequence comes from Scyliorhinus canicula, assembly GCF_902713615.1. Classification (NCBI taxonomy): domain Eukaryota; kingdom Metazoa; phylum Chordata; class Chondrichthyes; order Carcharhiniformes; family Scyliorhinidae; genus Scyliorhinus; species Scyliorhinus canicula. Next base: position 272,719,521 of record NC_052148.1, read on the forward strand.
TTTGAGAATTTGGGTAACATGTGGCTTCAACTCCGGGTTTGCTCCCATGGTCTTGTCATGAAGCACCATGTCCAGAACTTCTGACACGAGTGGATTATTTCTGGTCCCTTCTTAACTGGTCCTGTTACTGGAGTGTTAGCGACTTCTTTGAAATAGAAAATATTACCACTCGAACTATTCATTGACGACACATTGGGGTAAAGGTGATGTAGAGAATCCATCAGCGTTACCATGGAGATTTGATTGAGGATATTTTATCGTGTATGTGCTGACAAAAGCAAAGCCCATCTCTGCATCCAGCTCGTTGCTAGAGATGGAATACTGGTGTGTGGCCCAAGTATCGTTCCCAGTGGTATATTTCTGTCCATATAGGTATTGGTACAAACATTTAATTCTGAAAATGATGGCTAGCTTTTCCTTCTCTCTCTGTGCATTTTTCATTTCTGCTTTGTTCATGGATCTTGATGCTATTTGCTTCTCTTCACCATTGGTCATTACATGGGAATCCAATACTCCCACACTTTATGGTGATGTGTCACAAGCCAATTAATGGTAGCTGCAGGACCTCGGACTTCAGTAATGCCTCCTTAGCTTGTCCGAAGACCATCTCACACTGATCCACTCAATTCCATTTTTGACACAACACATTGTGCAAAGGCTTGAGAATAATTGCGAGATTAGGGAGAAGCTCCAAAAGCCGAGTTAGGTTTTGAGGTGCAGGTGCCTCAGCTGCGGCTTTTACTTTTGAAGGCGATTTGTGCATTTCACTTTGAATCCATGACGTGTCCCAGGTAGCAAGTAGAAAATTCATTTTAAGGCGGCACAGTGGCACAGGGATTAGCACTGCTGCTTCACAGCTCCAGGGGCCCGGGTTCAATTCCGACCTTGGGCGACTGTGTGCGTTTCTTCCGGGTGCTCCAGTTTCCTCCCACAGTCCCAAAGGTGGGCAATGAGGTGGATTGGATATGCCAAATTGCCCCTAGGTGCTGCCTAGGGGCTGGTTTAGCACAGGGCTAAATCGCTGGCTTTGAAAGCAGACCAAGCAGGCCAGCAGCTCGGTTCGATTCCCGTAACAGCCTCCCCGAACAGGCGCTGGAATGTGGCGACTAGGGGTTTTTCACAGTAACTTCATTTGAAGCCTACTCGTGACAATAAGCGATTTTCATTTTTTTCAGGTGGGGTTATGGTGATAGGGTGAGGGATTGGGCCTAGGTAGGGTGCTCTTTCAGAGGGTCGGTTCAGACCTGCTTGACCGAATGGCCTCCTTCTGCATTGCAGGAATTCTATGATTTGAAGAATCCGCTCTTATCCTTCCATACTCTAGTCCGTAACCTTTTTGTCTCTGGAATGTAGCATCTAAAATTTTGAAGATGCTCTTCTTCATTTTTTCCCATAACTATTGTCTAAGTAGCCCTGGACTCCTTCTAGTCCGTTTAGAATTTGATCCATGACACAGTGCGGACATGATGCCAAATGGAAGTTATTTGTATCTGAAGAGCTATGTGTGTGTACCGATTGTCAAATATTGTGAATCTGGATCTACATTTATTTGGAGATAATGACCAGGGTCAACTTTACTGAATTCTGGTCATCAGCCAACCCAGCAAATAAATCAATTAAATGTAGAAGGCATTGCTCTGGGCACAGTACCTGATTGAGTGAATCACCACATATTCATACTGAACCATCTTTCTTCATCACGGTATTACCAGCCCAGACCACAACGGTAGCTAGGATACACAGGGTCGAAACCCCAATATTTTAATTTATTTGTAAAATTGTGCGGGAAGTATGATTCACTCCAGGGGTGTTTGCTTGAGAAATAGGGATTTGGTATTTTAAACCAAAAAAACTTCATTATTAACACAATATTAAACTCTTTAACATCACACCCAAAAATAGCTTACAATTACCCGTTAAAACAATGCTAAAATACAATGCTAAAGTACAGTAAATGTAACAGCTAAAATTGAATTACCATCTCTATTCGCAATTAAACAACAAGAAAGGAAAAAAAGTTACAGCTCTCAATCCATCCCCCATTCCACTGGCACAGAGCAATACTTGCTTCCCAGAACAGATTTGACTCATGTTAGAACCCCTCCAGACTCTAGCTGGATATCTTTAAAAAGCTGTTTTCAACTGGTTTGTTTCAGATTCTTGTCCTCAGACAAGTCTGCACTGCTTCAAATAATATTTGTCTTTTTTCTTTAAAAACTAGTGAGAGCAAAAGACTTGTGGCCTAAAAGGGTAGCCAGATTAGAACTCAATTTAAAAAGCTTTCTAAACTATCAGAATAACTTATCTCCACCCAGCAATAGCATCATCTCCCCGAGCTGAAAACACATTAATTCCTCAGGGACACACACTAGTGAAACAACATTGCATCAACCCAGACTATTTTTCCGCTGGTTAATTTAATCTCTGGCTCCTAAATGTTTCCTGGTCTTGCAAAGCAAGATTCTTTCAAAAACATGACTACCACAGTCAAACACACTCTAACCCAAATGTTAATAAGCTAAATATATCTAAAATCCTGCATTCGACACAACTATGGCTGTGACCCAATCACTTCCATTAATGGGTTCGACAATTCCTCTCTTGACCAGCCTCTCTAATTCTGCCTGAACTGTAGACCTGATGGCGTACAGCACTGTCCCAGTCTTTAGGCATCTTTCTTGGCTTTTGTCCTTATTCTTTATCTTGACTGAGGTCTCTCTTATGCCTCGCAGTGCCCCACTAAAAGACTTTAATCATGGTTAATCAGGTTAACCATCTCCCTGGCCCTATACTCATCCCTGGAGCATTTCGACAACAAGGACTCCTACACCAGACTCCTATTTATTGACTGCAGCTCCGCCTTCATCACCATAATCCCAGACAAGCTCATATCCAAACTGCCAAGGACTTGGCTCCTCCCTCTGCAACGGGATCCTCAACTTCCCTGAAACATGGACCACAATCAGAAAGGATAAACAACAACACCTCCTCCACGATAGTCCTCAAACCAAGCTCCACAAGACTGCATGCTTAGACCCCTACTATATGCCCTACACACACACACGACTGTGTGGCAAAATTTGACTCCAACTCCATCTATAGGCTTGCTGATGACTCAACTGTTGAGGGTCAGATCTCAAACAATGATAAGTCAGTGTACAGGAGGGTGATAGAGAACCTAGTGGCATAGTGTAACGACAACAATCTCTCCCTGAAAGCCAGCAAAACTAAGGAGCTGAACTTCAGGAAGTGCAGTGTCGTACACGCCCCTGTCTGTATCAACGGAGCCAAGGTGGAGATGGTTGACAGCTTCAAATTCCTAGGTGTGCACATCACCAACAATCTGTCCTGGTCCACCCACGTCGTCGCTATGACCAAGAAAGAACAACAGCGTCTATACTTCCTCAGGAAGCGAAGGAAATTCGGCACGTCCACAATGACTCATCAATTTTTACAGATGCACCATAGAAAGTTTTCTATCTGGCTGCATCACAGCCTGGTATGGCAACTGCTCGGCACAAGGCCATAAGAAACTTCAGAGAGTCGTGAACACCGCCCAGTCCATCACACGAACGTGCCTCCCATCCATTGACTGTCTACATCTCCCACTGCCTTGGGAAAGCGGGCAGCATATTTAAATACCCCTCCCACCCGGCTTACTCACTCTTCCATTGGGCAGGAGATACAAAAGTCTGGAACATGCACTAACAGATTCAAAAACAGCTCCTTCCTGCTGTTACCAGACTCCTGAAAGACCCTCTTCCAGACTGAACTGAACTCTCCACATATCGCCTTTACCGAGTAGTACTACACTCCTGTATGCTTCACCCACTGTGTTGAGTTTGCACATTCGCCCCGTGTCTGAATGGGTTTCACCCCCACAACCCAAAGATGTGCAGGGTAGGTGGATTGGCCATGCTAAATTGCCCCTTAATTGGAAAGATCAATTGGGTACACTAACTTTTTTTTTAAATACATGGAATGATCTGCCTGAACTGCACACAGAACAATACTTTTCACTGTACCTTGGTACACGTGCCAATAAATCTAAATCAGTACGTCATGTGATCGAACTCTTAAAATGACCTTGTTCCAACTACCATGTGTTCAACATATTAATAACTATCCTGTTCTTAAAGTCTCAGGTCTCCCCCACAATTGGAAATATCTTCCCAATGCCCACCTATCAAACAGCTTCATCATTTTATGCCAATTAAGTGCTTTTCAAGTGTAGTCATTTTTGCAGAGTTAGAAATGTAGCAGCTGATTAAGCTCCCACAGACACCTATGTGATAGTTGCTGGATAATTTGTGTTAGTGGGTCAGTCTGCGGGTGAATATTGACCAGGACACAGGGAGGACCCCCACTGAGCTTCTTTGCTCCAAATGGGGTCTGACCAGAGACTTATACAGCCTCAACTGTACATACCTGCTCTTGTATTCTAGCCCTGTCGTCCTTTCATTTGCCTTTATAACTGTCGACTTAACCTGCATGTTAACCTTTTTTTAAAAATATTTCATTCAAGGCATTTTCATAGAAACAAACAAACAAAAGCAGAAGAACAGCCAAACAGCATTAGAAACAACCACCCCCCGCCCCCGCTCCCTCAATACCACCCCCTTCTCCCATCTGCCTTCCACCCAGGGGCTGGTTTAGCTCACTGGGCTAAATCGCTGGCTTTTAAAGCAGACCAAGCAGGCCAGCAGCACGGTTCGATTCCCGTACCAGCCTCCCCGGACAGGCGCCAGAATGTGGCGACTAAGGGCTTTTCACAGTAACTTCATTGAAGCCTACTCGTGACAATAAGCGATTTTCATATCGCGCCGTGAGGTATTGCACATCCACCCGAGAGGGCAGACAGGTCTCGGTTTAACATCTCATCCAAAACGTCCCACCTCCAGCAATGCCACACTCCCGCAGTATTGTGCTGGGAAAATCGGCTGAGATTATTCAATTGAATCTCTGGAGTGGGTCTTCAGCCCATGACCACCTTCCACACAGAGTAAACCCAAGTCTTTGACAACTTTTATTTATTCCTGGACCTTATTTGGGAGGGAGGGGGGAATTCAAATGTTTACGCTGTCTCTCGAGAACTGAACCTGGCAGTAACATTACTTCCCCCAGCCTCAAAAACATATAGCTGACTGGGTTAATTATTCAATAGCTAGTTAATTATCAATCACGTCAATGAGTATAATTACTCTAGGCAACCAATTAGCCAGAGATTGCTGGCACTAAAAAACAGGCATGAACTGTTTGTGAGAAAATACAGAAATCTGCAGATCATCAGAAATGAGTTCTGATTCTCTACTGTTAACCTCAGCAAGACCCGACTCACATCAGGTTCTCCGTTGAACCTACTGGCGATTGTGAAATTACCAAATGCATATTCATTCTGTCTTAGCCAATTAAAAAAAGTTGGCAATTAATTTTTTGAATTTCTTTTCTGGGATGTGGGCATCGATGACCTGGGCTAGTTATTGCCCATCCCCATTGTCCTTGAACTGCATGGTTTGCTGGGCCATTTCAGAGCGCAGTTAATAGTCAACCATATTGCCGGGGGGTCTGGGGCCAGATTTCCTGCCCTGAAGGATATTAGCAAATCAGATGGGCTTCTGTGACAATCTACAATGGTTTCATGACCATCATTAGACTTTTAATTCCAGATATTTGTTGAATTCAAATTTCATCAGAGCTTCACTGTGGATCACTAATCCAGGGACAATACCACTATCTCTTCAGACATCACAAAGAGCCTTTTTAATGAGGTGATTTCAGGTCCTGACCTGCTCAGCCTTGGAAGCCCAATGGGTGGGGGAGGAGATCACAGAGTCTCACTCCAGTAGGTGGGGAATTGTTCTTGTAGCAAAGTCAGAATACTGCAGATGCTGGAAATCTGCAATATAAACAGAAAATGCTGGAAAAACTCAGCAAAGGGTAGCAGCGTCCGAGGGGAGAGAAACAGAATGTGTGACCTTTCATCAGAACCGGAAACATTAGAGATGTAGCAGGACTGGGTAGGTCTGTGATTGGGTGGATGGCAGGCGAGATCTCTCGGGTGGCATTTTCTGGTTGTTCACGCTGGTGGGACCTTACGGTCCAGCCGACGACGCACCCCCGCCCCGGGTTTGGTGGCGGTGATGGGTACACTTAACAGGAAACCCCCAGAAGAACCGAACGCCAGCAAGCCGCCCACCAGCGCTGCAGAACATGCCGCGGAGGGGGTGGAACATCCCGCCCCTAAAGTTACAAAAGGGTACTTCCAAGAGGCATTTTCTTAGGGATGCTTTTTTTTTTTTTTAAATAATTTTTATTGAAGAAATTTTTCAAAATACAAACATTTTAACCCCCCCTACATTTACATTGAAATTATAACAAAACAAAGTCAAACCCCCCTACTTAACAAAAAAAAGAAAAAAGTCCCCCCCCCCCCCCTACTCGCGCGTCCCCCTCACCCCCCCCCCCCCCCCCCCCCCCCCGCCGGCGAACCGACAGTCAGACCACCTTATCATTTCTGGCAGTGTCCTCGGGCAGGCCTTGCCCGTGCCACCACCGCTACCGTGCTTCCTTCGTCTTTGTCCCCCCCTCCCCCCCCCCTCCCTCCCCTCCCGGGTTGCTGCTGTCACGGCCTCAGTTTCTATCTCTGATTCAAGAGGTCTAGGAAAGGTTGCCATCGCCTGAGAAACCCCTGCACCGACCCTCTCAGGGCGAATTTGATCCTTTCCAATTGGATGAAGTTTGCCATGTCGTTTAACCAGGTGTTAACACTCGGAGGCCTTTCGTCCCTCCACTGAATCAAGATCCTCCTCCGAGCCACCAAGGACGCAAAGGCTAATATTCCAGCCTCCCTCGCCTCCTGTACCCCCGGTTCCACCCCAACCCCGAAGATCGCAAGTCCCCATCCTGGCTTGACCCTGGACCCCACCACTCTCGACACCGTCCCTGCCACCCCCTTCCAGAACTCCTCCAGTGCCGGACATGCCCAAAACATATGTGCATGATTCGCAGGGCTTCCCGAACATCTAATACACCTGTCTTCACCCCCGAAAAACCGACTCATCCTTGTCCCCGTCATGTGGGCTCTATGCAGTACCTTAAATTGAATGAGACTTAGTCTCGCACATGACGACGACGAGTTGACCCTCTCCAGGGCATCTGCCCATGTCCCGTCCTCTATCTGTTCCCCCAGCTCTAACTCCCACTTATCTTTCAGCTCCACTACTGGTACCTCCTCCACCTCCTGCATAATCTTATAGATGTCCGAGATCTTCCCCTCCCCGACCCAGACCCCTGATAGCACCCTATCACTCACCCCCCTGTCGGGGAGCGCGGGGAACCCCTCTACCTGTCGTCTGGCAAATGCCTTCACTTGGAGGTACCTGAACGTGTTCCCCGGGGGGAGCCCAAATTTCTCCTCCAGCTCTCCCAGGCTCGCAAACCTCCCCTCTATAAACAAGTCCCTCAGTTGTCTAATACCCGCCCTCTGCCAGCTCTGGAATCCCCCTCCTGTGTTTCCCGGCGCAAATCTGTGGTTCCCTCTTAGTGGTGCCCCTATCAGACCTCCCACTTCCCCCCTGTGTCGCCTCCACTGCCCCCAGATCTTGAGGGTGGCCGCCACCACCGGGCTCGTGGTGTACCTCGTGGGAGGGAGCGGCCATGGTGCCGTTACCAGTGCCCCTAAGCCTATGTTGCCGCAGGACGCCCTCTCCATGCGCTTCCAGGCTGCCCCCTCCCCTTCCATCATCCACTTTCGTACCATCGATGTATTTGCCGCCCAGTAATATCCTGAAAGGTTGGGTAACGCCAGCCCTCCACTATCCCTACTCCGCTCCAAAAAGACCCTTCTAACTCTCGGGGTGCCATGTGCCCACACATACCCCATGATACTACTCGTTACCTTCTTGAAAAAGGCCCTGGGGAGGAAGATGGGCAGACACTGGAACAAAAACAAGAACCTCGGGAGGACCGTCATTTTAACTGACTGCACCCTCCCTGCCAGCGACAGCGGCACCATGTCCCACCTCTTAAACTCCTCCTCCATCTGTTCCACCAGTCTGGAAAAGTTCAACTTGTGGAGGGTCCCCCAGTTCTTTGCCACCTGCACCCCCAAATACCTAAAACTTTTAACTGCTCTTTTGAAGGGGAGCCTCCCAATTCCCTCCCCTTGGTCTCCCAGGTGTATTACAAAGACCTCACTTTTCCCCAGATTTAATTTATACCCCGAAAAGTCCCCGAACTCCGCTAGTATCCCCATTACCTCCGGCATTCCCCCCTCCGGGTCTGCCACATACAACAACAAATCATCCGCATAGAGCGAGACCCGATGTTCCTCCCCTCCCCTTGTCAGTCCTCTCCACCCCCCTGAACCCCTCAGTGCCATCGCCAACGGCTCAATCGCTAATGCAAAGAGTAAGGGGGATAGGGGACATCCCTGCCTAGTACCTCGATGGAGCCCAAAATATTCTGACCTCCTCCCGTTTGTTACCACACTTGCCATCGGAGCTGAATAGAGCAGTTTTACCCACTTGATAAATCCCTCCCCAAACCCAAACCTTTCCAACGTCTCCCACAAGTATTCCCACTCCACCCTGTCAAATGCCTTCTCCGCGTCCAACGCTACCACTATCTCCGCCTCCCCTTCCACTGCTGGCATCATAATCACATTTAACAATCTCCGGACATTTGTGTTAAGTTGGCGTCCCTTCACGAACCCCGTCTGGTCTTCATGGTTAGGGATGCTTTTTAAATATGTCAGTCACCTTGGCCACTGCTATCAGGAGACCATGATTCTCAAGACTGCAAAGTTGTTTCAGCTTTTAGAAAATAACAGTTTGTGATATGGTATATGAAAAGTTTAAGAATGAGTGGCAAAATTAGCAGAACAGGTGAATGTGAATAAACATCTTAGTGGAAAGTTCCATTTAGCAGGGGGAACAGCCATAGCTCCAAGCCTGAACTAATAGGCACCTATTCATGAAATAAAGAACTGTATTCCTTTTACTTTTTTACTTCTAAACCCCAACAGTACATGAAGGCAAAGTATAACATGAGAATTCTGATGATTGGTTGAATGCAGAGTAACACAAAGTTTACTGTATATGAACGTTTACTCATGTACTCTCTCCAACACTGGTGCACAGCAGCAACAGTGTGTACCGTCTACAAGATGGAAAGCAGCAACTTGCCAAGGCGCCTTAGACAACACTTCTAAAATCGGTGACCACCTAGAAGGTCAAGGACAACAGATGCTTGGGAACATCGTCATCTGCAGGTTTTACCCCGAGCCACACATCATCTTGACTTGGAACTATATTGGCTGTTCCCTCACTATCGCTGGGTCACAATCCTGCAACTCCCTTCCTAACAGCACTGTGGGTGTACCTACACCTCAGGGACTGCAGCGGTTCAAGAAGACAGCTCACCACCACCTTCTCAAGGGTAATTAGGAGTGGGTAATAAATGCTGGCCCCAAAACAACGAAAACGGTAAAAGTGAGGCATTGCTTAACCGGTAGGTCAGTGAGGGTGTGGTGGACAGGATTTTGTTGAAATTAGGAATAACGGTAAGAGTATTGGGGGAGCTCAAATAACAACCAACACTTTTTGGCTTCAAGCTCGTTTATGTCAAAATCATAAATTTAAATGGAATTATCACTCGGGAGAGGGTGTACAGTATTAAACAAAAGGTCTCTGCTTCAACTAAATTTTGCATTGGAGTCAAGACGAAAGACAGGTAAGCAGGTAAGGCAGATGAACTTAGGGCTTGGATCAGTACCTGGGAATATGATGTTATTGGTATTACTGAGACTTGGTTGAGGGAAGGGCAGGACTGGCAACTAAATATCCCAGGGTATAGATGCTTCAGGAGGGATAGAGAGGGAGGTAGAAGGGGTGGAGGAGTTGCATTACTCGTCAGAGATGATATCACAGCTGTGATTAAGGAGGGCACGATGGAGGATTCGAGCACTGAGGCAATATGGATAGAGCTAAGAAATAGGAAGGGTGCAGCAACATTGTTGGGACTTTACTACAGGCCTCCCAAAAGCGAGCATGAAGTAGAGGTACAAATATGCAGACAGATTATAGAAAAATGTAGGAGCAATAGGGTGGTTGTGATGGGAGATTTTAACTTCCCCAACATTGAATGGGATTCGTGTAGTGTTGGAGGCGTAGATGGAGCAGAGTTTGTAAGGAGCATCCAGGAGAGTTTGTTTAGAGCAGTATGTAAATAGTCCAACTCGGGAAGGGGCCATACTGGACCTGGTATTGGGGAATGATCCCGGCCAGGTGGTTGATGTTTCAGTCAGTGATTACTTTGGGAATAGCGATCACAATTCCGTAAGTTTTAGAATACTCATGGACAAGGACAGGAGGGGTCCGAAAGGAAGAGTACTAAATTGGGGAAAGGCAGAGTATAACAAAATTCGGCAGGAGCTAGGGAATGTGGATTGGGAGCAGCTGTTTAAGGGTAAATCCACATTTAAAATGTGGGAGTCTTTTAAGGAAAGGTTGATTAGAGTGCAGGACAGACATGTTCCTGTGAAAATGAAAGATAGAAATGGCAAGATTAGGGAACCATGGATGACGGGTGGAATTGTGAGACTAGCTAAGATGAAAAAGGAAGCATACATAGGATCGAGGCAACTCAAAACTGATGAAGCTTTGGAGGAATATCGGGAAAGTAGGACGAATCTCAAACGCGCAATAAAGAGGACTAAAAGGGGTCATGAAATATCTTTGGCTAACAGGGTTAAGGAAAATCCCAAAGCATTTTATTCATATGCAAGGAACAAGAGGGTAACTAGAGAAAGGATTGGCCCACTTAAAGACAAAAGAGGAAATTTTGCGTGGACTCAGAGGAAATGGGTGAGATTCTTAATGAGTACTTTGCATCGGTATTCACAAAGGAGAGGGACAAGACGGATGTTGAGGCTAGGGATGGATGTTTAAATACTCTCTGTCAAGTTGTCATACGGAAGGGGGAAGTTTTGGGTATTCTAAAAGACATTAAGGTGGACACGTCCCCAGGACCGGATGGGATCTATCCCAGGTTACTGAGGGAAGCGAGGGTCGAAATAGCTGGGGCCTTAACAGATATCTTTGCAGCATCCTTGAGCACGGGTGAGGTCCCGGAGGACTGGAGAATTGCTAATGTTGTCCCTTTGTTTAAGAAGGGTAGCAGGGATAATCCAGGGAATTATAGACCTGCGAGCTTGACGTCAGTGGTAGGCAAACTGTTGGAGAAGATACTGAGGGATAGGATCTATTCACATCTGGAAGAAAATAGACTTATCAGTGATAGGCAGCATGGTTTTGTGCAGGGAAGGTCATGTCTTACAAACCTAATAGAATTCTTTGAGGAAGTGACAAAGTTAATTGATGAGGGAAGGACTGTAGATGTCGTATACATGGACTTCAGTAAGGCGTTTGAGAAGGTTTCCCATGGCAGGTTGATGGAAAAAGTGAAGTCGTATGGGGTTCAGGGTATACTAGCTAGATGGATAAAGATGGCTGGGCAACAGGAGACAGAGAGTAGTGGTGGAAGGGAGTGTCTCAAAATGGAGAAGGGTGACTAGTGGTGTTCCACAGGGATCCGTGCTCGGACCACTGTTGTTTGTGATCTACATAAATGACCTGGAGGAAGGTATAGGTGGTCTGATTAGCAAGTTTGCAGATGATACTAAGATTGGTGGAGTTGCAGATAGCGAGGAGGACTGTCAGAGAATACAACAAAAATATAGATAGATTAGAGAGTTGGGCAGAGAAATGGCAGATGGAGTTCAATCTAGGCAAATGCGAGGTGATGCATTTTGGAAGATCAAATTGAAGAGCGGACTATATGGTCAATGGAAGGGTCTTGTGGAAAATTGATGTGCAGAGAGATCTGGGAGTTCAGGTCCATTGTACCCTGAAGGTGGCAACGCAGGTTGATAGAGTGGTCAAGAAGGCATACAGCATGCTTACCTTCATCGGACGGGGTATTTGAGTACAAGAGTTGGCAGGTCATGTTACAGTTGTATAGGACTTTGGTTCGGCCACATTTGGAATACTGCGTGCAGTTCTGGTCGCCACATTACCAGAATGATGTGGATGCCTTGGAGAGGGTGCAGAGGAGGTTCACCAGGATGTTGCCTGGTATGGAAGGTGCTAGCTATGAAGAAAGGTTGAGTAGATTAGGATTGTTTTCGTTGGAAAGACAGAGGTTGAGGGGGGACCTGATTGAGGTCTACAAAATTATGAGAGGTATGGACAGGGTGGACAGCAACAAGCTTTTCCCAAGAGTGGGGGTGTCAGTTACAAGGGGTCACGATTTCAAGGTGAGAGGGGGAAAGTTTAAGGGAGATGTGCGTGGAAAGTTTTTTACGCCGAGGGTGGTGGGTGCCTGGAACGCTTTACCAGCGGAGGTGGTGGAGGCGGGCACGATAGCATCATTTAAGAAGCATCTAGACAGGTATATGAATGGGCGGGAACAGAGGGAAGTAGACCTTGGAAAATAGGCAACAGGTTTAGATAAAGGATCTGGATCGGCGCAGGCTGGGAGGGCCGAAGGGCCTGTTCCTGTGCTGTAATTTTCTTTGTCATCAGAATTAACCTCCATATCAGAGTTTAGAGGAGAAAGTAAGTAATTCAGTCACAACTCATTCTACAACCGCCCAGACAAGAGCACAACAAAGGTGATGACTGACTGACCTTTGAAGTGACCCAGAAAGTCACTCTTTTCAGATCACACTGCTGTAAAGAATAAAAATAAAATGATGCATTTACAGGAAAGTTAAATAAATACATGAGGGAGGACTGTGGGTTACACTGACAGAGACTGATGAAGTAAAGCAAGAGAATGATAGAATCCTTATAATGCAGAAGGAGGCCATTTGGCCCATCGGGTCTGCACCAACATTCATAGTCACAGAGGTTTACAACATGAAAACAGGCCCTTCGGCCCAACTTGTCCATGCCGCCCAGGTTTTACCACTGAACTAATCCCATTTGCCCGCATTTGGCCCATTTCCCTCCATACCCAGTTTTCCCATATAACTGTCTAAATGCTTTTTAAAAGACAAATTTGTACCCGCCTCTACTACTGCCTCTGGCAGCTCGTTCCAGACACTCCCCACCCTCTGTGTGAAAACATTGCCCCTCTGGACCCTTTTGTATCTCTCCCCTCTCACCTTAAACCTTTGCCCTCTAGTTCCAGACTACCCTACCTTTGGGAAAAGATGTTGACTATCTACCTTATCTATGCCCCTCATTATTTTATAGACCTCTATAAGGTCACCCCTAAGCCTCCTACTCTCCAGGGAAAAAATTCCCAGCCTATCCAGCCTCTCCTTATAACTCAAACCATCAAACCCCTGTAGCATCCTAGTAAATCTTTTCTGCAGCTCCTTCTAGTTTAATAATATCCTTTCTATAATAGGGTAACCAGAACTGTACACAGTGTTCCAAGTGTGGCCTTACTGATATCTTGTACAACTTCAGCAAGACGTCGCTACTCCTGTATTCAATGTCCTGACCAACAAAACTAACCGTGTCGAATGCCTTCTTCACCACCCTGTCCACCTGCGACTCCACCTTCAAGGAGATATGAACCTGTACTCCTAGATCTTTGTTCTGTAACTCTCCCCAACACCCTACCATTAACTGAGTAGGTCCTGCCCTGATTTGATCGACCAAAATGCATCACCTCAGATTTATCCAAATTAAACTCCATCTGCCATTGAGCAGCCTACTGGCCGAATTGGTCAAGATACAATTACAATCCTGGATAATCTTCTTCACCGTCCACTGTGCCACCAATCTTAATGTCATCTGCAAACTTACAACCATGCCTCCTAAATTTTTCATCCAAATCATTAAAATAAATAACAAATAACAGTTATTTGTAATAATCTGCCTTTCTATTTTTGCTACCAAAGCGGATAACCTCACATTTATCCACATTTTTCTGCATCTACCATGCATGTGCCCATTCACTGAGCCTGTCCAAATCCCGCTGAAACATCTCTGCATCCTCCTCACAGCTCACCCTCCCACCCAACTTTGGATCATCTGCAAATTTGGAAATAATACATTTAGTTTCCTTGTCCAAATCATTAATATATAATGTGAGCAGTTGAGGTCCTGGTACCCCACTAGTCAATGCCTGCCAATCAGAAAATAATTTATTCCAACTTTTTGCTTCCCGTCTGTAAACCAGCTTTCTATCCATCTCAAGACCCTACCTATAATCCCATCCACTTTAACTTTATACAGCAATCTGCTCTGTGAGACCTTCTCGAAAAGTTTCTGAAAGTCTAAATAAACCACATCCACCGTCTCCCTGGTCAACTCTGGTCTATAATTGCCTGTTTTCTCTCTACCTCGCTTTTTGAATCGCGGAGGTTACAGTAGTTACCCTCCAACCTGTAGGAACCATTCCAGAGTCCAAAGAATTGTGGAAAATGGCCACCAATGGATCTACTATTTCTCGGGCTACAAGGACTCTGGGGTGAAATTTATCCTGCCCTGGAGATTTATCCACCTTCAATCCCATTTCCCCCAAATAATTTCTTTACTAGTACTAATTTCCTTCAGCTCCTGACTAAAACATGTGTTTCTCAGAACTTCAGCATTTTTCAGGTCTTTCTTTGGGAAGAAGGAAGCCAAGTTCGAATTTAGTTCCTCAGCCATTTCTTTGTTCCCCGTAATGAATTCCCCCGTTTCTGACTGTAAGGGGCGACATTCGTTTTATCAATCTTTTTCTCTTTGCATATTTATAGAAACTTTTATAGACAGTTACAGGCATAAGCTCGCTACTTTTGTAATCAATTTCTCTCAATAAATAGAATATTTGATTCGCTTTCCCAATTACATGCTGTACCTCCATACTAACCTGTTGTGAATCAAGGCATGTACAGACTGCTTGACCCTGTACAGCCTGCCCCATTAAAACATGTACCATTTGCAAAGCTGCCCAACAGGCTAGACATACAACAGCCCAACTTAGTTATGCTAACAATCAGACCCATCAGCCAACACGCAAAACTCCTTCATCACTATCCCGAGGTAAAGACTGGCCCATTCAGAAGTGTGGCACAGTGGGAGATAGTCAGGAGGAAGTGGCCTGGGAGTCCTTAACATTGACTCTGGACCCCGTGACGTTTCATGGCATCAGATCAGCAATGAAACCTCCTGTTAATTCCCACCTACCACCTTCTCTCAACTGATGAATCAGCACTCCGCCATGTTGAACACCACTTGGAAGGAGTACTGGGTGTAGCAAAGGAACAGAACGTTCTCTGTATCAGACTTTGGAGACCAGTACCTAGAGTGGCGAGGCAGCAGGACATTTGGCTGAGCTGGCCAGTGTTCTGAAGGACATACCTACCAGCTGGGTCCGTGGCAGGTAGTGAGAGAACCAGCAAGAGGGAAAAACCTACTTTTCTTCATTCAAGAGAATCTACCCATCACATGATCTACCTTAACAGTATCGGGAGGAGCGACAACTGCACACAGTCCATAGAGAGACAAGTCCTGTCTTCACATTGAGGATACCCTCCATGTGTTGTGTGGCACTACCACCGTGCTTAGATAGATAGAGAAATACAGCACAGAACAGGCCCTTCGGCCCACGATGTTGTGCCGAACTTTTGTCCTAGGCTAATCATAGAATTTTGGACACTAAGGGCAATTTTTCATGGCCAATCCACCCAACCTGCACATCTTTGGACTGTGGGAGGAAACCGGAGTACCCGGAGGAAACCCACGCAGTCACGGGGAGGATGTGCAGACTCCACACAGACAATGACCCAAGCCGGAATCGAACTTGGGACCCTGGAGCTGTGAAGCAATTGTGCTATCCACAATGCTACCATGCTGCCCTTAAGAAGTTAATCTACACTCCATTATTCTACCCTAATCCATGTACCTATCCAATAGCCGCTTGAAGGTCCCCAACGTTTCCGACTCAACTACTTCCACAGGCAGTGCATTCCATGCCCCCACTACTCTCTGGGTAAAGAACCTACCTCTGACATCCCCCTATATCTTCCACCATTTATCTTAAATTTATGTCCCCTTGTAATGGTTTGTTGCACCCGGGGAAAAAGTCTCTGACTGTCTACTCTATCTATTCCCCTGATCATCTTATAAACCTCTATCAAGTCTCCCCTCATCCTTCTCCGTTCCAATGAGAAAAGGCCTAGCACCCTCAACCTTTCCTCATATGACCTACTCTCCTTCCAGGCAACATCCTGGTAAATCTCCTTTGCACCTTTTCCAAAGCTTCCACATCCTTCCTAAAATGAGGCGACCAGAACTGCACACAGTACTCCAAATGTGGCCTGACCAAGGTTTTGTACAGCTGCATCATCACCTCACGGCTCTTAAATTCAATCCCTCTGCTAATGAACGCTAGCACACCATAGGCCTTCTTCACAGCTCTATCCACTTGAGTGGCAACTTTCAAAGATCTATGAATATAGACCCCAAGATCTCTCTGCTCCTCCACATTGCCAAGAACCCTACCGTTAACCCTGTATTCCGCATTTATATTTGTCCTTCCAAAATGGACAACCTCACACTTGTCAGGGTTAAACTCCATCTGCCACTTCTCAGCCCAGCTCTGCATCCTATCTATGTCTCTTTGAAGCCGACAACAGCCCTCCTCACTATCCACAATGCTACCAATCTTCGTATCATCTGCAAATTTACTGACCCACCCTTCAACTCCCTCATCCAAGTCGTTAATGAAAATCACAAACAGCAGAGGACCCAGAACTGATCCCTGCGGTACGCCACTGATAACTGGGCTCCAGGCTGAATATTTGCCATCCACCACCACTCTCTGTCTTCTATCGGTTAGCCAGTTTGTTATCCAACTGGCCAAATTTCCCACTATCCCATGCCTCCTTACTTTCTGCACAAGCCTACAATGGGGAACCTTATCAAATGCCTTACTAAAATCCATGTACACTACATCCACTGCTTTACCTTCATCCACATGCTTGGTCACCTCCTCAAATAAGTCAATAAGACTTGCAAGGCAAGACCTACCCCTCACAAATCCGTGCTGACTATCCCTAATCAAGCAGTGTCTTTCCAGATGCTCAGAAATCCTATCCCTCAGTACCCTTTCCATTACTTTGCCTACCACCGAAGAAAGACTAACTGGCCTGTAATTCCCAGGGTTATCCCTATTCCCTTTTTTGAACAGGGGCACGACATTCGCCATTCACCAATCCCCTGGTACCACCCCTGTTGACAGCGAGGACGAAAAGATCATTGCCAACGGCTCTGCAATTTCATTTCTTGCTTCCAATAGAATCCTTGGATATATCCCGTCAGGCCCGGGGGACTTGTCTATCCTCAAGTTTTTCAAAATGCGCAAGTGGGATAGATTTTGAACAGGTCTACCGACCCAACATCGGGCATCATTGAGATGCTGTGGGCCATCAGCAGCAGCAGAATTGTATGCAACCACAATCTGTAACCTCATGTATCATCCGATCCCTCACCCCACAGCTATAACACAGGGTCACACATACTAAACACAGCTATAACACAGGGTCACACATACTAAACACAGCTATAACACAGGGTCACACATACTAAACACAGCTATAACACAGGGTCACACATACTAAACACAGCTATAACACAGGGTCACACATACTAAACACAGCTATAACACAGGGTCACACATACTAAACACAGCTATAACACAGGGTCACACATACTAAACACAGCTATAACACAGGGTCACACATACTAAACACAGCTATAACACAGGATCACACATACTAAACACAGCTATAACACAGGGTCACACATACTAAACACAGCTATAACACAGGATCACACATACTAAACACAGCTATAACACAGGGTCACACATACTAAACACAGCTATAACACAGGGTCACACATACTAAACACAGCTATAACACAGGGTCACACATACTAAACACAGCTATAACACAGGGTCACACATACTAAACACAGCTATAACACAGGGTCACACATACTAAACACAGCTATAACACAGGATCACACATACTAAACAATGGAAGCAGTCCTGCTTATAGGCAGAACAAAGCCATCCCACAACCAATAAATCTGCAGTTTTGCCGAATCCAGCCTTGGATGGTGGTGAACAATTAAACTAATGCGTGGAGGAGGCTTCCAAAATATTCCCTGCCCTCAATGATGGGGGAGCTCAGCACATCAGTGCAGATGTGCAAGGAGCCATTTTAAGTCGGAAGTGCTGAGTGAATGATCCATCTCCGCCTCATCTGGAAGCCCCAGTATGTCAGTCTTCGGCCAACATGATTCTTATACCTATGGCCGGCATGGTGGCACAGTGGTTAGCACTGCTGCCTCACTGCACCAGGGACCCGGGTTCCATTCTGACCTCGGGTGACTGTGTGGAGTTTGCACTTTCTCCCCGTGTCTACGTGGGTTTCCTCCGGGTGCTCCGGTTTCCTCCCACAGTCCAAAGATGTGCAGGTTAGGTGGATTGGCCAAGTTAAATTACTGTCCAAAAAAGGTTAGGTGGGGTTACAGGAAGTTGGGCCTAGGTAGGGGGTGCTCTTTCAGAGGGTCGGTGCGGACTCGATGGGGCGAATGGCCTCCTTCTGCACTGTAGGGATTCTATGATTCACCCCACAAGGTATCAAGAAACGGCTGAAGGCACTGGACCCTGGCAATATTCCAGGAATAGTACTTAACACTTGTGCTCCAGAACTTGCCGCACCTTTAGCCAAGCTGTTCCCGTACAGACATGACAAGGACGTCAATTTGGCAATGTGGAAAATTACCCAGCTGTAACCTGTCAACACAAAGCAGGCCAAATCCAGGCCAGCCAATTACTTCCCATCAGTCTACTCTCGATCACCAGCAAAATGAGACATGGTGTTGTGGACGTGAGCTGCGCTATCAGATAGGCTGTTGGGCGAGATGTTCAGAGGAGCAGACTAGGTGCCTGTGTGAGTGGACCAAAAAATCTAAACACAGTTTCGAAAAAAGAGTAACCAAGTTCTCCTGATTAATATTCATGTCTGAAACAACATCACTAAAAACAGGTGGTCTGGTTAATGGGATCTTGCTCTGTCAAAATTGGCTGCTGTGTTTCCTGCATTATAACAGCGACTGCACTTTCAAAACTTACCGAATTGGCCGTGACGTGCTCCGGGAGGTCCTGGAAGGACTCAGTAAACATAAATCTATCTTTTATTGTTCACTCATAGCAACAGCTGGTCCAATCACTGGCCATCGTTGGGAGAGAAGTTCCCTTTGCAAATTGTTTTAAACCTCAAACCTGTTGTCAATAATTAGCACTTGTCACGACCACCACACATCTCTTTACAACCAATTAAGTCATTTTGGGAGTGTAGCCGCTGTTGTGAGGGAGGAAACACAGCTGACAGTGTGAGCACAGCAAGATTCCACAAACAGCAATGTGATAATGACCCAGATTGTGGTGTTGATTGAGAGACAAACATCAGTGAGGACACCAGGGAAAACTCACCTGCTCTTCCACACATGCCATGGGATATTATACACCCACCTGGGGGAGGGAAGACAGCCTGGATTGAACATATCACCTCAACAGTGCGGCACTCCCTCAGTACTGACCCTCTGACAGTGCGGCACTCCCTCAGTACTGAACCTCTGACAGTGCGGCACTCCCTCAGTACTGACCCTCTGACAGTGCGGCACTCCCTCAGTACTGACCCTCTGACAGTGCAGCACTCCCTCAGTACTGACCCTCTGACAGTGCGGCACTCCCTCAGTACTGACCCTCTGACAGTGCGGCACTCCCTCAGTACTGACCCTCTGACAGTGCGGCACTCCCTCAGTACTGACCCTCAATGCGGCACTCCCTCTGTACTGACCCTCTGACAGTGCGGCACTCCCTCAGTACTGACCCTCTGACAGTGCAGCTCTCCCTCAGTACTGACCCTCTGACAGTGCAGCACTCCCTCAGTACTGACCATCTGACAGTGCGGCACTCCCTCAGTACTGACCCTCTGACAGTGCAGCACTCCCTCAGTACTGACCCTCTGACAGTGCGGCACTCCCTCAGTACTGACCCTCTGACAGTGCAGCACTCCCTCAGTACTGACCCTCTGACAGTGCGGCACTCCCTCAGTACTGACCCTCTGACAGTGCAGCACTCCCTCAGTACTGACCCTCTGACAGTGCAGCACTCCCTCAGTACTGACCCTCTGACAGTGCGGCACTCCCTCAGTACTGACCCACCACAGTGCGGCACTCCCTCAGTACTGACCCTCTGACAGTGCGGCACTCCCTCAGTACTGACCCTCTGACAGTGCGGCACTCCCTCAGTACTGACCCTCTGACAGTGCGGCACTCCCTCAGTACTGACCCTCTGACAGTGCAGCACTCCCTCAGTACTGACCCTCTGACAGTGCGGCACTCCCTCAGTACTGACCCTCCCACAGTGCGGCACTCCCTCAGTACTGACCCTCCCACAGTGCGGCACTCCCTCAGTACTGACCCTCTGACAGTGCGGCACTCCCTCAGTACTGACCCTCTGACAGTGCAGCACTCCCTCAGTACTGACCCTCTGACAGTGCGGCACTCCCTCAGTACTGGAATGTGCTCAAATCCAGAATCCAGTGACTCAGAGACAAGTGTTTCACGAAAGCGACAAGTGACACAGGAAAGTGAAACATTAACGAACCTGCGTTGCTGGGTGCAGAGTGGGTCTCAGCCTGTCTCTCTCACACACACAGATGGGTCCTGCCCCAACCTGTCGCTGTCAGGAGGGGAAATATCTGGCACCGGGGTGAAGGTTACATTTCAGAATCAGGTGTTGTTGCCAACAGAGAAACAACTGCAGCCCTCAGACAACTGTCTGCTCTCCCCAACACACACACACACAGGGAGCAAACAGCAAAGTTTGCAGCCAGCAGCTTCCTCTGGGCTGTTCCTGCCTCGGGATTGAGGCAGATTGCGGAGTGCCTTTAATCCCAGCTCCCAGCTCCAGCCCCACTCACCTGTTGCCAGCAACACTGTCAATGTGCAGCTCCACATGGTGCCAGCAGCAGCAAGAGCCTCTGTCTGCAGCTCCTCACCTGCCCCAGGTACTGAGCTCAGGTCCAGCAGCACCTCCTCCCCGGTCTCAGCACTTTCCTGCCGTCAGCCTTCACAGGGGAACTCTGCAAACAACCTCCCTCCAGTCCCTTCACTCAGACACACCTTCCATGTCTCTCTCTCTCGCTACACCATTACTCCTTCTCACTCCATGCCAAACAACCGACTGACTGGGCGCATGCGTCAATGACCTTAATTTGCAGAATGAGCTGTTGCAAAATGCTATCCCTTTCGTATATAAATAAATAAATAGGTTCTTGCCAGAGCAATGCCGACTGCTGCAAATTCCAATAGCTGGTAGTGTCACTGTGTAATGTTACAGAGATCCCCCCTCCTGTATGTTGCTAGGTAACTAGCAATGTATCAGCACTTCATGCTTTCCCAGTGAGTGACTGAGTTATTTGCCCTCCCTTAGAAGGCAGAGAGCAGGAATCTTGCCAGGCGACAAACCTGTCAGGAAGGAAACTGGTCAAGGAATGCCAAATCAAAAATACCCCATCAAATGTTGGCACCTGAAGTAAGTCAGTTATTAGAAGCTGCTGACATCTGAAACAGGTGGAAAGGCAACTTTGCTTTCACTCATTCATTGAAAATAACTTCTGTCCATCCAGGTTTAAAAGGGAACTCCAAATATCAGAGGCACAGAACTGGTGTTGTACCTGCAGAGAATTCAAACTCCCAAAGGAAATACGGACGTTAAAAATGATGAATTCTGGCTGCTTAAAAACACATTTTCCCATTTTTGCAATTAGTAATTTTTTTGTGCAGGATTTTCACCAGACTTTCAATGGAGGAATGCTATTCCAATACATCTCTCGGGAAACTGTAGAATTGAGAGCGATGTTGGGTTTTAACCCCGCCTAAATTGACTTTCTACTGAAGCCAGTATTGACTGGGTCCAAAGCTGATGTTTCTTCTTGTGATTAATGATGCTCAATGTTGGAACACTAGGAACATAGGAATTAGGAGCAGAGGTCGGCAATTCAGCCCCTCGAGCCTGCTCCGTCATTCAATCGGATCTTGACTGATATCTTCCTGGTCTTAAATCCACATTCCTACCTGTTCTCCAGATCCCTTTAACCCGTTTTTAAAATTCAGAAATACATTTATCTCCTTCTTGAAACCATTTTGTGATTCAGATTCCACCGCACTTCCGGCAGCGAGTTCCACAAATACAACACCCTCTGCGAGAAGTAGTTCCTCCTCATCTCAGTCCTAAATCTACCACCTCTCAAGATGACCTCTGGTTCTAGATTGCCCCACAAGGGGGAACATTTGGTCTACGTTTACTTTACCAATCCCATTTAGTATTTTATACACCTCGATCAGATCCCCTCTCATCCTTCTAAACTCCAGCGAGTATAAACCCAAACTGTTTAATCTCTCCTCGAACGTCAACCCTTTCATCCCCGGAATCAATCTGGTGAGCTTCCTCTGAACTGTCTCCAACGCCACCACATCCTTCCTCAAATAAGGGACCAAAACTGGGCACAATACTCCAGATGTGGTCTCACCGACACCCTATACAATTGCAACAACATTTCTCTACTTTTACACTCCAGTCCTTTTGCAATAAACGCTAACATTCCATTTGTCTGTTTAATTACACGCTGTACCTGCAAACCGGCTTCCTGCGATTCATGAACAAAGACACCCAGATCCCTCTGCCCAGACGCAACTTGAATCTGCTTTCCATTCGGGTAATAATTTGCCTTTCTATTTTATCGGCCAAAATGGATGACCTCACACTTATCCACATTAAACTCCATCTGTCAAATTTTGGCCCAATCTCCTAGCCTATCTATATATGTCTGTAAAATCTGTATCTCCTCTTCACTGCCTGCTTTCCCACCTATTTGAGTATCATCCACAAATGTTGCTGTTACACTCTTTCCCTGCTTGCAGATCATTTATATAAATTGTAAACAGTTGAGGTCCGAGGACTGACCCCTGCGGCTCCCTGCTGGTTACAGTTCACCAACCAGAGAAGGACCCATTTATCCCGATCCTCTACTTTCTGCCTATCAACCAATCCTCAATCCAATCTAGTACTCTACCCGCAATCCCCTGCAATCTCACCTTCTGGATCAGTCTTTTATGCAGCACCTTGTCAAACACCTTCTGGAAGTCTAGATATACCACATCCACAGGTTCCCCATTATCCACCTTGCTGGTTACATCCTCAAAGAACTCAAGCACGTTTGTCAAGCAGGACATACCCTTCATAAAACCATGCTGACAATGGTGGATTGAGCTTTGTCTTTCCAAATGTTCAGTCTACAAATTCCAGCTACTTCCCCACCACAGAGGTCAAGCTAACCGGTCCATAGTTTTCTACTTTTTGCTCTCTCCCTTTTTGAATCGAGACATCATATTAGCATGTTTCCAATCCAATGGGACCTTTCCAGAATCCAGGGAATTCTGAAATATCATAACCAATGCATCCACTATCTCTGCTGCTACCTCCCTTAATAATCTCGGGTGCAGGTCATCAGGGCCCAGAGACTTATCTGCCTTTAATCCCATCAGTCTATTCAATACTGTCTCCATAGTGATGGTTATTGCACCATGTTCCTTGGCATTAATTGCTGTATTTGGAAAATATTTATTATCTTCTACCGTGAAGACAGAGGCAGAATATTGGTTCAGTGCCTCCGCCATCTTGGTGTTCCCCATTATTACCTCACCAGTATCGTCCTCTAAAGGACCAACATTTACTTTAGCTATTGTCTTCCTCTTTATATACTGATGGAAGCTCTTGGTATCAGTGTTTATGTTTTCTGCTAGTTTCCTTTCATAGTTCATCTTTTTATTTTTAGTAACCTTTTACTGAAGCTCAAAGTTCTCCCAATTCTCCAGCTTACCACTAGCTTTTGCAGTACGGTAGGCCCTAGTTTTTGCCTTTGTGTCCTCTTTGACTTCCTTGTTTAGCCATGGAACGTTTTTCTCCTTTTTACAATTCCTCTTCCTCTCAGGAATGTACTTTAATTAAGAGGTGTTTAATATCTCCCTGAACATCCGCCATTGTTCCTCAACTGTCCGACCCTCAATTATCTGTCTCCAGTCTACTTGGGCCAATCTTTCCTCAGGCCTGTATAATTACCTCTGCCCAACGCTAAAACTCTCGTATGGAACTCTGTCCTCTCTCGCTCAATTGAAAAATGTTTGGAAAAAGATCAGCTCTTCTGAACTTTATCCAAACAATGCTCAGGGTGAAAAGGAATGAGCGGGTATTAAAACAGGAGGGTGCTGATGACACAAACAGGTTGTTATCAGTGGTCGACAGGGGATTTTCACGGTAACTTTGGTGCAGTGTCAATGCAAGCCTACTTGTGACACTAATAAAGATTATTATTATTAGATTAAATACTTTGGGTGTGTGGCGTGAAGTGATGGTGCAGAAAAGATCAGGGGCTGGTTTAGCTCAGTTGGCTGGACAGCTGGTTTGTGAGAGTGTGGCCAAGTACGCAGGTTCAATTCCCATACCGGCTGAGATCATGGAGGCCCGGCCTTCTCAACCTCGCCTGAGGTGTGGCGATCCTCAGGTTAAATCACCACCAGTTAGCTCTCCCCCTGAAGGGGGAAAGAGCCTATGGTCATCTGGGGCTTTACTTACTTTAAGAAAAGATGATCCGAGAAGGAATCCGAGAGGAAAGGTAGTGTAGGGAGACAGATGGAGTGATAATATCAAGGAACTATTGGGCTTGAGGACATTGAGAACAATTCAAGATCTCAGCTGGAGGATGAGGGTGCTTGCTACTGGCAACTTGGCCTCCTTGGGTTGTCCACACCACCACATAAAACTGGTGTTCTAGCTGATCACATGGATTGTATCCTTTGGATTAAAAGTGCCACAATCCCTTCCCTGCGAGTTACTTGAACCATCACAGCCTGTCCAGCTAGTCCTGAGTTACTGAGGGTGATTTGTAGCTGGTATGGACAACTCTGAATGGATATATTCCACCGCATGTCCTAGCCCTGCCCATTGCTCCCCTCCCCTACCCCCACCACCACATTCTGGCCATTGGTCACCCAACACATCTATTCTTGTCGAACCACAAACAATCGCAAAGCAAACGGACTCCTCATTAAACAATTGGATAATCCTTCATTGCCAGACGAACACCCTTCTCCTTACCAAGCTCTGGTAGAATTATAACTCGCAAACGAAAGTCGCCAAAGGACATGAGAAAAAGACACCATTTGAACCCCCCTCCCTCTGTGTGTTACATCCACCTTCCAGAATGCCTCTGCTACTTTTGTAATGTACAGACCACAACTGTCACCAGTGGAGGTGGATATTCGGCGAATCGAGGATGGTGGCTACTCAGGGTCATAGGTTTCTGTAACGGTTCTTTAGGAACGGTGCACTACACTCCAAATGTGGTCACTAAAGTGAACATACTTTACCTGGTTTTCAGTTCTATTAAAATGAGCCCCAGTTCTTGGTTTAAATGTTTATTGGCCTCACAATACCCCATCCAACCCACCATGTCGTCAGAGAGGCGTATGCCCATCTCCAAATCCCCAATGTCTTATCAGCACCCGCTCAAGTTTACCTGAGGTTTGAAGAGTTGCATTTACATAGCATCTTTCATCAAATCGGGGATGTCATAAAGTGATTTGTAGCCAGTGAAGTACTTTTTGAAATTGTTGCAATTCTTGAAAACTCCAAGTGTCCAAGTGTGAGATGCCACCAGACACCAATCATCTTTAAAGATGGTCTCCATTCCCCTAGATCAAGCAACACTGCTATCCTCTCTTACAGGGGCTGGTTTAGCTCACCAGGCTAAATCGCTGGTTTATAAAGCAGACCAAGCAGGCCAGCAGCACGGTTCGATTCCCGTACCAGCCTCCCCGGACAGGCGCCGGAATGTGGCGACTAGGGGCTTTTTACAGTAACTTCATTGAAGCCTACTCGTGACAATAAGCGATTTTCATTTCATTTCATTTTCAACCCCCACAATTAAAGGTGGTACTACTCTCCCCACTGATGTTAACATTGTCCGTTCTCCTCCTTTTCTACCCCATTCATCCATCTCCCCATATTTTCCCACTTTCTTCTCCCCTTTCTCAAGTTGGTCATCCATTTCCCTCTTCAATGGTGTCCATTGCTCCTTTGTGACCACCAACATCTCCCTTTTATTTATCTCCTTCCTGAAAGGTTTGAGGAAATTGGATCAGAGTAAATGTTCCTGCTGTGTGCAGAATTCAAGCACAGCTGGGTCAAATTTGCATTGTAGCACAGTGGTTAGCACTGTGGCTTCACAGCGCCAGGGACCCAGGTTAGATTCCCGGCTTGGGTCACTGTCTGTGTGGAGTCTGCACGTTCTCCCCCCCCGTGTCTGCGCGGGTTTCCTCCGGGTGCTCCGCTTTCCTCCCACAAGTCCCAAAATATGGGCTTTTTTGGTGAATTGGACATTCTGAATTCTCCCTCGGTGTACCCGAACAGGCGCCGGAATGTGGTGACTAGGGGCTTTTCACAGTAACTTCATTGCGGTGTTAATGTAAGCCTACTTGTGACACTAATAAAGATTATTATTATTAAATAAAGAGCAACAAAAAAAAATGGGAAATGTAGGCAATGATTATGAACACATTTTGGGGAATAAATGAGGTGCAGGGAACTGCCTGAAAAAGCCAATGTTTCATATGGCTCCAGTAACAGCCTCCCCGAACAGGCGGCGGAATGTGGTGACTAGGGGCTTTTCACAGTAACTTAATTTGAAGCCTACTCGTGACAATAAGCGATTTCCATTTTTCATTTCATTTCACATGATACAAGAACCAACTCAGGTAATTGTGGCAAACTGTGCAGTTTGTTTTAACTAATTCACAGGGCGTAGGCACCCGGTGGTAAGGTCAGCATTTATTCACATTGCTAATTGCCCTTGAGAAGGTGGTAAACTGCCTTCTTGAGCTGCTGCACTCTGTGAGGATTACAGCGTCTTGTAGCAGTTCTATACAGCTGATTGGCTCGCTCGGCCATTTCAGAGGAACAGTAAAGAGTCAACAACATTGCTGTGGGTCTGGAGTCACATGTGGGCCACACCAGAGAACAATGGCTGATTTCCTTCCTTAAACAATATTAGTGAACCAGTTGGGTTTTTATGGCAATCAGTAGTTTTGTGGTCGCCATTGCAGGCGCTACCTTGTTATTCCAGGGTTATTTAATTAAATAAATTTAAAATTCTCCAATTGCTATGGTGAGATTTCCGCCTCATACCATTGGATTACCTGGTAACCACTGCACCACCGCACCCAGAACTCCCAGCCCAGAAACAGATGTTGAGGCTGGAGGCCAATTGAAAGTTTCAAAGTTGAGATTGATAAATTTTAGTTACAAAATAATAGTCAGGATTATGGAACTAAGGATGATTGATGGAGTTAAGATACCAATCAGCTATGATGTAACTGAATGACAGAAGAGGCTTGAGAGGCTGAATGGCCTCCTCCTTGCTATGGAATAGGTGAGTGCCCACAATAGGCGCAAGCTGTGTAAGTGGTGGGATATATTCAACAACAACTCTTGTGAACTGGGAAAAATAAACCTGTCTGTTGCCCTAATTGGGACAGGGCATTGATCACTCTGAAATAACCCTGTAATCACTTAATTATTTGTATATTCTGCGTTAAGGTCACATCCACCTTGGCATTTCCACAAGACACTCAATCATTCACAAGTTGGCAATGTGAGCTCTTCTGTGAAGCCAAATAAAATAAGTGGACCATTTGAAAGTTCCTAGCTTGCGTTAGCATGTGGTGAAAATATTACATCCACTTTTAATGTGCTTTACCTTTATTCTCTCTCTTTCCCTGGTATAATTAAGGGTAATCTCTGACTAATTACCTCCTCTAATGTTCCATTATTTAACTTGATCCCAGGTGTAGTTAAGACACCTTTCCCTTCTGTTTAGGGTCAATATACCCCACAAGCAACATCACTAAAAACAGATTATCTGGTCGTTTGTTATATTGCTGTTATGGGATCTTGCTGTGCCCCATTTCCTACACCCCAACATTGACTACTCTTCAAAAGGACTTCGCTGTAAAGTGCTTTGGGATGCCTGAGCTTGTGAAAGATGCGATAGAAAGGGAAGTCTTTATTTCTTTCCAATTTTCACTTGCCTTCCAGGAGAAAGATTTTGTTCCTCACATATATTTTTAAAAGTTCAGTAGGTCAAAGTCACCTTAATGCTTTTGCGTGAGTTTCAAAGTCTTCCAGAGGACAGCAGAGCTTCACCAATTTTCTAACTTACTCTATCTGTTAATTATATATTAATTCAATGTTGAATTGTATTTAGGCAGTGAGTATTAACTGGGGATTCATTTGTACTGCTGTGCATTGGAGCACAGGTTTATACACAGGTGTCTCTGTAAAGGAAAATGTATGAGAGTGTCAAGCTGGGCCCAGTCTATTCTTCAGGACCTGACCTATCTGGATTTGAATAATGACAGCTCACATTCACTGCACGTCGTGAATTTAGCAAAAGGTCCCATGACTTGTCACAGAAGCGTTATCAAACAAAGTTTGTCAGTTTGTCACGGGGAAGGAGATTAGGACAGGTCGCCCCCTTTGGCCCTCTTGGCCAAAGAGATAGGCCTCAGGCCTGAGGAGCATCCGAATGGAGGAGAGAGAGAGGTGGAAACGTGGAGAGATGGAGGAACGGAATTTCAGGGTTTAAGGCCCAGAAACATTAAGGCACGGCCGTCAAAAGTAAAGAAATCGAAGGAGGAAGGTTGGGCCACTCCATGCCAGTTGCCCCATTTCCCTCCCTTTGCAGGCTTGTTGAGTGCTGCAGCATTGGGCTGGCCAGGAACATGGCACGATGTATGAACCTGCTCCCTGCTGAATAGGTACTCCCAGACCCAGCTTGGGTCTTCATTTATAGTGACAGAACCTTCTCCAACCTACCGCACGACTATCATATTTTTATTATTGATTCTTTTTTTTAAATTTTAGATTACCCAATTATTTTTTCCAATTAAGGGGCAATTTAGCGTGGTCAATCCACCTACTCTGCACATTTTTGGGTTGTGGGGGCGAAACCCACGCAGACACGGGAAGAATGTGCAAACTCCACACGGACAGTGACCCAGAGCCGGGATCGAACCTGGGACCTCAGCGCCGTGAGGCGGTTGTGCTAACCACTAGGCCACCGTGCTGCCCGTTATTATTGATTCTTGACATGTGAGCATTGCTGGCTGGGTCAGTATTTATTGCCTATCCCTAACTGTCCTTGATATGATGGTGGTAAGTGTCTTCTTGAACTGACGCAGTCCATGTGATGCTAGATTGGAAGATTTGGGTTCCACAAAGCCCTCCATCGCTGACCTGGTATACGTCAGTGGTGTGCTGGAGTATTCCCACTTGCCTGGATGAGTGCAGCTCCGACAGAACTCCAGAAACTGGACGCTATCCAGGACAAAGCATCCCACTTGACTGGCATCTGATCCACCATCTTAAACAGTCACTCCCTCCATCCCTGGGGAATCATAGCTGCTAAGTGTATCATCTATTGAGTGCCACTTCCCCCTGTGTGGAGAAATGTTTCCTAAACTTTTTTCCTGAATGATCAGGCTCAGATTTTGAGGTTATGTCCCATTGTCCTAGATTCCCCCACCAGTGGAAAACGTTTCTCCGTATCTACCCTATTAGTATCTTTCAAAATCCCATAAACCTCAATCATATCACCCCTGAACCATCTCTACTTCAGGGAATCCTGTATACGGTCAGTTTGTGTAATCTCTCCCCTTAACCTAACCCTTGGGGCACTGGTGGCATTCTGGTGAATCTGAGTCACTCTCTCTCGCTAAGATTCCTTGCCTAGTACCGTATACATTACTCGAGGGGTGATTGGACTCGAGAGATGTTTATATCTGCGGCAAATCTTTCACCAGTTCTGAAAATGAGTGCGGGTGAAGTTGGTCTGTGCCAGCAGCCAGGTCCACGGCCAATATTTGTTTTGCTGGTCCAGTTCTTTTTATTTTCCATTAATCTGGAACATATTGCCAAAGTTTTTAATTCCAAGTAAAATCAACAGTAGGATTAGGGAACAGGTGCCCAAAAACAGTTTGAACTTTAACTCTGTGAACGCCAATGGAAAAGAGAACAACCAGGATAAACTGGCAGTCTAAAGATGTGAGGCTTAAGTGGCGTTTCGGGGATGGGGTGGGGGGGGGGGGGGGGGGGGGTCGGGAGTGGACCTAGATAGGGTGCTTTGTCAGAGGGTCAGTGCTGACACGATGGGCTGAATGGCACTGTAGGGAATTTGTGGATTGAGCTGGAAGTTAATTTCAAACTTGTTCCACACATAGGAACATAAGAACTAGGAGCAGGAGTAGGCCATCTGGCCCCTCGAGCCTGCTCCGCCATTCAATGAGATCATGGCTGATCTTTTGTGGACTCAACTCCACTTTCCGGCCTGAACACCATAACCCTTAATTCTTCAAAAAACTATCTATCTTTATCTTAAAAACATTTAATGAAGGAGCCTCAACTGCTTCACTGGGCAAGGAATTCCATAGATTCACAACCCTTTGGGTGAAGAAGTTCCTCCTCAACTCAGTCCTAAATCTACTTCCCCTTATTTTGAGGCTATGCCCCCTAGTTCTGCTGTCACCCGCCAGTGGAAACAACCTGCCCGCATCTATCCTATCTATTCCCTTCATAATTTTATATGTTTCTATAAGACCCCCCCTCATCCTTCTAAATTCCAACGAGTACAGTCCCAGTCTACTCAACCTCTCGTCGTAATCCAACCCCTTCAGCTCTGGGATTAACCTAGTGAATCTCCTCTGCACACCCTCCAGTGCCAGTACGTCCTTTCTCAAGTAAGGAGACCAAAACTGAACACAATACTCCAGGTGTGGCCTCAGTAACACCTTATACAATTGCAGCATAACCAATCCCACTGGCCCCTTTGGTTTTCATCCACACCTGACTACTAAACCAGTAAAATAATGTCATTTAGAACCGTAATTATCAAAATGAGAAAATATTCATGACAGATTGGTGGGCAGCATGGTAGCATTGTGGTTAGCACAATTGCTTCACAGCTCCAGGGTCCGAGGTTCGATTCCGGCTTGGGTCACTGTCTGTGCGGAGTCTGCACATCCTACCCGTGTGTGCGTGGGTTTCCTCCGGGTGCTCCGGTTTCCTCCCACAGTCCAAAGATGCGCAGGTTAGGTGGATTGGCCATGATCAATTGCCCTTAGTGTCCAAAACTGCCCTTAGTGTTGGGTGGGGTTACTAGGTTATGGGGATAGGGTGGAGTTGTCGACCTTGGGTAGGGTGCTCTTTCCAAGAGCCGGTGCAGACTTGATGGGCCGAATGGCCTCCTTCTGCACTGTAAATTCTATGATAATCTATGAGATTATGCTTTCCAAGATGCTATCTCAGTTCCAGCAAGAATATTGAAGTTGTTCTAGATGTTGTGGCGATTCTTTCCTATTGAATGACTGTGAGCAGCGCAGTCTGCGAGGTAGCATATCAATGTCGCCAGGCTAATAATATCTTTCCCCACTTTGGCCCTGACAAAAATAACCCAGGCACTTCATGCTATACCAGAAATCACTGTTATTTAACCACAAAAAAGTTCATCCATTGTTCGCAATTCACACCTTCAAACAAAATGCACTCGAAGCAGTTGACTGGGATCAATCGCTCTCATCACCC
Source organism: Scyliorhinus canicula (assembly GCF_902713615.1). Taxonomy (NCBI): domain Eukaryota; kingdom Metazoa; phylum Chordata; class Chondrichthyes; order Carcharhiniformes; family Scyliorhinidae; genus Scyliorhinus; species Scyliorhinus canicula. The sequence goes on from NC_052148.1 coordinate 272,751,297, forward strand.
GTGGTTCCATTCAGTGTCCCAAAGTCAAGTCCCGAAAGATGGGCTTGTTAGGTGAATTGGGCATTCTGAATTCTCCCTCTGTGTACCTGAACAGGCGCCAGAGTGTGGAGACGAGGGGCTTTTCACAGTAACTTCATTGCAGTGTTAATGTCAGCCTACGTGTGTCAATGAAGATTATTATTATCCCAAGTGCATCATTGAATAATCACAAGGTACAGCATGGACGCCATTCAGTCCGTTTGGTGCTAAATGGTTTGGATTAGCCGCCACTCATCATTGAATAATACGGTTACATTCATGTCTTGAAGATTTGGCTCTCTCTTCTTGACCTTATATTCTCAAATGAAAGCAGAGGGAATCTTTTTACTTACCCAGTATAAACACTCTTATCACACGTGCAGGATGTATGTGAGTTTGGCATGGCTGCTTCTGCGAAATGAGGAAGTGGTGTCTGAAACCTTCTTTTCTTCCATTTATATCCATGTCAATAATGTCCCAATATCATACTTGTGCCGCATGTAAACATCACCGTCAGTGATTCTGCGGAGAATCCCCTGATCACCCAGCATCAACACATGCTGAAGTTACACTGACCAATCAGCAGAGCCCCGAAGCTGTTGACAGCATTGATAGGCAGTTTCTCTGTCACGTGGGTGCTGGTGGCATTTCCCAGAATATCCATGGATCTTCTGCCCCTCCCTATCTCACCCTCCGTCAGCACTACAACCCACTGGGATTTCTGCGTGCGTAGATCTTAATCTGGTTTCCTGCACATCCTCAATTTTTATCACTTCAAGTGATGGCTGTGCCTTCTGTTCCCTGGGTCTTAAACTCTCAAATTCCCTCGCCACCTCCGCCTCTCAGCCTCTCTTCCTCCAGAAAGATGATCCTGAAACCTGACTACTTTAATTGGCCACGCCTTTGGTCATCTGCCCTAATATCTCCTCATGTGGCGAGGCGACAAATTGTGGCTGATAAAACTGTCGGGGCAGCACGATAGCACAGTGGTTTAGCACTGTTGCTTCACAGCTCCAGGGTCCCAGGTTCGATTCCCGGCTTGGGTCACTGTCTGTGCGGAGTCTGCACGTTCTCCCCGTGTCTGCGTGGGTTTCCTCCGGGTGCTCCGGTTTCCTCCCACAGTCCAAAGATCTGCAGGTTAGGTGTACTGGCCATGCTAAATTGTCCTTTGTGACCAAAAAAAGGGTGGGGTGGGGTTACGGGGATAGGGTGGCGGTGTGCACTTGGGCAGGGTGCTCTTTCCAAGAGCCGGTGCAGACTCGATGGATCGAATGGCCTCCTTCTGCACTGTAAATTCTATGATTCTATGAACTCCTGTGAAGCAATTGGGATGTTTTACTACAAACAGAATGTCGCCTGTACGATTATTAGCTGCAGGGTTCCGTCCAGGACTGTACCTTGCAACATAACTGTGCTTTTAAGGACTTTGGTCACCATAAGTGGCATTGATTCTCCATGCAGCATTATTTCTTTGGCATGAGGTTATATATACACACTGTACTCACTGCAGTAAAGAACACTGGCGATTCAAGACATTGGAATTACATGGAGAGTAAGAAATAGCCAATTGAGGCTGACGGCAGACCAAAATGTTTACCTTACATTGGTGTGAAGGGCTATCAGCAAAATACCATAAAAGCTTTTCCTAGTGAAGACTGGAAGTATCTGCAGCACATCAACAAGAAATAGCACAGAACCCCAGCTGTTTAACTTTACAGTTTCGATCCACGCGTTTCGATGCTCTATTAACAAAGATCTTGATGATTGCCAGCATGTGGACATTTGACACATTTACATTGTTACATGTCCAAAGTTTAATAAACACTTCAACTGAACTCTTAAAGTTCGAAGGAATAAAGTTGGTTCTCCCTCTTTATCAGGTTTATGTGGCTGCTGTAAAAATACTTTCCTTCTATCAGTCTATCAAATAACACGCCTCCTATGAGGCACCTTCAGACGTTTAAAGATTCTATACAGATGGAAGTTATTCATATCTTTCTACATCTACTTCTCTTTCCATCAACTATCATCTATTTAACTCTGTCGATCTATCTAACATATTCAAATTCTTACATCTGCTCACATTTCTTGTCTTTGAAACCTGGCTTCCTTTTTGTCACAATTCTGTGCCAACGTTATAAATTGCTGTCGCTTACAATGGGAACCAGCCATGTAAACAAGTCACGCAGTCATTGCACTCGCCTGCCAGTTGGTGTCACTGTATGGATTTAATTCTCCCAGCTGCTCATCCTATTCTGAAGAGAGACTCCTACTCCAGAATATCACAGGCACACAGGGCTGGAATTCTCCTGCCATTGGGATTCTCGTCTACCCGCTGGCAGCGCACCCTCCCAAAACCCCTTCCCCTGGAAACAAGGACAGGCTGGTCGTCACGTCTTCCAGATGGGAGGTGGACTGACTGATGGTGGCATTGAGAACAGCCTTGGCAATCTGCTGCCTCCAGGGGGCAGGAGGTGTACTGGTCAAACCAACCCCAAGTTGAAATCAGCCCCTTGTCGGCGACCCCAGTGTCTTTGTTAGGAGATCAAAACGTTCCATGAGGAGCTTCCAATAATCTGGAGAGATTGGAGAAGCTGAGATAGCTCTCCTTGGAGGAGATAAAGTGACAGATTTAATAGAGGTGTTTCAAATTGCAAGGAGCTTTGTTAGAGTAAATAAGGAGAGATGGTTTCCTCTGGTAAGTGGGTCAGTAACCGGAGCTCTTAGATTTTAAACAACTGTGAAAAGAACTGGAGGGAAGTGAGGGGGCATTCCTTTGCTCAGAGAGCTGTAAGAATCTGGAGGGGCATCGCCTGAAAGGCTGTAAAAAGGATTCAATAGGAACTTTCAAAAGGCCTCAGGACACCTGCTTGAAGAGTAAACCTTTTCAGGGTTAGGGGGAAAGTGGGGCTGAGGGACTTAATTGGACAGTTCTTTCAAAGAGCTAGCAGAGGCACAGTGAGCTGAATGGCCTGCTCTGTGCTGTAAGATTCAGTGATTCTAATCTTGGGATGGATTCTCCGCTCCCGTCTCCAAAATCCCGCTCGGAGAGGTGGCGGAGAATCCCTGATGATGCCCAAACCGGGGGTGGGGCTGTTCCCGCGATGCACCGCCCCCTGAAAAGCGGCGTTATCTAGGAGTAGGCCAGACGCCTAATCCACGGCTTACAGTGTCTGCGGCCTGCCCCACGATGCTCCGTCCCCGACCGGCCGGGTTCCCAACAGCGTGGGACACGTGTGGTCTCACCCGCCGTGAACTCAGCATGGCGGCTACGGACTCAGTCCAGCGGCACCACAGTCGGGGGAGGGCAGATCCACGGGCAGGGGGGGCTTCAATCGGGGCTGGGGGCGCTGGCGGGGGGGGGGTCCAGGGCGCACATGAGCCGGGCGAAGTGGTGGGGCTATTTTTGCGGTCCGGGTCCGCGGGCTGCGTCCTTGCGCATGCGCAGCCACGGACACAGCAATGCTCCGAGCCGTATTGGCAGCTGGAGCTGGGAGCTGCCTGGCTCCTCCTCCCCCCCACCGGAGCAGGGAATTCGTGTCCGCTTCACGCCAGTTTTCCTGGAGTAAAACACCACCGTTTCCACGCCGGCCCCGTGGGGACTTAGTCTCCCAAACGGAGAATCCAGCTCCTTTTCTTCTGTCTCCCGTATTCACTCACTTAAATAAAAACAATGGATCAAAGCTCTGTTAATTTAGAGGAAATTGTACCAAACAGCCCTATCCAAATTCAGATCTCAGACATTGTAACGCCCACGATGCAGAATGAACGTTTCCACAATACCCGACATAATGCATTTAGTTATTGGTTAGCAGACAAATTATACTCATTTCAGTTTAAAGGAGACTAAATGAACAAAACATTAGATGGAAAGATACTTCCAAAAAAATTCATTCTCAGGATGTGGGCGTCGCTGGTTAGACCAGCATTTATTGCCCATCCCTAATTGTCCTTCAGAAGGTGGTGGCGAGCTGCCTTCTTGATCCGCTGCAGTCCTTCGGGTGTCAGTACACCCACTATGCTGTTAGGGTGGGAGTTTGAGGATGTTGCCCCAGCGACAGTGAAGGAACGGCCGATATATTTCCAAGTCGGAGTGTTGAGTGACTTGGAGGGGAACCTCCAAGCAGTGGGGTTCCCAGGTATCTGCTGCTTTTGTCCTGCTAGATGGTAGTGGCCGTGGGTTTGGAAGGTGCTGCCTAAGGAACCTTGGTGAGTTCCTGCAGTGCATCTTGTAGATGGTACACACGGCTGTCACTGTGCGTCGGTGGTGGAGGGAGTGAATGACTGGATGGGATGCCAATCAAAAAGGGCCGCTTTGTCTCCTGGATGGTGTTGAGCTTCTTGAGTGTCGTTGGAGCTGCACTCATCCAGGCAAGTGGGGAGTATTCCATGAGGGGCTGGTTTAGCACACTGGGCTAAATCGCTGGCTTTTAAAGCCGACCAAGGCAGGCCAGCAGCATGGTTCAATTCCCATAACAGCCTCCCCGGACAGGCGGCGGAATGTGGCGACTAGGGGCTTTTCACAGTAACTTCATTGAAGCCTACTCGTGACAATAAGCGATTTTCATTTTCATTACACTCCTGACTTGTGCCTTGTAGATGGTGGACAGGCTTTGGGGGGGTCAGGTAGTAAATTACTCATTGTAAGAGTCCTAGCCTCTGACCTGCTCTGGTAGCCACAGTATATATACGTTATTCCTGAATCTTACATTTTAGGAAAACGGGGAAGCCTGTTCTGCCATGCATGTCTGATCTGTGTCTGTGGTGACCCAGTTATTGTAGTTCCACTATTGTTCCACTGTTCCTTACAGTGCTGTATATATTCCACTGTTCCTTACAGTGCTGTATATATTCTCTGTTACTGTTTGTTCCATTGTTACTCACTGTGTTATATATTGTTGTTCTTCCGTGGCTCCACCCCACTGGGTATTGTATATAGCTGACTGATCTGTAGCCCTGTCTCCAGTCTGGGTTCAGCAGCTGACAGGCTACATCTGAGAGTATTAAAACCATTACTTCATCTTCTACAACTTGCCTCTTGTGTGATTGATGGTGCATCATTTTAATACTCTAAGATGGATAAGTTACTCAAGCCTGAGCGATTGAACCTGGACCCACAGACAGCCGACGCCACCGCGATCTTCCAGCATTGGTTAAGATGTTTCGAGGCCTACCTCGACTCTTCCAGTGACGCCGTCTCAGGGGAGCACATGCTTCGGGTCTTCAACGTTCGGGTGAGCCACCGAATATTTACCCTCATCAGAGACGTGGCCACGTACGACGAGGCGATTACACTCCTCAAAGGGCAGTACGTGAGGGCGGTAACGCTGTGTACGCCCGACACCTCCTCGCCATGAGGCGTCAGCGCCCAGGAGAATCTTTGGCCGAGTTCCTGCGTAACCTGCGGGTACTCGCCCGGACCTGCCAGGCAGTAACGGCAGTTCAACATACCGAGCTCCTGATCCGGGACGCCTATGTGGCCGGCGTTAGGTATGACTACATCCGTCAGAGCCTGCTCGAAAGGGGTATCCTCGACCTAAACAACACGTTGCGGCTCACGCCCGACCACGTGGCATTCTCATGGGCGTCCTGGGCGCAGCCATCACCCGATCCGGGGTGTCACAAGCCTGTGCCGCGTGGCAGCCCGCCAACTCCGGGGGACCGTCCTGCTACTTCTGCGGCCAGGGTCAGCACTCCAGACAACGCTGCCCAGCTCGGAACGCGACCTGTAGTCAGTGCGGTAAGAAGGGCCACTTTGCAAAAGTCTGCCAGGCCCGGCCTAAAACGTCCAAATCCTGGAGCGTGTTATCTTGCCTGTCGGGATCGCCCCCTTCTAACGCGTCATCCGCCTTTTGCGACCTGTGGAGTCCGCCATCTTGTTCGCCATCTCCGAAGCGACCCGCCACGTGCGATTCGTGGGGGCCGCCATCTTGGCCATCATCTTCTACGCCACCCGCTACCACCGACCAGACCAGTCACCTTCCGCAACTCGCCTCCGTCACCCTCGACCAGTCCCGGCCCCGCCATCTCAAGACTCCATGATGACCGTCCGGATCAACGGGCACGAGACGACCTGTTTATTCGACTCCAGGAGCACTGACAGCTTTGTCCATCCGGATACAGCAAGACGCTATCCCTCCGAATTTTTCCTGCATCCCAGACAATCTCCCTGGCTTCCGGATCATACTCTGTTGAGGTCCGGGGGTACTGTGTCGCAGGTCTTGCGATACGTGGCGTAGAGTACGTTAACTTTAAACACTACGTCCTCCCCTATCTCTGCGCTCCCCTCTATTAGGCCTAAACTTCCAATGCCATCTCCGAAGCCTGACCTTAATGTCCGGTGGAGCCCTGCCCCCTCTCACCGTCTGTAGCCTCGCGGGTAGCCGTCTCTACCCTTAAGGTCGCCCCACCCCCCGCTCTTCGCTAACCTCACCCTGGACTGGAAGCCCATCGCCACCAGGAGCAGACAATACAATGCTCGGGACAAGCCCTTTATCAGGTCAGAGGTCCAGCAACTCCTGTGGGAAGGGATCATAGAGGCCAGTGACAGCCCCTGGAGAGCACAAGTGATGGTCGTCAAGACTGGGGAGAAGCTCCTGATAGTCATTGACTATCAACCGGTACACGCAGCTCGATGCGTACCCCCTTCCCCGAAATCTGATATGGTCAACCAGAATGCGCAGTACCGAATCTTCTCCATGGTAGACTTGAAGTCCACGTACCACCAGCTCACTATCCGCCCGGAGGACCGCCAATACACTGCCTTCGAGGCAGATGGCACCTCTACCACTTCCTCAGGGTCCCCTTCGGCATCACCAATGGGGTCTCGGTCTTCCAACGGGAGATGGACCGAATGGTTGACCAGTATGGGCTGCGGGCCGCGTTCCCGTATCTGGATTATGTCACCGTCTGCGGCCATGACCAGCAGGACCATGATGCTAACCTCCAGCGTTTCCTTCACACCGCCAAGCTCCGTAATCTTACGTATAATAAGGAGAAGTGCGTTTTCCGCACAACCCTCCTAGCCATCCTCGGCTACGTTGTGGAAAACGGAGTCCTAAGGCTCGACCCCGACCGCATGCGCCCCCTCCTACAACTTACCCTTCCCCACTGCCCCAAGGCCCTGAAATGATGCCTGGGGTTCTTCTCGTACTATGCCCAGTGGGTCCCCAACTATGCGGAAAAGGTCCACCCACTCATCAAATCCACCCTCTTTCTCCTGTCGGCTGATTCCCGCCTAGCCTTCAACCGCATCAAGGCAGACATTGCCAAGGCCACGATGCACGCTGTGGACGAGTCCATCCCATTCCAGGTGGAGAGCGAGGCGTCTGACTTTGCCCTGGCCGCTGCCCTCAATCAGGCAGGCAGACCCGTGGCTTTCTTTTCCTGTACCCTCCAGGGCTCCGAAATTCGACACTCCTCCGTCGAGAAAGAAGCCCAAGCCATTGTGGAAGCTGTGCGGCATTGGAGACATTACCTGGCCGGCAGGCGATTCACTCTCCTCACTGACCAACGGTCGGTTGCCTTCATGTTGAACAATACACAGCGGGGCAAGATCAAGAATGACAAGATTCTGAGGTGGAGGATTGAACTCTCCACCTACAACTACGATATCTTGTATCGACCTGGGAAGCTCAATGAGCCCCCAGATGCCCTGTCCCACGGTACATGTGCCAGCGCACAAGTACACCGACTTCAGGCCCTCCACAATGACCTCTGTCACCTGGGGGTCACCTGTTATTTTCTTTTTGTCAAGGCCCACAACCTGCCTCATCCCATCGTGGAGGTCAGGACCATGACCAGGGACTGCCAGGTCTGCACGGAGTGCAAACCGCACTTCTATCGGCCAGACAGAGCGCACCTGGTGAAGGCTCCCCGCCCCTTAGAGAGCCTTAGCATCGACTTCAAAGGGCCCCTCCCCTCCACCGACCGGAATGTGTACTTCCTCAACATCGTTAATGAGTACTCACGTTTACCCTTCGCCATCCCCTGCCCTGACATGACCTCGGCCACGGTCATCAAGGCCCTGCACAGCCTCTTCACCTTGTTCGGTTTCCTACATCCTACATCCACAGTAATCGGGGCTCCTCGTGCGTGAGCGATGAGCTGCGTCAGTTCCTGCTCAGCAAGGGCATCACCTCCAGCAGGACTACCAGCTACAACCCCCCGGGGAAACGGACAGGTGGAGAGGGAGAACGCGATGGTCTGGAAGGTCGTCCTTCTGGCCCTACGGTCTAGAAATCTCCCAGTCTCCCGCTGGGAGGAGGTCCTTCCCGATGCGCTCCACCCTATCCGGTCACTTCTGTGCACTGGCACCAACGAGACCCCCTCACGGATGTATGTTTGTCTTCCCCAGGTAGTCCACCTCAGGGGTCTCGCTCCCGTCCTGGCTGACAGCCACAGGGCCTGTCCTCCTCCGGAAGCATGTTGGCAACCACAAAACCGATCCCCTGGTCGAGCGGGTTATGCTTCTTCAGGCTAACCCACAATATGCCTACGTGGCACATCAGGATGGGCGGCAGGGCACAGTCTCCCTCCGGGACCTGGCACCCGCTGGTTCCCACCCGACCCTCCACCGTCTACCACCATTACCATCGCGCCCGTGCCTACACCGTCTCCCTCTCTCTCAACACTTCCGGAAGAAGGAGAGGATGACACCCTCCCGGAGTCGCAGGTCTCGACACCAGTGCCCACACCATAGCCGGAACTGAGGAGATCACAGCCGACGGTTAAAGCTCCTGATAGACATAATCTATAAATCTGCTTCACCCCCACTGGACTTTTTTTTAACAGGGGATGAATGTGGTGAAGCACTGTTATTGTAGTTCCACTGTTCCTGACAGCGCTGTATATATTCCACTGTTCCTGACAGCGCTGTATATATTCCACTGTTCCTGACAGCGCTGTATATATTCCACTGTACCTGACAGCGCTGTATATATTCCACTGTTCCTGACAGCGCTGTATATATTCCACTGTTCCTGACAGCGCTGTATATATTCCACTGTTCCTTACAGCGCTGTATATATTCCACTGTTCCTGACAGCGCTGTATATATTCCACTGTTCCTGACAGCGCTGTATATATTCCACTGTTCCTGACAGCGCTGTATATATTCCACTGTACCTGACAGCGCTGTATATATTCCACTGTTCCTGACAGCGCTGTATATATTCCACTGTTCCTGACAGCGCTGTATATATTCCACTGTTCCTTACAGCGCTGTATATATTCCACTGTTCCTGACAGCGCTGTATATATTCCACTGTTCCTGACAGCGCTGTATATATTCCACTGTTCCTGACAGCGCTGTATATATTCCACTGTTCCTGACAGCGCTGTATATATTCCACTGTTCCTGACAGCGCTGTATATATTCTACTGTTCCTGACAGCGCTGTATATATTCCACTGTTCCTGACAGCGCTGTATATATTCCACTGTTCCTGACAGCGCTGTATATATTCCACTGTTCCTGACAGCGCTGTATATATTCCACTGTTCCTTACAGCGCTGTATATATTCCACTGTTCCTGACAGCGCTGTATATATTCCACTGTTCCTTACAGCGCATGTATATATTCCACTGTTCCTGACAGCGCTGTATATATTCCACTGTTCCTTACAGCGCTGTATATATTCCACTGTTCCTGACAGCGCATGTATATATTCCACTGTTCCTGACAGCGCTGTATATATTCCACTGTTCCTTACAGCGCTGTATATATTCCACTGTTCCTGACAGCGCTGTATATATTCCACTGTTCCTTACAGCGCTGTATATATTCCACTGTTCCTGACAGCGCTGTATATATTCCACTGTTCCTTACAGCGCTGTATATATTCCACTGTTCCTTACAGCGCTGTATATATTCCACTGTTCCTGACAGCACTGTATATATTCCACTGTTCCTGACAGCGCTGTATATATTCCACTGTTCCTGACAGCGCTGTATATATTCCACTGTTCCTGACAGCGCTGTATATATTCCACTGTTCCTGACAGCGCTGTATATATTCCACTGTTCCTGACAGCGCTGTATATATTCCACTGTTCCTGACAGCGCTGTATATATTCCACTGTTCCTGACAGCGCTGTATATATTCCACTGTTCCTGACAGCGCTGTATATATTCCACTGTTCCTGACAGCGCTGTATATATTCCACTGTTCCTGACAGCGCTGTATATATTCCACTGTTCCTGACAGCGCTGCATATATTCCACTGTTACTGACAGCGCTGTATATATTCTCTGTTACTGTCTGTTCCATTGTTACTCACTGTGTTATATATTGTTGTCCTTCCGTGGCTCCACCCCACTGGGTGTTGTATATAGCTGACTGATCTGTAGCCCTGTCTCCAGTCTGGGTTCAGCAGCAGACTGGCTACATCTTAGAGTATTAAATATTACTTTGTCTTCTACAAATTGCCTCCTGTGTAATTGATGGTACATCAGTGTCCTAACCTTCGTCCATCTCTGCTCCCTCCATGTCCCCCCTCCCTCTCCTCCCACTCCCTCTCCTCCCACTCCCTCTCCTCCCACTCCATTCCCTCTCCCCCATCCCCCTCCCTCTCCTCCCACTCCCTCTCCTCCCACTCCCTCTCCTCCCACTCCCTCTCCTCCCACTCCATTCCCTCTCCCCCATCCCCCTCCCTCTCCTCCCACTCCCTCTCCTCCCACTCCCTCTCCTCCCACTCCATTCCCTCTCACTATCCCCCTCCCTCTCCCCACCCCCTCCCTCTCCCCATTCCCCTCCTCCCACTCTATTCCCTCTCCCCCATCCCCCTCCCTCTCCCCCATCCCCCTCCCTCTCCCCATTCGCCTCCCTCCCCCATCCCCCTCCCTCTCCCCATTCCCCTCCCTCTCCCCCTCCCTCTCCTCCCACTCCCTCTCCTCCCACTCCCTCTCCTCCCACTCCCTCTCCTCCCACTCCATTCCCTCTCCCCCATCACCCTCCCTCTCCCCATCCCCCTCCCTCTCCCCATTCCCCTCCCTGCCCCCATCCCCCTCCCTCTCCCCATTCCCCTCCCTCTCCCCCAACCCCCTCCCTCTCCCCCATCCCCCTCCCTCTACCCCTCCCTCTCCCCCTCCCCCCAACCCCCTCCCTCTCCCCCTCCCTCTTCCCCTCCCCCTCCCTCTCCCCATCCCCCTCCCTCTCCCTCTCCCCCTCCCCCTCCCTCTCCCCATCCCCCTCCCTCTCCCCATCCCCCTCCCTCTCCCCATCACCCTCCCTCTCCCCCTCCCTCTCCCCCTCCCTCTCCCCATCCCCCTCCCTCTCCCCATCTCCCTCCCTCCCCCCATCTCCCTCCCTCTCCCCCTCTCCCTCCCTCTCCCCCTCCCCCTCCCTCTCCCCATCCCCTCCCTGCCCCCATCCCCCTCCCTCTCCGCATCCCCCTCCCTCATCCCCACACCCTCCCTCTCCCCATCACCCCTCCCTCTCCCCATCCCCCTCCCTCTCCCCATCCCCCTCCCTCTCCGCACCCCCTCCCCCTCCCCCATCCCCTCCCTCTCCCCATCCTCTCCCCATCCCCCCTCCCTCTCCCGATCCCCCTCCCTCTCCCAATCCCCTTCCCTCCCCCCACCCCCCTCCCTCTCCCCTCCCCTTCCCTCCCCCATCCCCCTCCCTGTCCCCTCCCCCTCCCTCTCCCCATCCCTCTCCCATCTCCCTCCCCCTCCCTCTCCTCATCCCCCTCCCTCTCCCCATCCCTCTCCCATCTCCCTCCCCCTCCCTCTCAACATCCCCCTCCCTCTCCCCATCCCCCTCCCTCCCCCTCCCTCTCCCCATCCCCCTCCCTCTCCCCTCCCCCTCCATCTCCCCCCCTCCCTCTCCCCATCCCCCTCCCTCTCCCCATCCCCCTCCCTCTCCCCCTCCCTCTCCCCATCCCCCTCCCTCTCCCCCTCCCTCTCCCCCTCCCCCTCCCTCTCCCCCTCCCCCTCCCTCTCCCCATCCCCCTCCCTCTCCCTCTCCCCCCTCCCCCTCCCTCTCCCCATCCCCCTCCCTCTACCCATCACCCTCCCTCTCCCCCTCCCCCTCCCTCTCCCCCTCCCCCTCCCTCTCCCCATCCCTCTCCCTCTCCCCATCCCCTTCCCTCTCCCCCTCTCCCTCCCTCTCCCCCTCCCCCTCCCTCTCCCCATTCCCCTTCCTCTCCCCATCCCCTCCCTCTCCCCATCCCCCTCCCTCTCCCCACACCCTCCCTCTCCCCATCCCCCTCCCTCTCCCCACACCCTCCCTCTCCCCATCACCCTCCCTCTCCCCATCCCCCTCCCTCTCCCTCCCATCCCCCTCCCTCGCCCCATCCCCTCCCTCTCCCCATCCCCCTCCCTCTCCCCATCTCCCCTCCCTCTCCCCATCCCCCTCCTCTCCCATCCCCTTCCCTCCCCCATCCCCCTCCCTCTCCCCATCCCCCTCCCTCTCCCCATCCCCCTCCCTCCCCCATCCCCTCCCTCTCCCCATCCCCCTCCCTCCCCCATCCCCCTCCCTCCCCATCCCCCTCACTCCCCATCCCCTCCCTCTCCCACCCCCTCCCTCTCCCCCTCCCTCTCCCCACCCCCTCCCTCTCCCCATCCCCCTCTCTCTCCACAATCCCCCTCCCTCTCCCCATCCCCCTCCCTCTCCCCATCCCCTCCCTCTCCCCATCTCCCCTCCATCTCCCCTATCCCCTCCCTCTCCCATCCCCTCCCTCTCCCCATCTCCCCTCCCTCTCCCCATCCCCCCTCCCTCTCCCCATCCCCTCCCTCTCCCCATCCCCTCCCTCCCAATCCCTTCCCTCCCCCCATCCCCCTACCCTCTCCCAATCCCCTTCCCTCCCCCCATCCCCCTCCCTCTCCCCATCCCTCTCCCATCCGCCTCCCCTCCCTCTCCCCATCCCCCTCCCTCCCCCACCCCCTCCCTCTCCCCCCCTCCCCCTCCCTCCCCCTCCCCCCCTCTCCCCACCCCTCCCTCTCCCCCCTACCATCTCCCCATCCCCCTCCCCTCTCCCCATCCCCTCCCTCTCCCCACCCCCTCCCTCTCCCTCTCCCCATCCCCCTCCATCTCTCTCCCCATCCCCTCCCTCTCCCCATCCCCCTTCCTCTCCCCTCCCCCTCCCTCTCCCCATCTCCCTCCCTCACCCCACCACCTCCCCATCCACCTCCCCATCCCCTCCCTCTCCGCATCCCCCTCCCTCTCCCCATCCCCCTCCCTCTCCCCATCCCCTCCCTCTCCCCACCCCCTCCCTCTCCCCATCCCCCTCCCTCTCCCCATCCCCCTCCCTCTCCCCATCCCCCTCCCTCTCCCCACCCCTCCCTCTCCCAATCCCCCTCCCTCTGCCCATCCCCCTCCCTCTCCCCATCCCCCTCCCTCTCCTCAATCCCCCTCCCTCTCCTCAATCCCCCTCCCTCTCCTCAATCCCCCTCCATCTCCCCATCCCCCTCCCTCTCCCCATCCCCCTCCCTCTCCCGCTCCCTCTCCCGATGTTGCCTGGCATCAACACGAGGACGGAGGTCCAGATTTCCACTCGTCATTGTGTGAGGAATTGTTGGGTGACTGTGGTGAATGTAACTCCGTAATTCACACTGTATTGTACATACATGAGACCATGCATTTGTAAGCGCAGTTGCGTTACCCGACCACTAGGGGAGTAGCGCTGGGAATGGGCAGAGGGAGGGGGATGGGGAGAGGGAGGGGTGGGGAGAGGGAGGGGGATTGGGAGAGTAGCGCTCTACCCTTGGCTCCGCCCACAACTCCTCCCCCTGGACTGCTGTATAAATACCAATGCTCAGAGCCAGTCATTCAGTTCATCGAGAGTTCAACGCGGAACAGGCTGGCTCTGTTGTAAGTAGATTAAAACCACTGTTCATATCTTAAAGCACATGTCTAGTGAATTGATGGTTCCATCAGTGACATCACCCCCGCTGGTCTGGCTCTCATTTTTAGGGTCTTACTCAGGATGCCCCCCCGCTCTCCCCCCTCAACTCCCGCCCCAACCCACATCACCAACAGATAAAACAGTTTTTCTTTATCGAGGAGATAAAATGCTGAACACCTGAACGAGGTGACCCCTCAATCGTCATTACTCCAGAAAATTTAAACCTGTCAATGCAATAAATAGAAAATAGAAAATGCAGAAATACTTTGCGTCTGTGGGAAAGAGGGAAGGTTATGTTTCAGGTCAAGGACATTTCTTCCGACCCGGAACGTTCAGTATCATCAACATTGTGCTTTTGTTCTAATCAATGCAACCTGTTCTCGTAATGTAGCCATTTTATTCCTGGTTTCATTCTGGTGATTGTGCTGAATCCTCCCCCCCCCCCCCCTCCCCCCCCCCCCCCCCCCCCCCCACCCCCCGCCGGGACTGCCGGCTGGTCCAATCACAGCTCTCAACAATGGTTCTGCAGTTCCATTTAAGGCAAATAAATTGAACGTAAAGAATAAAAAATTATTTGAACATTTGCTCACATCTGGCAGTATTCCTGATTGAAGGAATGTTTGTGTGGGGATAACTGTGCGGGCTGACAGATAATGACTCCACACCCAGTCGAACATTCCCAACATCAGCCGAACATCAGCAACTCTCGCTGTTCATTCACCATCTGAAGTCCACGCACACACAGGGCGCCATTGTCCCGCCGCATTGCTCCCGCTGGCGATCCCACTGTTCCCGGTGAATAGCGGGAGAGCTCCGAAACGGGATTCGCAACAGGCACCGAAGGGATCGCGTCTGTTCCGACCCTTGGCGCCCGTCGCGATCTGGTTCACGCCCTCTCTGGACGTCAACCAGACTCACATATTCAAATGGGTCTTAAAACTCATTTAAGTCTCAGTGGTTAGCACTGATGCTTCACCACTCCAGGGTCCCAGGTTCAATTCCCGGCTTGGGTCACTGTCTGTGCGGAGTCTGCATGTTCTCCCCGTGTCTACGTGGGTTTCCTCCGGGTGCTCCGGTTTCCTCCCACTAGTCCCAAAAGACGTGCTTGTTGGGTGAATTGGATATTCTGAATTCTCCCTCAGTGTAGCCGAACAGGCGCCGGAATGTGGTGATTAGGGGCTTTTCACAGTAACTTCATTGCGGTGTTAATGTCAGCCTACTTGTGATAATAAAGATTATTATTATTATTACTCTTGGTCCGATTGAGCCAGGATTCAGCAGCCCCCCTGGGGGCCTGAAAGGGAGGTTGGCCTTAAAGGTGGGGGAGATCTCAGCGACCTCATAGCAGGGTGCGCTCACTTGGGTGGGGGGGGGGGGGGCAAGACGCCCAGATGCCAACCAGGATGGATGAGGGTGCGGCCAGGTCACCATCATGCCTGGGTGATGTGGGGATCGGGTGGGGGGGGGGGGGGGGGGGGGGGGGAATGACCAAGGGCAGAGTCTACCCGAATGAGGAGTCCCAAAGCGCGTAATGTTAGCCGGGTGTTTCCCAGTGCTGAGAGCGGCGCAAAATACCCGCCATCTAAAGCCCATCCAGGGAGATCGGGGGCCTCCGCGGCCAACTCCCCAATGAGGCCACACTTAGCCCCATCTGCAGCCCTGTGTGCTGTGCCCTTAGCACACTTAGCCCTGTGTGCAGTGAGGAGCTCTGCTGGCTGGAACCCCTCAGTGGAGTGAGAGATCTCTCAAGACCTCGGCCGGGATTCTCCCCTACCCGGCGTGGCGGGTGGTCGCGGAGAGTTGGAGTGGCGTGAACCACTCCGGCGTCAGGTCTCCGCACCTTTAGGGGCCAAGCCCTAACACTGAGGGGCTAGGCCCGCGCCGGAGTGGTTGGCGCTCCGCCGCCTGGCGTGAACGGCCTTTGGCGCCACGCCAGCCGGGGCCGAAAGGACTTCGCCGGCCGACGGAAGTCCGCGCATGCGCCGGAGCGTCAGCGGCTGCTGACATCATACCGGCGCATGCGCAGGAGAGGGGTCACTTCCGCCCCGCCATGGTGAAGACTATGGCGAAGGTGGAAGGAAAAGAGTGCCCCCACGGCACAGGCCCACCCGCCGATCGGTGGGCCCCGATCGCGGGCCAGGCCACTGTGGGGGCACCCCCCCGGGGCCAGAGCACCCCACGCCCCCCCCCCCCCCAGGACCCCGGAGCCCGCCCGCGCCGCCTGCTCCCGCCGGTAAGGTAGGTGGTTTGATCCACGCCGGCGGAGAGAGGCTTGACAGCGGTGGGACTTCGGCCCATCGTGAGCCGGAGAATCGCCGGGGGGGGGGGGGGGGGGGGGGAGGGGGGGCCGTCGAACGGCACGGCGCGATTCCCACCCCCTGCCGAATCTCTGGTGGCGGAGACTTCGGGATACTGAACGTGATCCCCGAACCCCAATCACTGTAAGGGGGTTCCCCGAGCCACTCCCCCCCACACCCCCACACCCACCCCACACCAAGTCCCCACAACCATGCAGGGCACCGCAGTGCACAAAATGCCAGCCTGGCACCCTGACTGTGCCCCTGCCAGCAGGCCATGCCACCTGGGCACTTTGACAGTGCCAGGCTGGCTGTGCCAGGGCACCACCCTGCCCACAGGTCATTCACGCCTCCAATCTCCTGGGAGACCCCCACAAGAATCGTTCAATCTGGTTCCCATTTGCGGAAACCAGTACTGACTAGTGCTTGCCCGAGGTTTCCGAGGTATGGGAGTTAATTCCCACACCTCAGTTTGAACTCGGGAATGCATATTAGACTGAGACTTGCTGTTTCACTCTAATTTGCAGATTTGCCAGGAAGTGATCGATTCACATTATGGGGTCTTGCGAGATCGCGTTAGGTCTCATGAGGCGTGGCGAGCTGAATAAATCCCGGAAGTGAGATCACCTGGCATCGACAGGTCACGTCACGCCACGCCCGGCTGCTTTTCAGGGCTGCAACGAGGCCGCTAGATCCCGCCCTCAGTGTTGGTGAATTGTGATCTGAAATCACCCCGCGATTCTCACCCAAAATAACCGGCGAGACCTTTCCCCGGGATGCACGTCGGTGGTGGAGGCAGCCTGCTTATTACCACATCGTTGGCTTCGATATCCCTGACGGGCATTTTCTGGGGGCTCTGGGGCACTTGATGGTGGCACCTGCACAGCTGTGCCACCCTTTCCCAGGTGTTGACTGCTGTCGTCAGAGGGGTGGAGCTCGGGAGAGCTGTTGGCCATTGTCGACACTCCATAGGATGGGTCCACATTGGTACCCAGCACCCCCTCCTCCCGGTCAGTGCCCATAGGGCCCTAGGGTTCACCTTAGGATGAAGGTGAGCTGGTTCGAGCCCCAACTGCCCCTGCACCCTCCGGCTCTGCCAGCCCCGGCTGCCCCTGCACCGTCCGGCTCTGCCAGCCCCGGCTGCCCCTGCCAGCCCCAGCTGCCCCTGCATCGTCTGGCTCTGCCAGCCCCGGCTGCCCCTGCATCGTCCGGCTCTGCCAGCCCCGGCTGCCCCTGCATCGTCTGGCTCTGCCAGCCCCGGCTGCCCCTGCATCGTCTGGCTCTGCCAGCCCCGGCTGCCCCTGCATCGTCTGTCTCTGCCAGCCCCGGCTGCCCCTGCATCGTCTGGCTCTGCCAGCCCCGGCTGCCCCTGCATCGTCTGTCTCTGCCAGCCCCGGCTGCCCCTGCATCGTCTGTCTCTGCCAGCCCCGGCTGCCCCTGCATCGTCTGGCTCTGCCAGCCCCGGCTGCCCCTGCATCGTCTGGCTCTGCCAGCCCCGGCTGCCCCTGCATCGTCCGGCTCTGCCAGCCCCGGCTGCCCCTGCATCGTCTGGCTCTGCCAGCCCCGGCTGCCCCTGCATCGTCTGGCTCTGCCAGTCCTGGCTGCCCCTGCATCGTCTGGCTCTGCCAGTCCTGGCTGCCCCTGCATCGTCTCTCTCTGCCAGTCCCGGCTGCCCCTGCATCGTCCGGCTCTGCCAGCCCCGGCTGCCCCTGCCAGCCCCGGCTGCCCCTGCATCATCTGGCTCTGCCAGCCCCGGCTGCCCCTGCATCGTCTGGCTCTGCCAGCCCCGGCTGCCCCTGCATCGTCTGGCTCTGCCAGCCCCGGCTGCCCCTGCATCGTCTGGCTCTGCCAGCCCCGGCTGCCCCTGCATCGTCTGGCTCTGCCAGCCCCGGCTGCCCCTGCATCGTCTAGCTCTGCCAGCCCCGGCTGCCCCTGCATCGTCTGGCTCTGCCAGCCCCGGCTGCCCCTGCATCGTCTGGCTCTGCCAGCCCCGGCTGCCCCTGCATCGTCTGTCTCTGCCAGCTCTGCCGGTTCCCCTTGGGCTGCACCATGGTGTGGATGCCCTCAGAGATGCTCCTCAGTGACTGGGACAAGCTCCACAGCACCTCGGCCATTCCCATCTGAGAGCGGGACATGTCCCGCAGAACCTCATCAAGGTCAGCCTGATACTGGGTTACATCCCCCAGCGAGTCAGACAGTCTCCTGGGAGCCTCAGCAATGGCCGTCTGCGTCATTCCTTGGACACCTTCACCAATATTGCTGACTTTGTGCACCAGGCTCTCACTGCGGTCGCCACCCTATCAGTGTTGGCTTCGGTGCCAAACATTGCCGGCAGCATCGTCTGTGCCTGTAGCCTCTGGGACTCCTCCAGTCGGCTATGGACCTGCTGGAGTGACGCTGACATCCCCATCCGAATATCCCGTCTGCTCCCTAACATCTGCATCAGCTCCGGGTAACCCTGTTCCACAGTCTCAGCATCTGACTGGGAGCCAGCTGGATCCTGGGATCCAGCAGCTCTCCGGCTGCTGTCTCGCCCGGGGGTTCCTGCCTCCACCTGATCAGCATCAGCAACTGTGCGGTGCTCACTGGAATGTGCCACAGAAGCCTGACCACTAACATTGGTCACCGTGTGTCTCTGGGCTGGGGGAGGGTGGGGATGGCAGCTATGATGCATCTGGTGGCATCTTTGGAGCTGTCCTCCGAGGTGTTCTCCTGGGAGATGGGGGGGGAGGGGGGGGGACACAACCCTGGATGGGCCGGCACCGTTGGCTGGGACATCCTGCAGGAGAATGGACATGTGGTCAGTGAGAGGGATGGATCAGAACCAATGTCATTAGCAACTAACGTTTGACAGTCCATCTGAGTGGGGCCCGGTGGATCCTCACCCCTGCGCCGTGCGCCGACCTCCGCGTTGGTCACCACCCAGTCATCAGCCACCCCGGTAACCTCCAGGGCCCGTTCCTCGAAGGTGGTGAGGATTCTGATGACTGGCACCCCGATGCCAGTCTGGGCCCTCTCCCGACACCGAGAGGGCACCGTTAACCACACGTGTGCACCACTGCGGGGGGGGGGCACCACTGCGGGGGGGGGGGGGGGGGGGGTTCGGGGGGGGGGTGGTTGGGGAGTTCGGTTCCGGCAAATCAGCTGGCGAGCCTTCATTAGCGGCGTGAAACCCGTGGGGCCTCGTTCCGTGGACCAATTAATGTTGCATTGCGGTGACGGCCTCACCGGGCTGAACTCCGGAAGCTCGCAACTTTTCCCGCTCGCTACCACACTTAGAAACTTTCTAATTGATTCGCGCCCACTGTGTCTTTGGCAAAGTGTAAATCCCAAATGCTTCGCAGGAACGACCATCGAACAAGATTCGACACTGAAATCCATAAAGATTTGCCGGAGCAGCTGATCAAAAGCTTGGCTAAGTAGGTAAGTGTTAAGGAACATCTCAAAGGAGAAAGACATGCAGAGACACCGAGAGGTTTAGGGAGAAATTCCAGTCTTGGAGAAACAGTCACCGATACAAACCAGGGTCACAGAAGAGGCCAGAATTGGAGAAGAACGGATACTGCGGCGGGGGTTGTGGGGCCGGAGGAGATAGCAGCGCTACGGAAGGGTCTAAGATCTAAAAACAAGTTTGATCATTTTTAAATATCAAGGCCTTGCTTAATTGGTAGCCCACAGGTGAAAGAGACGATGCAAATCCCGCTGGAGAGATGAGCTGAACCTCTTCAATGTGGGGAATTCCTCAAACGGAAGAGTCAGCGACAAAGCTAAAACACTGCGCGTGCTGGAAATCTGATGTAAAATGCGCCAGTGCCAGACGGCAGGTGACCTACCTGAGTATCTGCTCCTTTGATTATTTACCAGGGGAGGGCAGCAGAGGATTGGAATAACATTTTTCACAGGCGATGAGCGAAGAGATTATTTCTGCTGCAAGCAGCCAAACCACAATCTTTCCCAAACCAGAATTCATTGTCTGTGAAGCTCTTTGGGATTTCCTGGGGATGAATCATACTACCAAAGGAGGTCATTCGGCCCATCACATCTCTCCTAGCTCTCTGCAAGAGGCCTTTCGCAGCTATCTGCCAAAACCTTTCTCTTCCCTTTTGAAAGCCTCAATTGAATCTCCTCTGCTCCATTCTCACACAGTGCATTCCAGGTCCTAACCCCTCGCTGTGTAAAGAGGTTTTTCTACAGGTCGTTGTTGGGTTTATTTATTTTTTGCCACTCTCCTTTAGTTCATGCTCTCTGCTTCCTAACCCTTCGGCCAATGGAAACAATTTTCTCTTTTGACTTTGTCTGGATCCTTCATGTTTTTGACTATCTCTCTCAAATCTCCTCTCAATCTGTATGTGCCTGAGGATTAAAATCCCAGCTTCTCCAATCTATCGAGGTGACTGAAGTACCTCAACCCTTCTCGTGAATCCTCTCTGCACCTTTTCTGAAACCTATCATCCTTCCTGAAGCGTGGTGTCCAGAATCAGACATCATGTTGCGACCACATTAGTGTTTTATAAAACACTATAACTTGCTTTTGAACTCCATGCTCCTATTTATTACACCCAGGAACTCATATTTATGAAACACTTTCTCAATCTGTCCCACCTTCAATGGTTTGTACATATTTACATGTGTACATTAGATAACTTCCTCCTTTTCTTCTTTTAAGGCTCCTACGTCTGAGATTTCTGAGCATTTTACAGTTAATGAAATCCTCTTCTTTCAGCTTTGGTCATCACTGTAATGTAAGAAATGTAACAACCAATTCGCTCACAGCAAACTCCCTCAAACAGCAATCTGAGGTTGACCAGATCATCTGTGAGTTGGCGATACTTTTGAAGGATAAATATCACCCCGAACACTGCAGAGAATTCCTCTTCCCTTCTTCAAAAGATCTTTTCCACCTATGTGAGCAGACTGATGGGTCTCGATTTATGCCTTTGACTGACAGCACTCGCTCAGTACAACACTGGGGTGTCAGTCTAGATCTTGTGTTCAAGTCTCTAGTGTAAAGAGCTTTGGGGCTTCCTGTGATCATGAAAGGGGATATATAAATACAAATGTTTCCTTAGATCCAATGAAGAAAGATCTTCAATGATTCTGAACACACTTCCTGTGACTGTAAAAGGCACAGTGACAATAATCTCCTGGATTTACAAATGTGCGGAATTAAATGTCAAACCTTTAGCTTCAACAAGCGCAAGTGTCAATTGCATGTATTTGTATGTGTTACTCTCCAAGAGGAAGGGCGGAGGCAGGTGCCGGGATTCTCCGAGCTTCCGTGTTGAAATCGCTCTCGGCGCGGACGCGGAGAATGGGGCGTCAGACTCGTCATCGGGTCCGACGCCATCCCACGATTCTCCACGGACCGGAGAATTGCCACCAGTCCCGCGAGCGTGGTCGATGCGGCGCCGATCTGGGGCCATTGAAAGAGGCCACCGCGGCAATTCTGCACCGGCAGCTGGCAGGTTCCTGCCGGGCGTGGTTCTAACATGGTTCCAGCCGGAGGGCACTCGGAGTAGGGCTGTATCGGCAGCCGGATCTGCGCGGAGCACTCCGTCGCTCTGCCGGCCCCCTTCAGGTAAATGAATCGCTGGGCCAAGGGGCCCCTTGATGCCAGCTTGAAACACTCCGTGTTTACGCCGGCGTCAACACTTAGCCACGTTTCGGAGAATCCCGTCCAGGGTGCTGAAATTCTAGAGTGAAGGTGATGACATTAGTAGCACGGTTAGATGCAGAGTCATGAGGGCAGTGATTGACGTGTCAAGGAGGACAATTCTCTCCAGAGGACTGGGCGATGCTGAGATATGATGACAGTGTTGCATCATCGTAACCAAACTCAGCGATGCCTTCATAGCTATTGTTGGGCGGCACGGTAGCACAGTGGTTAACACCATTGCTTCACAGCCCCAGGGTCCCAGGTTCAATTCCCCGCTGGGTCACTGTCTGTGCGGAGTCTGCACGTTCTCCCCGTGTCTGCGTGGGTTTCCTCCGGGCGCTCCGGTTTCCTCCCACAAGTCCCGAAAGATGGGCTGTTAGGTGAATTGGACATTCTGAATTCTCCCTCTGTGTACCCGAACAGGCGCCGGAATGTGGTGACTAGGGGCTTTTCACAGTAACTTCATTGCAGTGTTTATGTAAGCCTACTTGTGACACTAATAAAGATTATTATTATTAATTACTGATCTAACCGACAATGTTCCATCTTTGGATTGTTCTGATCTTGGCACCAGCCAAGCTATCATCAATCTGACCAAATTTGAGTTGAAGCGCTTCGCTGTACACAGTAATAGGTCAGAGATAACAACCTGGATATGTGGACATGTTGCTTCCGCTGCTCGTGTGTTAAACAGCCACCTGCATCTCCAATGTGATCCGGCAGGAAAGGGGCGGTGTGCTTTATTGCCGGCCATGTTGGGAAAAGACCTTTCCAGCAATGCCGATCCAGCGTGGAAGAGAGTTATCCTCAGTCCCGAGGAACTGCCTAAGAAGGAGAAGTTGGTCAAAGGTCAATAAGCTAACCTGCGGTTCCTTCTCCTGAGATAAGTATTGAGCTGTTTGCACATACAACCCCCACACTCAACATTGCAAGCTTGATTAATCCTGAGGGAGCAATCTGCCCCTCCCCCTCCCCCACCCCAAGACCATTGTGGTGATAAGCCTGTAGATAATATTACATGTACTCAGCAGGGTGACCTCCCACCAGCAGGTGGCGTCAGATGACTTCCGGCTACCACGGGAAGTTTGTAAGGCGAACATGAGAGCAGTCGTACATTAGGGTAATTTCAGGAGAGACTGAAGTAACTCAATGATAACTTGGTCTGTATCTGATCATTTCCTTGTATATCCTCATTCTGGCTAAATCAACAGCAGTTCTATAGATTCATTGCTGTTCAAGAACACGGAACAACCATGGCTCCCCTGTCGATCAAAAATTTGTCCAACTCGGCCATCAATGTGGAGTCACATTAACTTGATCACTATCCCCTCCTGCCCGAATATCTCAAGCTGGACCCCTGCTCTGATAGGTCTCCAACTCCACATTTAGCCCACCCCACTCTGATTGCTGCCACTACCGCATTCCCCGGACACCCTCATTTCCCCCATTCCCCTCTTCCTAATCTCCCCCATCTTCTATTCTGCCTGTCCCGTGAACTGTCTAATTCTTTCCACAGTTCATGAAAATGAGCCTTCCTGACCGATATCGGAGGCTCGCTGGGCCTCAGGGGCCAGGTTGGGTTTCACCCACTTGGCACCCCACACAGCCCCTCCACTGTACACCACATGCTGCTACCTAAACTTCCTCACCAAGGAGTCTTAGAGACGGAATAGCATTTAGCTCATTGTGCTCATGAATTAAATATATTGTGCGCATATTTTGCCGTTAACACAAAATCTTCAATCCACATGAGTTACTTATCCTGCTTAAACCTGGTCATTCCACATCCCTGTTCTTACTCACTATGATCCAATAACTAAGGTGTTGACTTTATCAGCTCTAACACAACAGAGCCATTATCAAAATTCAAAGTCCAGTGGAAAGATAAAATATACAACCATTGTCATGTAGCCAAAATACTTTAGCCTGGTTACCAAAACAATCACCATGGAGATCTAGCTCCAGGTCAGAACCTCTAAATATTATTAGAAATGTGTTTGAGGAGCGGGGTAGGTTAATTGAGGTGTTCCAATTGTGAGGAGCTTTGGGGGGGGGGGGGGGATTGGGGCAACTGTTAGAATCGAGAGAATTACAGGACTATGAATGAAAATCGCTTATTGTCACAAGTAGGCTTCAAATGAAGTTACTGTGAAAAGTCCCTAGTCGCCACATTCCGGCGCCTGTTCGGGGAGGCTGTTACGGGAATTGAACCGTGCTGCTGGCCTGCCTTGGTCTGCTTTCAAAGCCAGCGACTTAGCCCAGTGTGCTAAACCAGCCCCTGTATGGGGGAAAGAGCAGAACAATGGGGCTAATTGGAAGCTCTTTCAAAGTTCCAGAATATGCAGGATGGGCTGAATAGCCTCCTCTGTGCTGTACGATTGATCCTGATATTTTTGGACATGTGCTTTATTTTGATTTTTCCAATGTTATAGGTTAACATCAATTACATTGTTAAGATTAAGAGAAATGGGAGGAGGAGGAGGGACTGGGGAACTGTGTGTGGAAGCCATGTCGGCTGGGTGTGGTTGTTGGTTGGGGGAGGGGGGGTAACTATTCGCTCTGTTATGTTTGCTTTCGAATTGTTGTTAAAAAATTACATATGTCTCAATAAAATGTTTTCAAAAAAAAGATTAAGAGACTGACGTTCATTGGGCTGGATTCTCCGGTTTTGGGGCTATGTCCGGACGTTCCGTGGGATTATACCTGGGAAAATTCAGCACGGCCCCAGCACCGATGCTCCGACCGGTGAGGGGTGAGAGCCGCACCATGTAACGCACGGCCTTCCCGATATAAACGCCTGGAGAATTGGCGGGTCCGTGGTCGCGCATCTGCACGGCGATGACCTGCAGCGCTCACGCCGGCCGTGCACGGACCCCACCTGTCAGATAGTGGCCCCCTGGTCACCCCTGGCCATCCTCTGGCCACCCCCCAGCCCTGGCGGAAGCCCCCCTCCCCACTCGACGGTGGCGGCGCTGGACACAGTCCGTAGCCGCCATGCCAGGTTCCCGACCGCTGAGACCACACGCCCCCCGTGCGGTCGGGAAGTGGGCTCATTGGGGGCGGAGCATCGGGGGAGGGCCTGCAGGTACCGTCCTAAGGCCATCCCAACGGCGTGTGACGTACCCCTCTCGGTGACTCCGGTTTAGAGGGCACGGAGCATCCGGAAACATGCACCGCCCTCGAGTCCATCGTAAAAAGGGATTCTCCGCCCGATCGCCGATTACGAAAACAGCGCAGGGAAATGGAGAATCCCACGCATTGTCTTTGAGTACACAGAAATAGGGGACAGCTGGGACACTGGGTTGTGGCTGAGGAGAGCTGTGAGAATGAATAAGTCAATAAATTCCCTCAATAAAGAAAAGCTCTGTGCCTTGGTATCGGCTGCACAAATTGGCTTGGATTCTGTTAACAATGCACACTTGAAGCTGTGTGACTATTCCCTCACTGCTACTGGGCCAAAATCCTAACAGCACTATGGGTGTACCTACACCACAGGGACTGAAGTGGTTCAAGAAGGCAGCTCACCCCCACCATCTCATGGGAAATTTGAGGTAGGAACGAACATCTTTAAAAGTGCTTGGTCATCATAAGTGTGCTGTGTGGGTCATTAACGCTTCTGAACTACTCGACTGGCTTCACGTTGCGAAAATAAAGTTCAAACTACTTTGAAAAAATGACGCCGAGCACAAGCTATTTTTCCCATACCAGTGAAAGTATGTGGCTCAATAATTAATTGTAGTTACTTATTTAAACCGTCATCACCGTTTATTATCGGCTGTTAAAGGGTGTGGCTCAATTGATGTCATCAAATCTCTGATGTTGCATCATCCAAATAGCCTTTGTTGAATGTCAGCCAGGGCAGCTATACAACGATAGGACCATGGGCTTGTTATAGCCCCTCTCTGTCTGGTCACTCACTAGTCCAGCTCCCACTCCCTTCCCTTATCCCGAGTCATGTTAGCTAATACAGCTTTAGAGACAGGATCAAACCTAGGGCGGAGAATATGTTCCGATGCCAAAATCGCGGCAGGTGCTGATTTGATGTCAAATCGTAATTCTCCGTCACCTTGACAGCGGCGTCAATGTGATCTGGAACGGACATACAGTGGACACCGTCTGTATATCTTTATCGGTATTTTCCAGGGCTTCCGCGATTCTCCGCCTCCGATGGGCCGAGTTCCCAATGGCGAGGTTCACTTGTGCTTTGAAACATTGTGAAGCCGGCGTGGCAGATGCTGAGGGAGAGAGAGGGGGGACGGAAAGTGTCCAACATCGCCTGAGTTTGCTGACAGTTGTGTCGCTGGCCGGAGGGGGGGGCTTCTGCCAGGGCCAGGGGGGTGGGTGGCCAGGCGGTGGGGTAGATGGGCACGAACACCATTGCCACAGCCGCAAGGCAGCCACACAGCTGCGCACACCCCTAACAGCCCTCTGTGAACTTAGGGACACAGGTCATATTGGTGTCCCCCCCACGCCACCCTCCTAGGTCCCCTCTTGCCCCATCTGACCCATCAGCTGTATGGGCGTGCTCCAGCATAACCAGTGCCATCTTGCTGAGTGTGTGTGGGGAGTGTAATGTGTGTGTGCAGCTGGGATGAGTGTGTGTGGGGAGTGTAATGTGTGTATGTGTGGCTGGGATGAGTGTGTGTGGGGAGTGTAATGTGTATGTGCGGCTGGGGTGAGTGTGTGTGGGGAGTGTAATGTGTGTGTGTGGCTGGGTTGAGTGTGTGTGGGGAGTGTAATGTGTGTGTGCGGCTGGGATGAGTGTGTGTGGGGAGTGTAATGTGTGTATGTGTGGCTGGGATGAGTGTGTGTGGGGAGTGTAATGTGTGTGTGCGGCTGGGATGAGTGTGTGTGGGGAGTGTAATGTGTGTGTGCCGCTGGGATGAGTGTGTGTGGGGAGTGTAATGTGTGTGTGTGTGGCTGGGATGAGTGTGTGTGGGGTGTGTAATGTGTGTGTGAGGCTGGGATGAGTGTGTGTGGGGAGTGTAATGTGTGTGTGTGTGGCTGGGATGAGTGTGTGTGGGGAGTGTAATGTGTGTGTGTGTGGCTGGGATGAGTGTGTGTGGGGAGTGTAATGTGTGTGTGAGGCTGGGATGAGTGTGTGTGGAGAGTGTAATGTGTATGTGCGGCTGGGATGAGTGTGTGTGGGGAGTGTAACGTGTGTGTGTGGCTGGGATGAGTGTGTGTGGGGAGTGTAATGTGTGTGTACGGCTGGGATGAGTGTGTGTGGGGAGTGTAATGTGTGTGTGTGGCTGGGATGAGTGTGTGTGGAGAGTGTAATGTGTATGTGCGGCTGGGATGAGTGTGTGTGGGGAGTGTAATGTGTGTGTGCGGCTGGGAGTGTGTGGGGAGTGTAATGTGTATGTGCGGCTGGGATGAGTGTGTGTGGGGAGTGTAATGTGTGTGTGCGGCTGGGATGAGTGTGTGTGGGGAGTGTAATGTGTGTGTGCGGCTGGGATGAGTGTGTGTGGGAAGTGTAATGTGTGTGTGCGGCTGGGATGAGTGTGTGTGGGGAGTGTAATGTGTGTGTGTGTGGCTGGGATGAGTGTGTGTGGGGAGTGTAATGTGTGTGTGAGGCTGGGATGAGTGTGTGTGGAGAGTGTAATGTGTATGTGCGGCTGGGATGAGTGTGTGTGGGGAGTGTAACGTGTGTGTGTGGCTGGGATGAGTGTGTGTGGGGAGTGTAATGTGTGTGTACGGCTGGGATGAGTGTGTGTGGGGAGTGTAATGTGTGTGTGTGGCTGGGATGAGTGTGTGTGGAGAGTGTAATGTGTATGTGCGGCTGGGATGAGTGTGTGTGGGGAGTGTAATGTGTGTGTGCGGCTGGGAGTGTGTGGGGAGTGTAATGTGTATGTGCGGCTGGGATGAGTGTGTGTGGGGAGTGTAATGTGTGTGTGCGGCTGGGATGAGTGTGTGTGGGGAGTGTAATGTGTGTGTGCGGCTGGGATGAGTGTGTGTGGGAAGTGTAACGTGTGTGTGCGGCTGGGATGAGTGTGTGTGGGGAGTGTAATGGGTGTGTGCGGCTGGGATGAGTGTGTGTGGGGAGTGTAATGTGTGTGTGCGGCTGGGATGAGTGTGTGGGTGGAGTGTAATGTGTGTGTGCGACTGGGATGAGTGTGTGTGGGGAGTGTAATGTGTGTGTGCGGCTGGGATGAGTGTGTGTGGGGAGTGTAATGTGTGTGTGGGGCTGGGATGAGTGTGTGTGGGGAGTGTGATGTGTGTGTGCGGGGCTGGGATGAGTGTGTGTGGGGAGTGTAATGTGTGTGTGGGGCTGGGATGAGTGTGTGTGGGGAGTGTAATGTGTGTGTGGGGCTGGGATGAGTGTGTGTGGGGAGTGTAATGTGTGTGTGGGGCTGGGATGAGTGTGTGTGGGGAGTGTAATGTGTGTATGTGTGGCTGGGATGAGTGTGTGTGGGGAGTGTAATGTGTGTGTGCGGCTGGGATGAGTGTGTGTGGGGAGTGTAATGTGTGTGTGCGGCTGGAATGAGTGTGTGTGGAGAGTGTAATGTGTGTGTGCGGCTGGGATGAGTGTGTGTGGGGAGTGTAATGTGTGTGTGCGGCTGGGATGAGTGTGTGTGGGGAGTGTAATGTGTGTGTGGGGCTGGGATGAGTGTGTGTGGGGAGTGTAATGTGTGTGTGTGGCTGGGATGAGTGTGTGTGGGGAGTGTAATGTGTGTGTGCGGCTGGGATGAGTGTGTGTGGGGAGTGTAATGTGTGTGTGAGGCTGGGATGAGTGTGTGTGGGGAGTGTAATGTGTGTGTGTGGCTGGGATGAGTGTGTGTGGGGAGGGTAATGTGTGTGTGCGGCTGGGATGAGTGTGTGTGGGGTGTGTAATGTGTATGTGCGGCTGGGATGAGTGTGTGTGGGGAGTGTAATGTGTGTGCGGCTGGGATGAGTGTGTGTGGGGAGTGTAATGTGTGTGGGGCTGGGATGAGTGTGTGTGGGGAGTGTAATGTGTGTGTGTGGCTGGGATGAGTGTGCGTGGGGTGTGTAATGTGTGTGTGCGGCTGGGATGAGTGTGTGTGGGGAGTGTAATGTGTGTGGGGCTGGGATGAGTGTGTGTGGGGAGTGTAATGTGTGTGTGTGGCTGGGATGAGTGTGTGTGGGGAGTGTAATGTGTGTGTGTGGCTGGGATGAGTGTGTGTGGGGAGTGTAATGTGTGTGTGTGGCTGGGATGAGTGTGTGTGGGGAGTGTAATGTGTGTGTTAGGCTGGGATGAGTGTGTGTGGGGAGTGTAATGTGTGTGTGCGGCTGGGATGAGTGTGTGTGGGGAGTGTAATGTGTGTGTGCGGCTGGGATGAGTGTGTGGGGGGAGTGTAATGTGTGTGTGGGGCTGGGATGAGTGTGTGTGGGGAGTGTAATGTGTGTGTGCGGCTGGGATGAGTGTGTGTGGGGAGTGTAATGTGTGTGTGGGGCTGGGATGAGTGTGTGTGGGGAGTGTAATGTGTGTGTGTGGCTGGGATGAGTGTGTGTGGGGAGTGTAATGTGTGTGTGCGGCTGGGATGAGTGTGTGTGGGGAGTGTAATGTGTGTGTGAGGCTGGGATGAGTGTGTGTGGGGAGTGTAATGTGTGTGTGTGGCTGGGATGAGTGTGTGTGGGGAGGGTAATGTGTGTGTGCGGCTGGGATGAGTGTGTGTGGGGTGTGTAATGTGTATGTGCGGCTGGGATGAGTGTGTGTGGGGAGTGTAATGTGTGTGCGGCTGGGATGAGTGTGTGTGGGGAGTGTAATGTGTGTGGGGCTGGGATGAGTGTGTGTGGGGAGTGTAATGTGTGTGTGCGGCTGGGATGAGTGTGTGTGGGAAGTGTAATGTGTGTGTGCGGCTGGGATGAGTGTGTGTGGGGAGTGTAATGTGTGTGTGTGTGGCTGGGATGAGTGTGTGTGGGGAGTGTAATGTGTGTGTGAGGCTGGGATGAGTGTGTGTGGAGAGTGTAATGTGTATGTGCGGCTGGGATGAGTGTGTGTGGGGAGTGTAACGTGTGTGTGTGGCTGGGATGAGTGTGTGTGGGGAGTGTAATGTGTGTGTGCGGCTGGGATGAGTGTGTGTGGGGAGTGTAATGTGTGTGTGTGGCTGGGATGAGTGTGTGTGGAGAGTGTAATGTGTATGTGCGGCTGGGATGAGTGTGTGTGGGGAGTGTAATGTGTGTGTGCGGCTGGGAGTGTGTGGGGAGTGTAATGTGTATGTGCGGCTGGGATGAGTGTGTGTGGGGAGTGTAATGTGTGTGTGCGGCTGGGATGAGTGTGTGTGGGGAGTGTAATGTGTGTGTGCGGCTGGGATGAGTGTGTGTGGGAAGTGTAACGTGTGTGTGCGGCTGGGATGAGTGTGTGTGGGGAGTGTAATGGGTGTGTGCGGCTGGGATGAGTGTGTGTGGGGAGTGTAATGTGTGTGTGCGGCTGGGATGAGTGTGTGGGTGGAGTGTAATGTGTGTGTGCGACTGGGATGAGTGTGTGTGGGGAGTGTAATGTGTGTGTGCGGCTGGGATGAGTGTGTGTGGGGAGTGTAATGTGTGTGTGGGGCTGGGATGAGTGTGTGTGGGGAGTGTGATGTGTGTGTGCGGGGCTGGGATGAGTGTGTGTGGGGAGTGTAATGTGTGTGTGGGGCTGGGATGAGTGTGTGTGGGGAGTGTAATGTGTGTGTGGGGCTGGGATGAGTGTGTGTGGGGAGTGTAATGTGTGTGTGGGGCTGGGATGAGTGTGTGTGGGGAGTGTAATGTGTGTATGTGTGGCTGGGATGAGTGTGTGTGGGGAGTGTAATGTGTGTGTGCGGCTGGGATGAGTGTGTGTGGGGAGTGTAATGTGTGTGTGCGGCTGGAATGAGTGTGTGTGGAGAGTGTAATGTGTGTGTGCGGCTGGGATGAGTGTGTGTGGGGAGTGTAATGTGTGTGTGCGGCTGGGATGAGTGTGTGTGGGGAGTGTAATGTGTGTGTGGGGCTGGGATGAGTGTGTGTGGGGAGTGTAATGTGTGTGTGTGGCTGGGATGAGTGTGTGTGGGGAGTGTAATGTGTGTGTGCGGCTGGGATGAGTGTGTGTGGGGAGTGTAATGTGTGTGTGCGGCTGGGATGAGTGTGTGTGGGAAGTGTAATGTGTGTGTGCGGCTGGGATGAGTGTGTGTGGGGAGTGTAATGTGTGTGTGTGTGGCTGGGATGAGTGTGTGTGGGGAGTGTAATGTGTGTGTGAGGCTGGGATGAGTGTGTGTGGAGAGTGTAATGTGTATGTGCGGCTGGGATGAGTGTGTGTGGGGAGTGTAACGTGTGTGTGTGGCTGGGATGAGTGTGTGTGGGGAGTGTAATGTGTGTGTACGGCTGGGATGAGTGTGTGTGGGGAGTGTAATGTGTGTGTGTGGCTGGGATGAGTGTGTGTGGAGAGTGTAATGTGTATGTGCGGCTGGGATGAGTGTGTGTGGGGAGTGTAATGTGTGTGTGCGGCTGGGAGTGTGTGGGGAGTGTAATGTGTATGTGCGGCTGGGATGAGTGTGTGTGGGGAGTGTAATGTGTGTGTGCGGCTGGGATGAGTGTGTGTGGGGAGTGTAATGTGTGTGTGCGGCTGGGATGAGTGTGTGTGGGAAGTGTAACGTGTGTGTGCGGCTGGGATGAGTGTGTGTGGGGAGTGTAATGGGTGTGTGCGGCTGGGATGAGTGTGTGTGGGGAGTGTAATGTGTGTGTGCGGCTGGGATGAGTGTGTGGGTGGAGTGTAATGTGTGTGTGCGACTGGGATGAGTGTGTGTGGGGAGTGTAATGTGTGTGTGCGGCTGGGATGAGTGTGTGTGGGGAGTGTAATGTGTGTGTGGGGCTGGGATGAGTGTGTGTGGGGAGTGTGATGTGTGTGTGCGGGGCTGGGATGAGTGTGTGTGGGGAGTGTAATGTGTGTGTGGGGCTGGGATGAGTGTGTGTGGGGAGTGTAATGTGTGTGTGGGGCTGGGATGAGTGTGTGTGGGGAGTGTAATGTGTGTGTGGGGCTGGGATGAGTGTGTGTGGGGAGTGTAATGTGTGTATGTGTGGCTGGGATGAGTGTGTGTGGGGAGTGTAATGTGTGTGTGCGGCTGGGATGAGTGTGTGTGGGGAGTGTAATGTGTGTGTGCGGCTGGAATGAGTGTGTGTGGAGAGTGTAATGTGTGTGTGCGGCTGGGATGAGTGTGTGTGGGGAGTGTAATGTGTGTGTGCGGCTGGGATGAGTGTGTGTGGGGAGTGTAATGTGTGTGTGGGGCTGGGATGAGTGTGTGTGGGGAGTGTAATGTGTGTGTGTGGCTGGGATGAGTGTGTGTGGGGAGTGTAATGTGTGTGTGCGGCTGGGATGAGTGTGTGTGGGGAGTGTAATGTGTGTGTGAGGCTGGGATGAGTGTGTGTGGGGAGTGTAATGTGTGTGTGTGGCTGGGATGAGTGTGTGTGGGGAGGGTAATGTGTGTGTGCGGCTGGGATGAGTGTGTGTGGGGTGTGTAATGTGTATGTGCGGCTGGGATGAGTGTGTGTGGGGAGTGTAATGTGTGTGCGGCTGGGATGAGTGTGTGTGGGGAGTGTAATGTGTGTGGGGCTGGGATGAGTGTGTGTGGGGAGTGTAATGTGTGTGTGTGGCTGGGATGAGTGTGCGTGGGGTGTGTAATGTGTGTGTGCGGCTGGGATGAGTGTGTGTGGGGAGTGTAATGTGTGTGGGGCTGGGATGAGTGTGTGTGGGGAGTGTAATGTGTGTGTGTGGCTGGGATGAGTGTGTGTGGGGAGTGTAATGTGTGTGTGTGGCTGGGATGAGTGTGTGTGGGGAGTGTAATGTGTGTGTGTGGCTGGGATGAGTGTGTGTGGGGAGTGTAATGTGTGTGTTAGGCTGGGATGAGTGTGTGTGGGGAGTGTAATGTGTGTGTGCGGCTGGGATGAGTGTGTGTGGGGAGTGTAATGTGTGTGTGCGGCTGGGATGAGTGTGTGGGGGGAGTGTAATGTGTGTGTGGGGCTGGGATGAGTGTGTGTGGGGAGTGTAATGTGTGTGTGCGGCTGGGATGAGTGTGTGTGGGGAGTGTAATGTGTGTGTGGGGCTGGGATGAGTGTGTGTGGGGAGTGTAATGTGTGTGTGTGGCTGGGATGAGTGTGTGTGGGGAGTGTAATGTGTGTGTGCGGCTGGGATGAGTGTGTGTGGGGAGTGTAATGTGTGTGTGAGGCTGGGATGAGTGTGTGTGGGGAGTGTAATGTGTGTGTGTGGCTGGGATGAGTGTGTGTGGGGAGGGTAATGTGTGTGTGCGGCTGGGATGAGTGTGTGTGGGGTGTGTAATGTGTATGTGCGGCTGGGATGAGTGTGTGTGGGGAGTGTAATGTGTGTGCGGCTGGGATGAGTGTGTGTGGGGAGTGTAATGTGTGTGGGGCTGGGATGAGTGTGTGTGGGGAGTGTAATGTGTGTGTGCGGCTGGGATGAGTGTGTGTGGGAAGTGTAATGTGTGTGTGCGGCTGGGATGAGTGTGTGTGGGGAGTGTAATGTGTGTGTGTGTGGCTGGGATGAGTGTGTGTGGGGAGTGTAATGTGTGTGTGAGGCTGGGATGAGTGTGTGTGGAGAGTGTAATGTGTATGTGCGGCTGGGATGAGTGTGTGTGGGGAGTGTAATGTGTGTGTGTGGCTGGGATGAGTGTGTGTGGGGAGTGTAATGTGTGTGTACGGCTGGGATGAGTGTGTGTGGGGAGTGTAATGTGTGTGTGTGGCTGGGATGAGTGTGTGTGGAGAGTGTAATGTGTATGTGCGGCTGGGATGAGTGTGTGTGGGGAGTGTAATGTGTGTGTGCGGCTGGGAGTGTGTGGGGAGTGTAATGTGTATGTGCGGCTGGGATGAGTGTGTGTGGGGAGTGTAATGTGTGTGTGCGGCTGGGATGAGTGTGTGTGGGGAGTGTAATGTGTGTGTGCGGCTGGGATGAGTGTGTGTGGGAAGTGTAACGTGTGTGTGCGGCTGGGATGAGTGTGTGTGGGGAGTGTAATGGGTGTGTGCGGCTGGGATGAGTGTGTGTGGGGAGTGTAATGTGTGTGTGCGGCTGGGATGAGTGTGTGGGTGGAGTGTAATGTGTGTGTGCGACTGGGATGAGTGTGTGTGGGGAGTGTAATGTGTGTGTGCGGCTGGGATGAGTGTGTGTGGGGAGTGTAATGTGTGTGTGGGGCTGGGATGAGTGTGTGTGGGGAGTGTGATGTGTGTGTGCGGGGCTGGGATGAGTGTGTGTGGGGAGTGTAATGTGTGTGTGGGGCTGGGATGAGTGTGTGTGGGGAGTGTAATGTGTGTGTGGGGCTGGGATGAGTGTGTGTGGGGAGTGTAATGTGTGTGTGGGGCTGGGATGAGTGTGTGTGGGGAGTGTAATGTGTGTATGTGTGGCTGGGATGAGTGTGTGTGGGGAGTGTAATGTGTGTGTGCGGCTGGGATGAGTGTGTGTGGGGAGTGTAATGTGTGTGTGCGGCTGGAATGAGTGTGTGTGGAGAGTGTAATGTGTGTGTGCGGCTGGGATGAGTGTGTGTGGGGAGTGTAATGTGTGTGTGCGGCTGGGATGAGTGTGTGTGGGGAGTGTAATGTGTGTGTGGGGCTGGGATGAGTGTGTGTGGGGAGTGTAATGTGTGTGTGTGGCTGGGATGAGTGTGTGTGGGGAGTGTAATGTGTGTGTGCGGCTGGGATGAGTGTGTGTGGGGAGTGTAATGTGTGTGTGAGGCTGGGATGAGTGTGTGTGGGGAGTGTAATGTGTGTGTGTGGCTGGGATGAGTGTGTGTGGGGACGGTAATGTGTGTGTGCGGCTGGGATGAGTGTGTGTGGGGTGTGTAATGTGTATGTGCGGCTGGGATGAGTGTGTGTGGGGAGTGTAATGTGTGTGCGGCTGGGATGAGTGTGTGTGGGGAGTGTAATGTGTGTGGGGCTGGGATGAGTGTGTGTGGGGAGTGTAATGTGTGTGTGTGGCTGGGATGAGTGTGCGTGGGGTGTGTAATGTGTGTGTGCGGCTGGGATGAGTGTGTGTGGGGAGTGTAATGTGTGTGGGGCTGGGATGAGTGTGTGTGGGGAGTGTAATGTGTGTGTGTGGCTGGGATGAGTGTGTGTGGGGAGTGTAATGTGTGTGTGTGGCTGGGATGAGTGTGTGTGGGGAGTGTAATGTGTGTGTGTGGCTGGGATGAGTGTGTGTGGGGAGTGTAATGTGTGTGTTAGGCTGGGATGAGTGTGTGTGGGGAGTGTAATGTGTGTGTGCGGCTGGGATGAGTGTGTGTGGGGAGTGTAATGTGTGTGTGCGGCTGGGATGAGTGTGTGGGGGGAGTGTAATGTGTGTGTGGGGCTGGGATGAGTGTGTGTGGGGAGTGTAATGTGTGTGTGCGGCTGGGATGAGTGTGTGTGGGGAGTGTAATGTGTGTGTGGGGCTGGGATGAGTGTGTGTGGGGAGTGTAATGTGTGTGTGTGGCTGGGATGAGTGTGTGTGGGGAGTGTAATGTGTGTGTGCGGCTGGGATGAGTGTGTGTGGGGAGTGTAATGTGTGTGTGAGGCTGGGATGAGTGTGTGTGGGGAGTGTAATGTGTGTGTGTGGCTGGGATGAGTGTGTGTGGGGAGGGTAATGTGTGTGTGCGGCTGGGATGAGTGTGTGTGGGGTGTGTAATGTGTATGTGCGGCTGGGATGAGTGTGTGTGGGGAGTGTAATGTGTGTGCGGCTGGGATGAGTGTGTGTGGGGAGTGTAATGTGTGTGGGGCTGGGATGAGTGTGTGTGGGGAGTGTAATGTGTGTGTGCGGCTGGGATGAGTGTGTGTGGGGAGTGTAATGTGTGTGGGGCTGGGATGAGTGTGTGTGGGGAGTGTAATGTGTGTGTGTGGCTGGGATGAGTGTGAGTGGGGAGTGTAATGTGTGTGTGTGGCTGGGATGAGTGTGTGTGGGGAGTGTAATGTGTGTGTGTGGCTGGGATGAGTGTGTGTGGGGAGTGCAATGTGTGTGTGCGGCTGGGATGAGTGTGTGTGGGGAGTGTAATGTGTGTGCGGCTGGGATGAGTGTGTGTGGGGAGTGTAATGTGTGTGTCTGGCTGGGATGAGTGTGTGTGGGAAGTGTAATGTGTGTGTGAGGCTAGGATGAGTGTGTGTGGGGAGTGTAATGTGTGTGTGTGGCTGGGATGAGTGTGTGTGGGGAGTGTAATGTGTGTGTGCGGCTGGGATGAGTGTGTGTGGGGAGTGTAATGTGTGTGGGGCTGGGATGAGTGTGTGTGGGGAGTGTAATGTGTGTGTGTGGCTGGGATGAGTGTGTGTGGGAAGTGTAATGTGTGTGTGTGGCTGGGATGAGTGTGTGTGGGGAGTGTAATGTGTGTGTGCGGCTGGGATGAGTGTGTGTGGGGAGTGTAATATGTATGTGCGGCTGCAGCTTGTCAGCCTCCCGAGTGTCGATCACGGACCCGGTGAATCCGGCTCCGTTTCCCATTGGAATGGATTGTGTTCCGCATGGCGCCGATGCTGCCCCTCCGCAGTGGCTGAATCGGTCCGGGTGCGGCACTGGTTTTGCTGTCGTGGAACTCCACGAGTTGTGCAGCTGTGTCAACACTTAGGCTGGATTCTCCGATCGCCGATGCTGAAATCACATTTGCCGATTGGCTGGAGAATCCCTTTTGATGCCAAAATCGGGGGGTGGTGCCTCTTTTCGGATGCTCCGCCCCCTCCAAAACGGCGTCATCGCGAATATGCCGAACGTTGCTGGGACGTCAGAACATTACCTGAAGGCCCTCCCCCGATGCTCTGCCCCCGATGGGTCGACTTTCCGACCGCGGAGATCACTTGGTTGGGGCTGGTTTAGCACAGTGGGCTAAACAGCTGGTTTGCAATGCAGAACAAGGCCAGCAGCGCGGGTTCAATTCCCATTCCAGCCTCCCCGAACAGGCGGCAGTATGTGGTGACTAGCGGCTTTTCATCGTAATTTCATTGAAGCCTGCTTGTGACAATAAGCGATTATTATTATTGTGGGTTGAGGATCCGCCAACCTCGCGTGGCGGCTGCGGACTATGTCGGGGAGAGGGGGGGGTGTTCCGCTGGTAGGGGGAGGGCTTCGGGTAACTGGTGGAGGGGTGGTCCAGGGATGGCGTGGGGGGTTACAGGGGGGCACTCTCTGGCAGGCCGGGTCCATTCTCCGTCCATATCTGCAGGTAAAGCCGGCGGGGACTTTACGTGGCGCAGCTCCTAGTTCCCCACCCGGCGGAGCATCGGTGCGGGGGCAGCGCCGTAAGACTAGACACTGCTCCGGAGCCTCAAAATCAGAGAATCCAGCCCATAGTCTCCGGACCGGAAAATCCAGCCCACGGTATTTCAGGGCGATGCGTTGAAGCAGGGAGTGTAAATTTATTCATGCATAAGTACAAATGAACACTTGCACTTGGATACTTTTGAAGTCACTGTTATAATGTTGGTAGTCAATTTTCAAGCTCCCTCAGGCTGCGAGAGTAGAATCAAGCTGCAGTATTTTCCAATATTATTCAATGGAAAAAATTCTCCGTCTCACGGTTTGTCAAACTATGCGTTATGATTGGCCGAGCCTTGCTCGCACTCCTGATATTCTATTGGGCAAAATAAACTTAATATACTTTGGAGGGCAGCACACTGGTTAGCACTGCTGCCTCACAACGGCAGGGACCCAGGTTTGATTCCGACCTCGGGTCACTGTCTGTGCGGAGTCTGCACGTTCTCCCCGTGTCTGCGTGGGTTTCCTCCGGGTGCTCCCACAGTCCAAAGATGTGCAGGTTAGGTGGATTGGCCATGCTAAATTGTCCCTTAGTGTTGAAAAGGTTAGCTGGGGTTACGGGGATGGGGCGGGGGAGTGGGCCTGGCTGAGGTACTCTTTCGGATGGTCTGTATAGACTCGATGGGCCGAATGGCCTCCTTCTGCACCGTAGGGAATCTATGATTCGAAGAAGCTCACAAGAGCAACACGTGGTTCTGATTTGATGGCTGCGACACATTCTGCTCAGGGAGGTTGATGTACAAAATACTTTATGTGGCCACGTTACATTCCTGTGCGTGCTATTTATAGACAGGTGTTAATCAACTTCAAGCGAATGCTTGTGTGAAAATACCACAAAATCTGATGCAGCGTGAAGGTGTTAAAGGACGGTTCATGACATTCTGAAAGATGGAATTTGTACTCCGAAAGTGTGTTAAAAAGCACAGTCGAAATCTTTGCGTCCCCAGTTTATACAGTCACCTCAAGTCCCTGATGTATTTCAAATCTTGTTGTTCAGTTGTTGATCACTGCGTATTGTCAGCTATTCCATTCGTTTTCATAGAATTTTCATAGAATTTACAGTGCAGAAGGAGGCCATTCGGCCCATCAAGTCTGCACCGGCTCTTGGAAAGAGCACCCCACCCAAGATCCACACCTCCACCCTATCCCCATAACCCAGTAACCCCCACCCAACACTAAGGGCAATTTTGGACACTAAGGGCAATTTATCATGGCCAATCCACCTAACCTGCACATCTTTGGACTGTGGCAGGAAACCGGAGCACCCGGAGGAAACCCACGCACACACGGGGAGAACATGCAGACTCAGCACAGACAGTGACCCAAGCCGGGAATCGAACCTGGGACCCTGGAGCTGTGAAGCAATTGTGCTGCCCCACAGTGCTACCGTGCTGCCCCACAATGCTACCGTGCTACCGTTTTGCGATATTAATTTCCCATATTTTTCACAACAACAATATTGCATTGAATAGAATTTCAAAATAGCCTTTTTATAAGAGGAAATGGGTAATCATTAAACTTGGATAAACTTCCCAGTCCAAGACAGGTGACAATTCTGGAAGGAATTTGAACCATTGAACTCGGTGAAGGTCTCAATCTTTTTGAATTCAGCAATTCCTACCGGTGACATCCAACGATGGAATGACCCAGGCAGCAGTTTACAGATCGAGTGTAAAATCTCACATCCCGCTAGTTAACAGGAGAGATGGGGTGGGGTCCTCCGGCTATGCTGCCCTGGAAAAGCAGCTCGCCGCAGTGCAGCATGGCCGGTGAAAGCCGGAGGACCCCACCCCAGGATCTACCCGGCTCGCAATGCCCACGAGATTCAACATAATCTCGTGAGACGTTGGGAGGAGAATCCCGCCCACAATGGGTAAATCTGCATATTAGGGCACGGCAGTCAGCCGTTCTCTGATGTGCAAATTCCTGAGGTATCTGAGGCTTTGGGATTCAATCCCTTCATCCTGGGGACCTCTGGCGAGTGCCATTTGGTACCAGTCCCCACAAACGGGGACCAGATGGAATGGCACCCGTGGGGGTCTCCAAGGGGATTGGACACCCCCAGCTGCATCCCTATGGGCAGGGTGGTGCCCTGGAACTGCTGGTGCCACCTGGGTACCCTGGCAGGGGTGCCACCTGGGTTCCAGCCTGGCACTGCCAGGGCCCAGGTTGGCACAGCCAAACTAGCATCTTTTGTGCATATGTGATCGGGCCGGGTTTTCCAACCGTGGGTGTTGGGGGCGGGGGCCGGGGAACCTTCTCATGTTGCATTCGGGCTGGAGGGGGGGTGGTCAGGGATTATTTTTGGGGCTTCCCTGGGGGGGCTCTCTCGCTACAACAGGCAGTTCCCGTGAGCCGAGGTCCCCATTGTAAAAAACGGGGCTATATCCTGCCTCGGCCACAGAGTTTCCCGTTTTGGCCCCTGATTCAAAGCGAGTCGGGTTGAATGTGTTTCTCCG
Source organism: Scyliorhinus canicula (assembly GCF_902713615.1). NCBI lineage: Eukaryota > Metazoa > Chordata > Chondrichthyes > Carcharhiniformes > Scyliorhinidae > Scyliorhinus > Scyliorhinus canicula. The sequence goes on from NC_052148.1 coordinate 272,790,762, forward strand.
CACGGCGAGCGCCAGGATACACGCGGCTAAACGCGCTCACTCAGGAATTTTGGTCATTTTTTGGAAGATCACACCCATGGACTCACATAGCAGTGTGTGGCAATCGGAAAGAAACAGAGAGTGGAAACAAGGAGGAGAAAAGGGTTGACACGTGGCAGATAAGTTTGCTTCTGGAAGGCATTTATAGAAACCATGGTAACCATTTGTTAGAAGAAGCCTTCTCACATCGCCAAAACAAAATTCACAAATTACATCCTCTGTTGTTGCGACCGTTACCTCTCTTCATCCACTCCAACTCTCTGCAGGCTTCGACACAGTGTGCCAGGCCGTGCCGTACTCCACTGTGTAAATCCATCACCTCATAGCTTCACTCCAACAATTCAAAATGGAGCCAGAGTGTCACCAGAAACGGCTTCTCTTCCTGCCCTACACACTGTTCCCTCTGAGAACCCAAGGGTTGCCTCCCTGGCCCTTCCTTCTCATTATCTGCATCCTGTTCCTGAGTAACATCCACAAGAGGCACCAGGCCAGCCTTCACACCAACACCAATGATGTCCTCTACCCCACCTCTCCATCATCTGCCCTGACATCTTGATGAGCTGTGGCCAGTCCTGGAGGAGTCTCGGCTGAACACTGGGAAGACTGAAGTTGTTGTCCTCAGACTCTGCCAGAAATTCCATTTTGTCGATGCTCCTTCTCCTGAGCTACAACGGAGAAACTAGACTGCTTACAGTCTGCTCTGATCGGAGCTGAGTTTCAGACTCCATGCTTTCGCTCGATCACTGCTTATTTTGACCCCTATCACATTCCATGATTCTCACATTGTTATGGGCCAGGGTTTAGAGAACCCCAAAGTGTAACATGGAGGAAATCTGACCCACAACTTTTACTAGATTGTGGTATGGGGAGCACACGGCCCACTCTACAGGTGTGGGGCAGCATAAATGGAAAAGTATTTTTTAAAGCAAAACAATGTTTATTCTATGAACTCAAGTTAACGTTTTTAAAACATACAGTGAACATCTTAGCAACCATCAATTCAAATACAACCCCAAAGAATACAACACTAAGTAATCCTTAATAACTTCCCAATCAACAACCAGAAGACAGAAGAAACACCTTTTAACAAAAGCACATTAGGTTAACATTCACTACTGAGAACAGTTATAATTCTGAATTCACCAAATGATCAAGAGATAGTCTTTTCATGGCAGAGAAATCAACAGTAGACCTGCTCTGTCTGGCTTCAGCTCCAACACTGAAAACAAAACTAAAACACACCCTGCAGCAAACAGCCTAAAACGAAAGTAAAAAGCTGACAGACAGCCCAGCTCCACCCACACTCTGCCATCACTACAGTAATATGAGCAGCCAAACATTTCTTAAAGCGACATTCTCATGACAACATACTTCGGTCCCTCTGCCACTTACTTGTACTTGTCTGTTCCAGCTGTAGCTCATTGGGTATCTTTCTCAACTTTGCATCAGAAAGCAGTCGGTTCAAGCCCCACACCAGGACAGGAATCTCACGTCCGCTAGACGTAGGTTGGCAGGAGGTGGGGAGCATGACGCTGATGAGAGGCTTGTCGCCTAACCTTCCTGGTGGGGTTCTACCTGCAACGGACGAGTAGGATATGGGGGGAGTTGGGGTGACGAAATCGGGTAATCTGCCTGCCTGTGGGCCAACTGTGGCCCTTCCATGACAGGTTAATGGTCACTTAAGGACCTCCTCACACCAGGACTGGAATATTACACATGGCGGCAGGTATCAAGGCCAACAATCCAAGCTGACAGGTTTCAGTCTCTGATTCCGGTGCCCTACCGCAATGTTATCATAGAATCATAGAATTTACAGTGCGGAAGGAGGCCATTTGGCCCATCGAGTCTGCACCCCACTTCAGCCCACACATCCCTCTCCCCATAACCCAGTAACCCCACCACACCTTTTTGGACACTAAGGGCAATTTAGCATGGCCAATCCACCTAACCTGCACATCTTTGGACTGTGGGAGGAAACCGGAGCACCCGGAGGAAACCCACGCAGACACGGGGAGAATGTGCAGACTCCGCACAGACAGTGACCCATGCCGGGAATCAAATCTGGGACCTTGGAGCTGTGAAGCAACTGTGCTAACCACTGTGCTACCGTACTGAGGGAGTGCGGCAATGTCGGGGTCAGCACTGAGGGAGCGCTGCACTGTCAGAGGGTCAGTACTGAGAGAGTGCCGCACTGTCAGAGGGTCAGTACTGAGGGAACGCTGTACTGTCAGAGGGTCAGTACTGAGGGAGTGCCCCACTGTCAGAGGGTAAGTACTGAGGGAGTGCTGCAATGTCAGAGGGTCAGTACTGAGGGAGTGCTGCACTATCAGAGGGTCAGTACTGAGGGAGTGCTGCACTGTCAGAGGGTCAGTGCTGAGGGAATGCTGCACTGTCAGAGGGTCAGTACTGAGGGAGTGCCACACTGTCAGAGAGTCAGTACTGAGGGAGCGCTGCACTGTCAGAGGGTCAATACTGAGGGAGTGTCGCACTGTCAGAAGGTCAGGACTGGGGGAGTGCTGCACTGTCAGAGGGTCAGTACTGAGGGAGCACTGCACTGTCAGAGGGTCAGTACTGAGGGAGTGCCGCACTGTCAGAGGGTCAGTACTGAGGGAGTGCCGCACTGTCAGAGGGTCAGTACTGAGGGAGTGCCGCACTGTCAGAGGGTCAGTACTGAGGGAGTGCCGCACTGTCAGAGGGTCGGTACTGAGGGAACGCTGCACTATCAGAGGGTCAGTACTGAGGGAGTGCTGCACTGTCAGAGGGTCAGTACTGAGGGAGTGCTGCAATGTCAGAGGGTCAGTACTGAGGGAGTGCTGCACTGTCAGAGGGTCAGTACTGAGGGAGTGCTGCACTGTCAAAGGGTCAGTACTGAGGGAGTGCAGCACTGTCAGAGGGTCAGTACTGAGGGAGTGCTGCACTGTCAGAGGGTCAGTGCTGAGGGAATGCTGCACTGTCAGAGGGTCAGTACTGAGGGAGTGCAGCACTGTCAGAGGGTCAGTACTGAGGGAGTGCTGCACTGTTAGAGGGTCAGTGCTGAGGGAATGCTGCACTGTCAGAGGGTCAGTACTGAGGGAGTGCAGCACTGTCAGAGGGTCAGTACTGAGGGAGTGCTGCACTGTCAGAGGGTCAGTGCTGAGGGAATGCTGCACTGTCAGAGGGTCAGTACTGAGGGAGTGCCACACTGTCAGAGGGTCAGTACAAAGAGAACAAAGAACAAAGAAAATTACAGCACAGGAACAGGCCCTTCGGCCCTCCCAGCCTGTGCCGATCCAGATCCTTTATCTAAACCTGTCTCCTATTTTCTAAGGTCTACTTCCCTCTGTTCCCGCCCGTTCATATACCTGTCTAGATGCTTCTTAAATGATGCTATCGTGCCCGCCTCTACCACCTCCGCTGGTAAAGCATTCCAGGCACCCACCACCCTCTGCGTAAAAAACTTTCCACGCACATCTCCCTTGAACGTTCCCACTCTCACCTTGAAATCGTGACCCCTTGTAACTGATACCCCCACTCTTGGGAAAAGCTTGTTGCTCTCCATCCTGTCCATACCTCTCATAATTTTGTAGACCTCAATCAGGTCCCCCCTCAACCTCCGTCTTTCCAACAAAAACAATCCTAATCTACTCAACCTTTCTTCATAGCTAGCACCCTCCATACCAGGCAACATCCTGGTGAACCTCCTCTGCACCCTCTCCAAGGCATCCACATCCTTCTGGTAATGTGGCGACCAGAACTGCACGCAGTATTCCAAATGTGGCCGAACCAAAGTCCTATACAACTGTAACGTGACCTGCCAACTCTTGTACTCAATACTCCGTCCGATGAAGGCAAGCATGCTGTATGCCTTCTTGACCACTCTATCAACCTGCGTTGCCACCTTCAGGGTACAATGGACCTGAACGCCCAGATCTCTCTGCACATCAATTTTCTCCAAGACCCTTCCATTGACCATATAGTCTGCTCTTGAATTTGATCTTCCAAAATGCATCACCTCGCATTTGCCTGGATTGAACTCCATCTGCCATTTCTCTACCCAACTCTCCAATCTATCTATATTTTGTTGTATTCTCTGACAGTCCTCCTCGCTATCTGCAACTCCACCAATCTTAGTATCATCTGAAAACTTGCTAATCAGACCACCTATACCTTCCTCCAGGTCATTTATGTAGATCACAAACAACAGTGGTCCGAGCACAGATCCCTGTGGAACACCACTAGTCACCCTTCTCCATTTTGAGACACTCCCTTCCACCACTACTCTCTGTCTCCTGTTGCCCAGCCAGTTCTTTATCCATCTAGCTAGTACACCCTGAACCCCATACGACTTCACTTTTTCCATCAACCTGCCATGGGAAACCTTATCAAACGCCTTACTAAAGTCCATGTATACGACATCTACAGCCCTTCCCTCATCAGTTAACTTTGTCACTTCCTCAAAGAATTCTAGTAGGGTTGTAAGACATGACCTTCCCTGCACAAAACCATGCTGCCTATCACTGATAAGTCTATTTTCTTCCAGATGTGAATAGATCCTATCCCTCAGTATCTTCTCCAACAGTTTGCCTACCACTGACGTCAAGCTCATAGGTCTATAATTCCCTGGATTATCCCTGCTACCCTTCTTAAACAAAGGGACAACATTAGCAATTCTCCAGTCCTCCGGGACCTCACCCGTGCTCAAGGATGCTGCAAAGATATCTGTTAAGGCCCCAGCTATTTCGACCCTCGCTTCCCTCAGTAACCTGGGATAGATCCCATCCGGTCCTGGGGACTTGTCCACCTTAATGTCTTTTAGAATACCCAAAACTTCCCTCTTCCGTATAACAACTTGACCGAGAGTATTTAAACATCCATCCCTAGCCTCAATATCCATCTTGTCCCTCTCCTTTGTGAATACCGATGCAAAGTACTCATTAAGAATCTCACCCATTTCCTCTGAGTCCACGCATAAATTCCCTCTTTTGTCTTTAAGTGGGCCAATCCTTTCTCTAGTTACCCTCTTGCTCCTTACATACGAATAAAATGCTTTGGGATTTTTCTTAACCCTGTTAGCCAAAGATATTTCATGACCCCTTTTAGCCCTCTTTATTGCGCGTTTGAGATTCGTCCTACTTTCCCGATATTCCTCCAAAGCTTCATCAGTTTTGAGTTGCCTCGATCCTATGTATGCTTCCTTTTTCATCTTAGCTAGTCTCACAATTCCACCCGTCATCCATGGTTCCCTAATCTTGCCATTTCTATCTTTCATTTTCACAGGAACATGTCTGTCCTGCACTCTAATCAACCTTTCCTTAAAAGACTTTCACATTTCAAATGTGGATTTACCCTTAAACAGCTGCTCCCAATCCACATTCCCTAGCTCCTGCCGAATTTTGTTATACTCTGCCTTTCCCCAATTTAGTACTCTTCTTTTCGGACCCCTCCTGTCCTTGTCCATGAGTATTCTAAAACTTACGGAATTGTGATCGCTATTCCCAAAGTAATCACCGACTGAAACATCAACCACCTGGCCGGGATCATTCCCCAATACCAGGTCCAGTATGGCCCCTTCCCGAGTTGGACTATTTACATACTGCTCTAAAAACCTCTCCTGGATGCTCCTTACAAATTCTGCTCCATCTACGCCTCCAACACTACACGAATCCCATTCAATGGTGGGGAAGTTAAAATCTCCCATCACAACCACCCTATTGCTCCTACATTTTTCTATAATCTCTCTGCATATTTGTACCTCTACTTCATGCTCGCTTTTGGGAGGCCTGTAGTAAAGTCCCAACAATGTTACTGCACCCTTCCTATTTCTCAGCTCCACCCATATTGCCTCAGTGCTCGAATCGTCCATCGTGCACTCCTTAATCACAGCTGTGATATCATCTCTGACGAGTAATGCAACTCCTCCACCCCTTCTACCTCCCTCTCTATCCCTCCTGAAGCATCTATACCCTGGGATATTCAGTTGCCAGTCCTGCCCTTCCCTCAACCAAGTCTCAGTAATACCAATAGCATCATGTTCCCAGGTACTGATCCAAGCCCTAAGTTCATCTGCCTTACCTGCTACACTTCTCGCATTAAAACAAATGCACCTCAGACCACCTTTGCGTTCATCATCTCTTCCTTGTCTACTCTTCCCCTTAGTCACATTGAGTTTATTGTCTCGTACCTTACTGGCTTTAGTTGCTGCTTCTTTACTGACCTCTAACTTCCTAATCTGGTTCCCATCCCCCTGCCACATTAGTTTAAAACCTCCCCAACAGTGTTAGGAAAAGCACCCCCTAGGACATTGGTTCCAGTCCTGCCCAGGTGTAGACCATCCGGTTTGTAATGGTCCCACCGCCCCCAGAACCGGTTCCAATGTCCCACAAATCTGAACCCCCTCCCTCCTGCACCATCTCTCAAGCCACGTATTCATTCTGACTATCCTTGAATTTCTACTCTGACTGTCCCGTGGCACTGGTAGCAATCCTGAGATTAGTACCTTTGAGGTCCTACTTTTTAACTTATCTCCTAACTCCCTAAATTCTGATCGTAGGACCTCATCCCTTTTTTACCTATATCGTTGGTGCCTATATGCACCACGACAACTGGCTGTTCACCCTCCCCCTTCAGTATATCCTGCAGCCGATCGGAGACATCCCTGACCCGAGCACCCGGGAGACAACATACCATTCGGGAGTCTCATTTTCGACCACAGAAACGCCTGTCTACTCCCCTTACAATTGAATCCCCTATGACTATAACCCTGCCAGTCTTTTTCCCGCCCTTCTGTGCAGCAGAGCTAGCCACGGTGCCATGAGCATGGCTACTACTGCCTTCCCCTGGTGAGTCATCGCCCCCAACAGTATCCAAAATGGTATGCCTGTTTTGGAGGGAGATGACCGCAGGGGACACCTGCACTGCCTTCCTGCTCTTTCTCTGCCTTTTGGTCACCCATTCCCTGTCTCCGTCACCAATCCTAATCTGCGGTGTGACCAACTCACTGAACGTGCTATCCACGACCTCCTCAGCATCGCGGATGCTCCAAAGTGAGTCCATCCGCAGCTCCAGAGCCGTCATGCGGTCTAACAGGAGCTGCAGCTGGACACACTTCCCGCACATGAAGAAGTCAGGGGCATCGGCCGGTCCCTGAACCCCCACATTGCGCACGAGGAGCATAACACGGGTCTGGGATCTCCTGCCATTTTTACCCTTTACCTTAACTGATTACAAATATAGTATCAAATAATTAATAAGTGAAATGAATAAAGATTTTACTTACCAATCACAATATTCACCAACACACGAAGAGTTAAATTTCACCCAGCAACTGCTAATTGGAGCACTTTCCTTGCCAACCAATCAGGTCACTGCTTTGCTGTGATGTCACCCTTCAAGGTAAGTTTTTAAAGAGATAAACTTACCTTCCCGACAACCACGGTTGTTTTTTTTTGGTTAGATGAGGGGGTAGGGAGGGAAACACTGAGGAAGTGTTTCGGGTTTAATTGTCACTTGACAACAGCCCCTGCACAAACCAACTTCAAATTATGCTGACCGCACTGCACGCATGCAAATCTCCCCGGAACAGCCAATCAGTAGCTCCGCTCTGCTGCCCTCTGCTGGATGCTTGCTTGCACTTGAACCCTCGGGTCTCTTTCGCAGGTACACCTTCAAATTAGGCTGACCGCACTGCACGTATGCAAATCTCCCCGGAACAGCCAATCAGTAGCTCCGCTGTGCTGCCCCCTGCTGGAGCGCTGCACTGTCAAAGGGTCAGTACTGAGGGAGTGCTGCACTGTCAGAGGGTCAGTACTGAGGGAGTGCCGCACTGTCAGAGGGTCAGTACTGAGGGAGCGCTGCACTGTCAGAGGGTCAGTACTGAGGGAGTGCCGCACTGTCAGAGGGTCAGTACTGAGGGAGTGCTGCACTGTCAGAGGGTCAGTACTGAGGGAGTGCTGCACTGTCAGAGGGTCAGTACTGTGGGAATGCTGCACTGTCAGAGGGTCAGTACTGAGGGAGTGCTGCACTGTCAGAGGGTCAGTACTGAGGGAGTGCTGCACTGTCAGAGGGTCAGTACTGAGGGAGTGCCGCACTGTCAGAGGGTCAGTACTGAGGGAGTGCTGCACTGTCAGAGGGTCAGTACTGTGGGAATGCTGCACTGTCAGAGGGTCAGTACTGAGGGAGTGCTGCACTGTCAGAGGGTCAGTACTGAGGGAGTGCCGCACTGTCAGAGGGTCAGTACTGAGGGAGTGCTGCACTGTCAGAGGGTCAGTACTGAGGGAGTGCCGCACTGTCAGAGGGTCAGTACTGAGGGACTGCTGCACTGTCAGAGGGTCAGTACTGAGGGAGTGCCGCACTGTCAGAGGGTCAGTACTGAGGGAGTGCTGCACTGTCAGAGGGTTAGTACTGAAGGAGTGCCGCACTGTCAGAGGGTCAGTACTGAGGGAGTGCTGCACTGTCAGAGGGTCAGTACTGAGGGAGTGCTGCACTGTCAGAGGGTCAGTACTGAGGGAGTGCTGCACTGTCAGAGGGTCAGTACTGAGGGAGTGCCGCACTGTCAGAGGGTCAGTACTGAGGGAGTGCCGCACTGTCAGAGGGTCAGTACTGAGGGAGTGCCGCACTGTCAGAGGGTCAGTACTGAGGGAGTGCTGCACCGTCAGAGGATCAGTGCTGAGGGAATGCCGCACTGTCAGAGGGTCAGTACTGAGGGAGTGCCGCACTGTCAGAGGGTCAGTACTGAGGGAGTGCCGCACTGTCAGAGGGTCAGTACTGAGGGAGTGCCGCACTGTCAGAGGGTCAATACTGAGGGAGTGCCGCACTGTCAGAGGGTCACTACTGAGGGAGTGCCGCACTATCAGAGGGTCAGTACTGAGGGAGTGCCGCACTGTCAGAGGGTCAGTATTGAGGGAGCGCCGCACTGTGAGAGGGTCAGTACTGAGGGAGTGCTGCACTGTCAGAGGGTCAGTACTGAGGGAGCGCCGCACTGTCAGAGGGTCAGTACTGAGGGAGTGCTGCACTGTCAGAGGGTCAGTGCTGAGGGAGTGCTGCACTGTCAGAGGGTCAGTACTGAGGGAGTGCCGCACTGTGAGAGGGTCAGTACTGAGGGAGTGCTGCACTGTCAGAGGGTCAGTACTGAGGGAGCGCCGCACTGTCAGAGGGTCAGTACTGAGGGAGTGCTGCACTGTCAGAGGGTCAGTGCTGAGGGAGTGCTGCACTGTCAGAGGGTCAGTACTGAGGGAGTGCCGCACTGTCAGAGGGTCAGTGCTGAGGGAGTGCTGCACTGTCAGAGGGTCAGTACTGAGGGAGTGCTGCACTGTCAGAGAGCTGACCAGTTTCCTTTTGAGAACAGTAACTACATTTCAAGAAGTTTTTGGGACCTGTATAAAATGCTGTCTAAATGCAAGGTCTTTTTTGCAAAAATTGTAGAATTTAAATTATCTTCTGGATGCAGATAATTCCCTGTATTGGTGCTAAATTGTGAACTAGGACAATATGACTGTGAGTGTGTGCCCTATGTTTGGAATTGTGCAGCAGTGAGTGTTTGCTGAGGGTGTGATTTGCTGCTCACTTCACTGTCATCAGTCAGAACACACCGGGCAAGGCGGAGACAGCGCAGAGAGAGAGAGGAGCCAGAGCCAGACACACTGTCCATCCCAGAGACACACTGTCCATCCCAGAGACACGCTCCGGATCCCAGAGACACACTGTCCATCCCAGAGACACGCTCCGGATCCCAGAGACACACTGTCCATCCCAGAGACACGCTCCGGATCCCAGAGACACACTGTCCATCCCAGAGACACACTCCGGATCCAGCTCACCGGGAACTAACTGACCATCGATCCCAGTAGAAGCCACTCCGAGGATCCCAGCAGGAGTCTGAGCCACACCGGCAGCGTCCACTCCGGATTGAATTGGGAATTGTGGAGGACTCAGTGTCCCAGCTCCCGCTGCAGACTCCGGGATTGGGAAGCCCCTGTTTCTCCGCTCTCACTCCGGGAGTGACTCCAACCACCCGCTCCGTCTCCAGCGCCACTGGCTCCCACAGCAATGCTCTGGAATATTGCACTGGCAGCCCTGCTCCTGAGTACAGGTGAGTTATCGCCGGGACAGGTAAATCCAGCTGTTAGAGCTGGACAGGTAAATCCAGCTGTTAGAACTGGACAGGTAAATCCAACTGTTGGACAGGTAAATCCAGCTGTTAGAGCGGGGCAGGTAAATCCAGCTGTTCGAGCTGGACAGGTAAATCCAGCTGTTAGAGCTGGTCAGGTAAATCCAGCTGTTAGAGCTGGACAGGTAAATCCAGCTGTTGGACAGGCAAATCCAGCTGTTAGAGCTGGACAGGTAAATCCAGCTGTTGGACAGGCAAATCCAGCTGTTAGAGCTGGACAGGTAAATCCAGCTGTTGGACAGGTAAATCCAGCTGTTTGAGCTGGACAGGTAAATCCAGCTGTTAGAGCTGGACAGGTAAATTCAGCTATTTGAGCTGGACAGGTAAATCCAGCTGTTAGAGCTGGACAGGTAAATCCAGCTGTTAGAGCTGGACAGGTAAATCCAGCTGTTTGAGTGGGGCAGGTAAATCCAGCTGTTAGAGCTGGACAGGTAAATCCAGCTGTTAGAGCTGGACAGGTAAATCCAGCTGTTGGACAGGTAAATCTAGCTGTTAGAGCTGGACAGGTAAATCCAGCTGTTAGAGCTGGACAGGTAAATCCAGCTGTTAGAGCTGGACAGGTATATCCAGCTGTTAGAGCTGGACAGGTAAATCCAGCTGTTGGACAGGTAAATCCAGTTGTTAGAGCTGGACAGGTAAATCCAGCTGTTAGAGCTGGACAGGTAAATCCAGCTGTTTGAGCTGGACAGGTAAATCCAGATGTTTGAGCTGGACAGGTAAATCCAGCTGTTAGAGTTGGACAGGCAAATCCAGCTGTTGGACAGGTAAATCCAGCTGTTGGACAGGTAAATCCATCTATTAGAGTTGGACAGGTAACGCCAGCTGTTAGAGGTGGACAGGTAACTCCAACTGTTGGACAGGTAAATCCAGATGTTCTGGCAGGACAGGTAAATCCAACTGTTAGAGCGGGACAGGTAAATCCAGCTGTTAGAGGTGGACAGGTAACTCCAACTGTTGGACAGGTAAATCCAGATGTTATAGCAGGACAGGTAAATCCAACTGTTAGAGCGGGACAGGTAAATCCAGCTGTTCGAGTTGGACAGGAAGTTCCAGCTGTTAGAGCTGGACAGGTGAATCCAGCTGTTCGAGCTGGACAGGAAATTCCAGCTGTTGGAGCTGGACAGGCAAATCCAGCTGTTAGAGCTGGACAGGTAAATCCAACTGTTGGACAGATAAATCCAGATGTTATAGCAGGACAGGTAAATCCAACTGTTAGAGCGGGACAGGTAAATCCAGCTGTTCGAGTTGGACAGGAAGTTCCAGCTGTTAGAGCTGGACAGGCAAATCCAGCTGTTAGAGCTGGACAGACAAAACTAACTACAAAACAAAGAAACATCTTTCAACTGCAAGGTCAATGAATATGTTGGGGGACTGGGGGAATATCTAGGATGGACACTGGGCAGATTGGGTAGGGGTATCCTGATGGATATATCTGATGTTTAGAGAGATGTGGGGTATCCACTGCAATTAAAGGCAAGAAAGCTCATTACACCTCCAGCTAAACTCTCCTGAGGTCTCTGCCCTACTCCGATTCTTCAACATACTCAATTTGACCCACTCCACCATTCTGACAATCCAGCCGCCCCCTAATGCTCTGGAGACCCCATTCCAAACCTCCCTACCTCTCTCTCTCTTGCTTTGAGACTCAATTTAAATCCTACCTCTTTGACGGGGCTTTTGGTCATCTGAACTAATATCCCGATGTGTGGCTCAGTGTTAAATCCACTTGCCTGGATGAGTGCAGCTCTGACAACACTCAAGAAGCTCTGCACCATCCAGGACAAAGCAGCCCACTTGATTATCACCCCATCCACCACCTTCAACATCCACCACCGACGAACAGTGGCAGCTTATGTGTACCATCTACAAGATGCACAGCAGGCACTAGCCAAGGTTCCTTAGAAAACACCTTCCAAACCCATGACTGCTACCTTCTGGAAGGACAAGAACAGCAGGTACCTGGGAACCCCACCACCTGGAGGTTCCCCTCCAAGTCACTCGCCACCCCGACTTGGAAATATATTGGCTGTTCCTTCATTGTCGCTGGGGCAACATCTTGGAACTCCCTCCCTAACAGCACAGTAGGTGTACCTACACCTCAGGGACTGCAGCAATTCAAGAAGGCAGCTCACCCCCACCTTCTGAAGGGTGATTGGGATGGGTAATAATAAATCCTGGCCTAATCAGCGATGTCCATATCCCTTTAATGAATTTTTTAAAACTCATAATCGCTCCTGTGAAGCACCTTAGATGTTACAGGCACTATGTAAATGTAAGTTGTCTTCAAGGGGGTCAACTGAACAGAGATGACGCTTTACCTTCCTGTCAGGCTGGAGTTGTTAGTTTGTCTTAAACTGGATGGTTTAAGTCAGGAAATTCAGTATAATTACAGATACAAACTCACGGCACTGAAGGAAGAGAGGGGATTGTTAACGTTACTACGGTTACAGTTAATATTTATGACACTTTGTCAGAAATGGTAAAAATTAAATTAAAAAGCACAAATACCACAGATGCTGGAAATCTGAAATAGAAACAGAAAATGCTGGGAATACTCAGCAGGTCCGGTCGCGTCGATGAAGAGAGAAACCGCGGTAACAATTCAGGCTAATGACCTTCCATCAAAGTGAGTTAAGAGTGTCGAGAATTCAGGGCAGCATAGCGGCACAGTGGTTAGCACTGCTGCCTCAGGGCGCCGAGGTCCCAGGTTGAATCCCGGCACCGGGTCACTGCCCGTGTGGAGTTTGCACATTCTCCCCGTGTCTGCGTGGGTTTCACCCCCACAATCCCAAGATGTACAGGGTAGGTGGATTGGCCACGCTAAATTGCCCCTTCATTAGGAAAAATGAATTGGGTACTCTAAATTTATTTTTAAGAAGAGTCGAGAATTCATATTTCCATCACTGTTAAGTTTGTCATTGTCGATGGTTTTAGATTTGACAGTTGGGAATCTCTGATATTGATCACACCCACGTTCATTGAAGGATGGTGGAAGCCGCTGTCTGGATATCTCAGTGTCTCAGATGTTCTTATCCATGTTACCAACTTTAAACCTAAAACAACTGTCACCCAGTTTTATCGGCTGCTTACCAGAGAGGCAGACATCCGACCTATTGAATCACATTTAAAGAAAGAAAGATGTTACATTTATAAAGCATCTTTCATGACCTCAGGGTGTCCCAAAGCGATTTAGAACCAGTGAGGTTTTCTTTGAGTTTTGAGCTGGAAAATTTCAGCTGGGGGACAGGGAACGGAGTTCGGACTAGAGTGTTGTTAACGAGGCAGAAAGGTCAAGCCAGGGAATTTCCCAGCCCGATACTCTCGTTTCTTTTAAAAGGCCCCTGTCCACCATATTTTCATTCTGGGGGGTGGGGGGGGGGGTGGGGGGGGGGGCATGAGGTTGGGCCTAACGCCTCTGGGGGCAATTCAATTTTGGCCAAAGAGATGGGTGAGTGCTGAATCAGGCTGGTTGTCAGATTCTCAGGGGTTTCGGCCCAGTTACATTAAAGACAGTGAGGCCTGAAAGCCCCCACACCCCCTCACCCCCACCCCCAGTCTCCATGTCACCTCCACTCTCTCTCACATCCCCATGGCTTTTTCATGCTTGCCATCTCTCCTCCATTTCCACTCACCCATGATCCACCACAGATAGAGCTCAGGGACCACGTGGAAATTAAATAAATAAACTAATAGATTCTCACTCAAACACACTTTGATCCTGAAAAAGACTCTCATTCATGAAATGCATTTTAAAAATGTTAATCTCCTCAAGTGGTCAACCAGTTGTAAAACCAAATAGCTATTTTTCTCACTGCATCAAATCTTTTAAATCTTTTAATAGTTCCTTCAAACTGCCAATCAAAATGTCTATATAGTTCTTTGCTAAATAACTCATCCTGGGCCTTTGGAAACCATGCCAAACATTCATAATTGGCTCAGCTATAATAACAAGTCTTTGAAAATGTCAACAATGGAATCTGTTGAATTGACATAAATTGTTTTTTTCTTAAACTACACTAGATGATCTGTCAATCAATGCACTCCAGCAGCCAGCATCATTTCTACTCTAGTGAAAGCTGCAGGCTACTTTTCATTCAATTTTAAAGGACTGGGGATTTAAATTACTTCATGTTAAGAAACTCAACCAGGACCTTAAATCCTCCCGTCAGGAGCAACCATGCCTCTTGCTGCTGTAATGTAGAAATAGGGTGTCGCAGACGTAGACTAGCTCCTCTGAAAGGGCACTAGTGGTTTCAGGGTTACAAAGAAAAAGGGAAGATTGTGATAATCCAGGCCAATAAAACACTCACCGCAACACTTGAGGATTTTCAACAACACATTCCCTTCATATAGCACCTACAATGGGGCGGCACAGTGGTGCAGTGGTTAGCACTGCTGCCTCACGACGCTGAGGACCCAGGTTCGATCCCGGGTCCGGATCAATGTCTGTGTGAAGTTTGCACATTCTCCCTGTGTCTGCGTGGGTCTCGCCCCCACAACCCTTGGATGTGCAGGTAGGTAGGTGGATTGGCCACGCTAAATTGGCCCTTAATTGGAAACATTTAAAAAATATATCTGTAGCACCTACAACATCGAAAATCTGCCCAGGTTCTCGAGAGGAGTCAGTTTCAGATACAATTTGACACCATTTCACATAAGGTGATGTTCCGGCAGACGGACAAAGAGTTAGGTGTTGAGGAACCTCTTTGAGGAGGAGAGGGTGGTGGAGACATTTAGAGAGGAAATTTAAGTAGAATGTTACAGCACGGAAATACTCGGTACAGCTGTTGTGCGCCAGCGCCACAGACGTCTCGGCTGGTGTGTGCCAGCGCCACAGACGTCTCGGCTGGTGTGTGCCAGCGCCACAGACGTCTCGGCTGGTGTGCGCCAATGTCACAGACGTCTCGGCTGGTGTGTGCCAATGTCACAGACGTCTCGGCTGGTGTGTGCCAGTACCACAGACGTCTCGGCTGGTGTGTGCCAGTACCACAGACGTCTCGGCTGGTGTGTGCCAGTACCACAGACGTCTCAGCTGGTGTGTGCCAGCGTCACAGACGTCTCGGCTGGTGTGTGCCAGCGTCACAGACGTCTCGGCTGGTGTGTGCCAGCATCACAGACGTCTCGGCTGGTGTGCGCCAGCACCGCAGACGTCTCGGCTGGTGTGCGCCAGCACCGCAGACGTCTCGGCTGGTGTGCGCCAGTGTCACAGACGTCTCGGCTGGTTTGAGGACTGAGCAATAAATCAAAAGATTTCCCCCACGGTGTTTGTTGAGGCAGACTGCTCTGACTTAGTTGAACAGAGGAAAGTACCTCGAACAAGACAGAGAAATGGAGAAAGAGTTACACTTTCATAGCGCCTATCACGTCCTCGGTGCTTTACATTTAATGAAGTGCTTTTGAAGGACACAAAATGTAGGAAACATGGCAACAGAGTGTCACACGGCAAGCTCCCATAAACAGCAATGTGATAACAACAACTTATATTTATGTAGCACTTTTAATATAACGTAAACCACGCCGGCGGGACTCGGCGGAACCCGGCGGGCACTCGACCTGTCGAGCGTGGAGAATCAGTGTGGTGGCCGCTTTTCACAGCCCCTGGCCGATGCGGCGGTGACCCCGCGGGCCCGTTTGCCGCCGATTCTCCGGTCGCCGGAGAATCGAAGGCCCGGCGTCGGAGTGGCGTGGCTCAATTCTTGTGCCCCCCCCCGGCGATTCTCCGACCTGGTGCGGATCGGAGAATCCCGGCAGGCGTCGCCAACAGTGCGGTGCTCATTCAGTACTGCAATTTTAAAAATTAAATTTAGAGTACCCAGTTATTATTTTCCAATTAAGGGGCAATTTAGCGTGGCCAATCCTTGCACATCTTTGGATTGTGGGGGCAAAACCCACGCAAACACGGGGAGAATGTGCAAACTCCACATGGGTGGTGACCCGGGGCTGGGATCAAACCCGGGTCCTTGGCGCCGTGAGGCAGCAGTGCTAACCACTGCATTCATGTGCCGCCCTATTCATTACCGCAGTTGAGTGTCAGCCTGGATTTACCTGCTCAAGTCTCTGCAGTGGAACCCAAACTCATAAGATTCCGACTCAGAGGTGAGAGCTCTACCCACTCAGCTAATAACGGCACATATGGGTTTCCATGGCATTGGTACTGAGATAGAAACAGAGTCGTGAAATATTACAGAGGTCAGAATAAGCAGTGATATTTTCCAAACGCAGACTGGGTGATGGCTTTGCTGGGCATCTTTGGTCTGTGCGCATTCAGGATCCTGACCTTCCTGTTGCTTGCCATTTTAACAAAAGACCCTGCTCCCATGCCCACATGTCTGTTCTTGATCTGCTGCAATGTTCCAGTGAAGCGCAACGCAAACTGGAGGAACAACATCTCATCTTCCGGTTAGGCACGCTACAGCCTTCCGGCCTGAACATCGAATTCAACAACTTCAGATGATCAGCCCCACCTCGACCCATTTGTTTTAATTTAATTTAAACTGTCTTTTACCATTTCTTTCTTTCTTAATATATATTTAATTTCCCCCCCACCAATCTTATCCACCTTTCCTTCACCTTTTATCCTCTTTGCTTCCCCCTTCCCCTCCCCCCACATCTACAGTTCATCCTCTGATGTCAGTTTCTCTGCTGTTTGACCTTTCACATCTTTTGTCCTCTCTGGGGATTAACACTCTTTCACCTCGGTATCTGTGGCCATTAGCACCCAGTTTCCCTGGGTTTCTGTGGCTATGACTCATCTTTCATTCTCACTCCACAGTATAAATATGAAATGAAATGAAAATCACTTATTGTCACAAGTAGGCTTCAATTAAGTTACTGTGAAAAGCCCCTAGTCGCCACATTCCGGCGCCTGTCCGGGGAGGCTGGTACGGGAATCGAACCGTTCTGCTGGTCTGCTTTAAAAGCCAGCGATTTAGCCAAGTGAGCTAAATTGCCCACTTTCTCTGTCTGTTAGGTTTGACAAAGAGTTATCGGACTCGAAACGTTAGCTCTTTTCTCTCCCTACAGATGCTGCCAGACTTGCTGAGATTTTCCAGCATTTTCCCTTTTGTCTCATTTATGCAGAGTGACGCTTCAAACCAGTGACAGTACTGGACAATTTTCAACTTTGTGCTGATGCATTAGGGGCTTCAAGACGTAACTTAAGTCACTGATCACGCCTCTTGCTGTAGCTGATCTAAAATTGTTTCATTTCTTGGAAAGTTGAATGATTTAGAGATTAGAAACTGAAACAGTCTCCGTGGTAACTCATTGAGGGCAGGTTTTCCACTTTGTACTTTGAACTTTAGATCATAGAATTTACAGTGCAGAAGGAGGCCATTCAGCCCATCGAGTCTGCACCGGCTCTTGGAAAGAGCACCCTACCCAAGTTCAACACCTCCACCCTATCCCAATAACCCAGTAACCCCACCCAACACTAAGGGCAATTTTGGACACTAAGGGCAATTTATCATGGCCAATCCACCTAACCTGCACATCTTTGGACTGTGGGAGGAAACCGGAGCACCCGGAGGAAACCCACGCAGACACGGGGAGGATGTGCAGACTCCGCACAGACAGTGACCCAAGCCGGAATCGAACCTGGGACCCTGGAGCTGTGAAGCCATTGTGCTGTCCACAATGCTACCGTGCTGCCCTAAGCAACAAAGGGAAACCCAACATATTCTGTTGATTATATCTCATCCTTAACAACAGGGTGGCGCAGTGGTTAGCACTGATGCATCAGGGCGCCGAGGTCCCTGGTTCGATCCCGGCTCTGGGTCACTGTCCGTGTGGAGTTTGCACATTCTCCCCGTGTCTGCGTGGGTTTCGCCCCCACAACCCAAAGATGTGCAGGGCAGGTGAATTGGCCATGCTAAATTGCCCCTTAATTGGAAACAATGAATTGGGTACTCTAAATTTTTTTTTAACCCCTTCCTCAACACTTACATTTCCTCCATTCACTCTCTCCAAATGATGTCACACAGGCAAGGTGCCACCCATGTTCCCACTGTAACTGACCAGGATGTGGGAGAGGAAACAAATCTTCAGAATGAATTAGGCAGAACGGACAGCTTGTTAACAAAGATACAATATAACATCTGTCATAGGCACAGGGTAAATCAAGCAAAGCTCTGCTCACAAACTGAAGCCTTGCCACGCAGGAGAATAAAACAGAGCTGCAACATGATAGTCTGACTCATCATCGTGTCTCCAAAGGGGCCGAGCCTTTCTGAAAATGAAAAAATGAAAATGAAAAGCGCTTATTGTCACAAGGAGGCTTCAATTAAGTTACTGTGAAAAGCCGCTAGTCGCCACATTCCAGCGCCTGCTTGGGGAGGCTGTTACAGGAATTGAACCGTGCTGCTGGCCTGCCTTGGTCTGCTTTAAAAGCCAGCGATTTAGCACAGTGTGCTAAACCAGCCCCTCCCAATATCTCAAACTGATATATCCCAACTGATGTGTTATGTACTCTGGGGTAACACAGGCTGCAACTGGATGCAGCTTTAACCAAAAGATACTCCAGACCCTGAAGTTAGTTCAATCTGATTTATTGACCCAGTAGCACAGTTAGCACAGTTCACTATGAGCTCGACTCTCTGCGAACCTCAGTGTGGCTACTCTGTCTGACTGAACCAGACTGGCTCTTAGCCACGTGTTGGAGGTGCGATACTGTACATACACCCTGACTCACTCTGTAGATGTTGATCAGTGGAAAGAGGCGGAGTGTGAGCGCCTCGTGCCTTTTATAGTCAGATCCCACCCCTGAGTGTCCTGCCTCCTCATTGGTCATGTCCTGTTCTCTGTGTTCATTAGCTGCCTGTCTGTGCCTGTCTATCATTATCTGCATGTCTGCATATCATGACAGGCCCCAGCCCACATACCTGTAATCCCCCCCACCCCCCGAGAGCGGGCAAACACCCACCCTGCCCCACATGCCAGCACCTATACCGCCCTCCATGGCCGGGAGCCCTGGCCACTGAGGCCACCAGCTACCCAACCCCTGAGCTGAATGCGATGATTGTTTAACACTGTCGTTTTCTGAGAAGGCAGCACAGAACCGCCGGGAGGGGGTGAATACAGGAGGGGGACCAACAGACCTGCGGCCCCTAACCCTGGCAGAGCTGGGGGCCCTGGATGTGGCCGGCAGCCCAGAGGAAGGGGAGGTCGCCGAGGGGGAGGGCGGCCACGAACCAGGAAGCGAGACCTCGCTTAGTTGCAGTCCCCCAGGACACATGTGTCAACACCCCCCCCAACACCACCCCAATGTCACCCTCACCCCCACATCACCCTCACCCCACACCACCCTCACCCCCACCCACACCCACACCACCCACACCACCCCCACCCACACCACCCCCACACCACCCCCACACCACCCTCACCCCCACCCACACCACCCACACCCACACCACCCCCACCCTCACCACCCCCACCCACACCACCCCCACACCACCCTCACCCCCACCCACACCACCCCACCCACACCACCCCACACCACCCTCACCCCCCCAACACCACCCCCATGTCACCCTCACCCCACAACACCCTCACCCCCACCCACACGACCCACACCCACACCACCCCCACCCACACCACCCCCACACCACCCTCACCCCCACCCACACCACCCCCACCCACACCACCCCCACACCACCCTCACCCCCACCCACACCACCCCCACCCACACCACCCCCACACCACCCTCACCCCCACCCACACCACCCCCACACCACCCCCACACCACCCCCACACCACCCTCACCCCCACCCACACCACCCCCACCCACACCACCCCCACACCACCCTCACCCCCACCCACACCCACACCACCCACACCACCCCCACATCACCCTCACCCCCACCCACACCATCCCCACCCACACCACCCCCACACCACCCCCACACCACCCTCACCCCCACCCACACCACCCCCACCCACACCACCCTCACCCCCACCCACACCACCCCCACACCACCCCCACCCCACCCTCACCCCCACCCACACCACCCCCACCCACACCACCCCCACACCACCCCCACGCCACCCTCACCCCCACCCACACCACCCCCACACCACCCTCATCCCCACCCACACCACCCTCACCCCCACCCACACCACCCTCACCCCCACCCACACCACCCCCACACCACCCTCACCCCCACCCACACCCACCCACACCACCCCCACACCCACACCACCCCCACCCACACCACCCCCACCCACACCACCCACACCCCCACCCACACCACCCACACCCACACCACCCCCACCCTCACCACCCCCACCCACACCACCCCCACACCACCCTCACCCCCACCCACACCACCCCCACACCACCCTCACCCCCACCCACACCACCCCCACCCACACCACCCCACACCACCCTCACCCCCACCCACACCACCCCCACACCACCCCCACGCCACCCTCACCCCCACCCACACCACCCCCACCCACACCACCCCCACCCACACCACCCCCACCCACACCACCCCCACACCACCCTCACCCCCACACCACCCTCACCCCCACACCACCCTCACTCCCACCCACCCCCTCACTCCCACCCACCCCCTCACCCTACACCACCAAGATTCAGGAGACCCCGGAGCTCGGGTCCGGGGATGACTCTGATTTCCTGTCACAGCTTCTCCAACACCCTCCACCATCCCAGAGACACTCGCCTCGGTCGGGCATTTTAGTGAAGAGGCTCCTGGGACACTATCTGGTGCTCATCACACAGCTGCCCCGGTACAGAGGGTGGAGGTAGGAACTCCCGAGGGGGAGGTCAGGCCGAGCCCAGGGACTCGCTGCCGTCCAGACTGGTCTCGAGCTTCTGGAACGGACGGTCCCATCGATTGTGGAGATGCAGCCACAGAGCCAGGGGCTACATGAGGGGATGTCGGCGAGCACCCAGTAGCTGCTGCATGTCCAAGGCCTGGGGCATTCTGTGCAGGCGGGGGCCGAGGCCCAGGACAGGGCTGCCCTCTCACAGGCAGCCATGTGTCAGAGCCATCTGGACATCGCAGCGACGCTCCTTAGCATGGCCCAGTCACAGCAGGCCATGGCTGGGAACGCCGGCAGCATGGCCCAGTCACAGCAGGCCATGGCTGGGAACGTCGGCAGCATGGCCCAGTCACAGCAGGCCATGGCTGGGAACGCCGGCAGCATGGCCCAGTCACAGCAGGCCATGGCTGGGAACGCCGGCAGCATGGCCCAGTCACAGCAGGCCATGGCTGGGAACGCCGGCAGCATGGCCCAGTCACAGCAGGCCATGGCTGGGAACGCCGGCAGCATGGCCCAGTCACAGCAGGCCATGGCTGGGAACGCCGGGAGCATGGCCCAGTCACAGCAGGCCATGGCTGGGAACGCCGGCAGCATGGCCCAGTCACAGCAGGCCATGGCTGGGAACGCCGGCAGCATGGCCCAGTCACAGCAGGCCATGGCTGGGAACGCCGGCAGCATGGCCCAGTCACAGCAGGCCATGGCTGGGAACGCTGGCAGCCTGGCCCAGTCACAGCAGGCCATGGCTGGGAACGCCGGCAGCATGGCCCAGGCGTTGGCCGATATGGCGCAGACACAGAGGGAGATGGCACACTCACTGGCTGATGTGACACAGGCCCAGATGGTGGTGGTACAGTCGCAGCGCGATGTGGCACAGACCCAGACAGCGATGGTCCCCTCCCTGTGCACCATGGCCCCGAGCGTGTGGACCCTGTTCGAGACCAGACTGGGCCTCAAGCGGAGGGGTTGGCGCCGTGTCACCTGGCACTGCCAGTCCTGGAGGGCCAGTCTGGTCTCGAACAGGGTCCGCACGCTCGGGGCCATGGTGCACAGGGAGGGGACCATCGCTGTCTGGGTCTGTGCCACATCACGCTGCGACTGTACCACCACCATCTGGGTCTGTGTCACATCGCGCTGCGACTGTACCATCTCCCTCTGCATCTGCACTAAGTTGGCACATGTGCAGAACCGCCTGCGTGGTTCCATGCATGTGCAGACTGGCCGGCGTGTTCCTGCGCATGTGCGGGGGGGGGGGGGTCTTCTCCGCGCCGGCCATGGCAGAGCCCAACAGAGGCCGGCGTGCCCCCTTGGCACGGGCCCCGATCGCGGGCCAGGTCATCGTGGGGTTCCCTCTGGGGCTGGATCCCCCCCCCCCAAGGACCCCACCAACCGGCCTAACAGCCAGGTCCTGCCGTGTGGGACCATGTCCAAACAACGCCGGCGGGACTGGCCAGGAACTGACGGCCACTCGGCCCATTGGGCCCGGAGAATTGCCGGGGGGGGGGGGGGGGGGGGGCGTTGGTAGCGGCCCCCGACCAGTGCAGCATAAACTCCGCCCCGCCTGAAACCCGCTGGCGGAGAATACGGTGTCAGAGCGGCGGGGCAGGATTCACACCGCCCCCCCCCCGGATCCCGCCCGTAATGTTAGGACCCATAAGGCCAGAACGTTAGACACCAGTTAAGCTATCACAGGCGCAGGGCAGAGTTTGGTTACCGGGCTAGCTCACAAATCTGTCTGTATATTATCACGTTAGACCCTGTCTCGGTGCTCTGCCAGATGGGTGTAATTGGTGGGCTAGTCTGGGCTGGCTGGGAGGGGGCAAATGTTGGCGGGATGGGGGAATGGTGCAGTCTTTTTTTGGTGGCTCGTGCTCCCCCCTTCCTCCCCCCCCCCCCCCCCCCCCCCCCCCCCCAACCGTTCCCACCAATGCCACTCCAGGGATCCGATGGGACCGTGTGCTGGAATGATCAGCTCGCGTGCAGGGACCACCCAGCTGGACGGTGGAAAGCGTTACCGTGGGCAGGAGTCAGACATTGTCCAACGATGCGGAGCAGCAGAGATCATCGCAGAGCAGGTTGTCATCATCCTCCATCCCATAGACAGACCCGGTGTTACTGCCAACCCAGGGCCCCCACCCCGAGGTGCTGCTAGAATGTGTCAAGGAGTGGGTTGTCGGTTGGGGCGGGGGTAGCTGGGGTAGGAATTAAGGGGGTGTGGGGTTGGGATGCGGTGCCCGTGCCCTTGGCCAATCCCCCGCCTCGACCCCTCCTCCTAGTCGGTGAACCTGGAGGAGATCAGAGCGTCAGTTCAGCTGAATCAAACAGTCCTCCTCATCCGGGGAGGGCCCACGTGCAAGGTTCCGGTTTGTGGTGATCTCGCTGGCCGTGGACGGCGTTCTCTGAGCTGAATTTGGCGGCTCTGCCCATCACTTGTCCTCTGACCACACATTTGGCAATGTGGCCGGCTCTCCCGCCGGTCAACATTCGCTCCCGGGTGCCTGGTCCGGCTGCAGAATTGCCCCTGGGGCTGCCCTTTTGGAGGTGATCTGGCCAGATGAGCATTGTCCCATGATGCAGTGGACTTCCGAAATGGAGGGTGGGCCAAACTGTGACGCCATAGTCCATGGTCCCCTGCAGCTCGTGCACTCGATTCTCTGTGTACTTGACGACAGTGACAGCCCGATGGCCCATTTTAAATCTAAGGTAGGCTCTGCCAACAGCTTCCTCTGAGTGGCCATGTGGCCTATCCCACAAACCAGCCGATCCCTCAACATTTCAGCGAGGGAGGACCCAAACTCGCGGTACTCTGCCAGGTGCCTCAGGTGGGCCAAGACGTCAGTGACCCCTTCACCTGGAGACCGGGTCGCCACTGGGTGATAACGGAAGGATTAGGGTCATGATGTTCAGTTACTAACGTCAAACAGTTTGGAGTTCGGTGCAGCTGGGAAAGTTAGACTTTTTACGATTCCAAAAGTCAGGACCCCGCAGGCGGTCAGGAGGACGACTCTCTAACGGTCTTCACCCGAAATACCGTTAGCCTGGAAGAAATACCGTATACATTCAGGGTACGGGCTCCAGTTCCAGACCTGTGTCGAAGGCTTACAGCTTACTGAACAGTGGCACCTTGAACTTTTCTGTCCACGCGTTCCGGGATAGTAATCCACCTGCCGGCTAGACGGTTCCATAAGCCAGTCCGGGATCTCCTTTTGTCCTCGTCGTCAGTTTAGCAACTTGGGGAGGCCAGTGATAGTGGAACAAAGATTTATTATACTATGTACAATATTCTGCCCACAGCAGTAACTTGCTCCACTTCACTCTTCGCTGGGAGAGCTAACCACACCAGGACGTGATGGGCCGGTTTCTATGATAGTCTTTAACGAGCTCCAGCTGTGTAGCCTCTGCCCCCTACCTGGGAAGCTCGTACTTCACGCGTGCCACGGGGAAATCAGCAATGGTTTCCCCCTGCTCCTCGTGTGGGTTGTATTGCTATCTCAGGTAGACCACTGCCATCATTAGCAGTGTGCTGCCTGCTCCACTTTGAGTAGGAATCCTAGCCGCAGACTCTCTTCAATCTGGATTCACACCTGAGTTGTTAATGCCGTATTGACTTACCCATCCCTCCCACTGACCACATGTTCATTCTCCTGCAGGTTCTCCAGCCGATGGTACAGGCCCATCGGAGGTGGCCCCTCCCCTGCCTCCTATGAGGCCACCTCGGAGGAGAGCATTACTCCCCACCCTCCACCAGCACAGAGACACGCACGCCGGTGGGACATGTTAGTGGACAGGCTTGTGGGGCACAATCTGGTGAGCACCGCACAGTCGCTGATGCACATCAGGAGAGATTTACCGCCTCTCCCGCTATTCACCGGCCTGGTTTCGCTCGAGCGAGAGCACAATGATCCGGAGAATCGTGCCCCACAATGCCATGGAATCCAGGCTGTAACTATCTAACAGCTGACTCACTGAAACAATCGGTTAATCAGTCATCACAGGCATTCCAAAGTCTAATAATCCAACACTGTCAGTTGAATCAAATTTGCTAATTTTATTGACGTTTACCTCAATGCCCAAGCAGAATTTGCTACAAATTTGTGAAACTTGTTTTTTAAACTTAAAATACAAACTTTACCCGTTACACATCACTGGTGGCTGTGAAATTATCAGAGAGCCTTAAATCTAACCAATGTCCCTTTGGGATAGAAATCTGCCGGCCTTACCTGGTCTGGCCTACATGTGACTCCAGACCCACAGCAACGTCATTGGCTCTTAAGTACTCCTGGAAATGGAAATAAACCAGGGGCTGGTTTAGCACAGGGCTAAATAGCTGGCTTTGAAAGCAAACCAATGCAGACCAGCAGCGTGGGTTCAATTCCCGTACCAGCCTCCCCGAACAGGTGCCGGAATGTGGCGACTAGGGGCTTTTCACAGTAACTTCATTGAAGCCTACTTGTGACAACAAGCGATTGTCATTTAATTTCAAATGGTGTGGCAGGGCACTGCATTGTCCAGAAAGAGGCCCATCACCACCTTCTCAAGGACAATTGGAGTTCTCTGCTCATAATATAACCCTTGGAGTCCTGGAAACATACTGAGAGAACCATGGGCGCGATTCAGCTGAACAGCACTTTTAGCGGAATGTTTCTTGGTGCCTGTAGCCAATGGCACTTTCTCGGTTTCTTTCGGCCTCCGTGGGGGTTGGGGGATTCGCTCTGCCAAGGGAGCACTTAGAGGTATTTCCTGCTGGCGAGCGAAAGGTTCCTTGTGTGGGCCAGTACCAAATAGCGCCCTGGCCAGGTCTCCGAGGCACGTCCTGCGAGTCCCGGGTGAATCTGGGCAATGTATATTTAATGAGCCATTTGCAGATTTGAGCCGGGATTCTCCCCTACCCAGCGGGGCGGGGGGTCCCGGCGTGTTGGAGTGGCGTGAACCACTCCGGCGTTGGGCCGCCCCAAAAGTGTGGAAGTCTCCGCATCTTTAGGGGCCAAGCCCTCACCTTGAGGGGGTAGGCCCGCGCCGGAGTGGTTGATGCTGCGCCAGCTGACGTGGACGGCTTTTGGCACCACGCCAGCCGGGGCCGAAGGGACTTGGCCGGCCGGCGTAAGTCCACGCATGCGCCGGAGTGTCAACAGCTGATGACGTCATCGCCGCACATGCGCAGGGGAGGTGTTCACTTCCGCCTCCACCATGGTGAAGGAGGAAGGAGAAGAGTGCCCCCACGGCACAGGCCTGCACGCCGATCGGTGGGCCCCGATCACGGGCCAGGCCACCGTGGGGGCCCCCCCCGGGGTCAGATCGCCCCCCCCCCCTCCCCAGGACCCCGGAGCCCGCCGGTCAGGTAGGTGTTTTGATTCCCGCCAGCGGGAGAGGCTTGACAGCGGTGGGACTTCGGCCCATCGCGGGCTGGAGAATCGCCGGGGGGTGGGGGGGGTGGGGGGGGGGGGGGGGGGGGGGGGCTCCAACCGGTGCTGCGCGATTCCCGTCCCCGCCGAATCTCTGGTGGCGGAGAATTCGGGACACGACGGGGGCGGGGTTGACGCCGGCCCCCGGCGATTCTCCGACCCGGCGGGGGGGGGGGGGTCAGAGAATCCCGCCCCTGGATCTCGCCCAGCGAGAGCGAGATCCAGATCACAGTGCACTGTGGGATTCTGGTCAATCTGAGATTCTGAGGCCTCTCATGAGATTCAAAGGCCTCATCCTGATATCAAGCTGGGTGCGACGAGGCCTCTGAATCACTCCCAGTATCTCCCTATGTTCGCTTTGCTGTGATATCGTGAAGCTTCATCAGTGACCGTGTTTGTTCACGTTGGATTGGAAGAACATTGCCAGCGTGCTTGTGTGGGCGTTGTGGATATTTAGTTGCTGTAAGTGCCATGATAAATGGACAGCAAATGCTAAGAACTCCTCACAAACACTAAAGTGAATAAAACAATTCTCAGTAAAATATGTAAGTTTTGCATTTAAAGTTTAAAAAAAACAGGTTTTCAGATGCTGCTCACTCTTTGAGGTGAAGAAACACCAAGAAAATTTGTAAATCAAATTTAACTGACTTTATTGGATTATTGGACTTCAGATCGCCTGTGATAAATCTTTAACCGCTGCTTCAGTGAGTTAACTGTATCGGTAGTTACAGGCTGGGGCTGTCTTAGCTGGTGCTATGTCTTTTCGTCCGACGTCATTTCGTCCAACGACACTTCGTCCACGTCTTTTGGTCCAACGTCTTTTTGTCCGCCCGTCTTTTGGTCCAACGTCACTTCGTCCAATTATCCAATTACAAATAGTTTAATTTAGTTTTTCAATGTTACTGCTCAAGAATCCTCTCCATCTATTTCGCCTCTTGATGTTGAGTTCTGCATTTGTGCTGCTTGATCTCCAGACATTATTAAGATAAGCTGCAGGATATTCACCCATGTGTGCTCCAGCGTGATGAGAGCCATTGTATCTGATGGAATATTTGATCATTTCAGACCTGTAATGTCAGAACCCACTGCCAACCAGAGGTTTTAATCACTCGACGAAAGTCGAGTTTAAATCTGCTTCTTTCAGAACTGCACTCATTGTCTAAATCCAATTAGACTCCCACTTATATCTGTGTCTGTCGGAATTGTAGAATATCAAATCATCTTGTCCTCTCTCCATTATTCTCTCTCGGGTACAGTTCTGGAAATCTAACTTTTAGGGAATTTCGGGAATTTACAATTTACATCAATTTTAAGTAATTTCGGGAATTTTAAGTAATTAGTAAACTTTTAGATTTTTTAACTGCATTTTTAGATTTTTTAACTTTTTAACTGCATTTTTCAACTTGCATTTTACTTGCATTTTATCAATTACTTGCATTTTAACAATTAAATTCACTTGCTGCATTGTACTTGCATTTTATCAATTAAATGGTTTTATACGGAGTTAATTTGTAATTGGATAATTGGACGAAGTGACGTTGGACCAAAAGACGGGCGGACAAAAAGACGTTGGACTAAAAGACGTGGACGAAGTGTCGTTGGACGAAGTGACGTCGGACGAAAAGACGCGACACGGTCTTAGCTACATCTGTGTCATGGAAAAGTAGCCCACAATTCCCAGGCAATTCAGTGCAGTTAACAGCTAGTCACTGATTAGTGGAAAACTGTGTGTGGAGTTTTGGAAAGGGCTGTTTTTAATTTATTGTCTCATTGCTGGATAAATACTCAATAGGAATGCTCCAGCCTGTGAGCCTTTACTGCCTCAGATACATGTGTGCAATATAGAAGCGTCAACTACAACTTTCTATGTATAACCCTTAAGTCTCCAAAGGATCCGTGTGTTTTATTTGTTCACAGTTAGTTTTATCTGCCTTGCATAGGGGAGCTACATTAACTTAACACCAAAGGACGCCAGTTGGCCCATCTTGCCTGTGCCAAGCCTTTGAAAGGTCAATCCAATTAGTCGCACACATCCTTGTTCTTTCACATAACCCTACATTTTGATTTCCTTTTCAAGTATTTATCCAAATTCTTTATGAAAGTTCTGATTGAATCTGATTCCTCCGCCCTTTCAGGCAAACCTTTTGTCGGGTAAAATTAATTCTTCTCATCTTCCCCTCTGGTTTTTCTGTAATTAACTTAAATCGGAGTCTTCTGGGCGCTGATTCTCCCACCAGTGGAAACAGTTTTTTATTTACCCTTCTTGATATTGAACGCCTCTATTAAATCTCCCCTTAACCTTCTCTGCTCCAAGGAGAACAATCTCAGCTTCTTCACGCTCCCCAAGCGACTGACGTCCCTCTCCCCCTATCCCAATCTAGTAAATCTCCTCTGCACCCTCTCCAAGAATGATTGATAATTTTCCAAGGTTTTTCTGGTCAACGGTTTTCTTTTGTCTACTTTTCAGAACTGAGTGTTAGAATTTCAGCCGAAAGAAATGCAACACAAACGTCGGCCTTTACTTTTGGATCAGGAACTGCTTTGAAAAACGATTCATTGATCACCAGTCAATCTACGACCCAAACTTCACTCACAAGCAGCACAGTATCAAGCACCAAGAGACCAACCATAACCACGACAACCATTCCTGCAGCCGCTACATCGCCAAACACAAAATCTAGCTCTTCTGTTTCAGAGAGATCTACACCAACTATCCCAATCGCAACTGAAGAATCGTCACCAGTGACAACACGTATAAGTACCACCGAGGAACCTACAACAACTCTGGAGCAATTATTGCCATTGGCAAGACAGCCAACCGATGTTACAAGTACATCATCATCAACAAGTGCCAGTTCATCACTGCCCACATCAATCTCAGCCCAAACAACAGGTCAACCTGGTACACAGACATCTGCAATAATTACCCAACCAACAAGTATCTCACAGCCTACTTCAACTTTAGCCAAGTCAACACCGACCACCAGGACACCCTCAAATTCAACTAGTATTTTACCGTCAACTTCAGCTTTCAGCCATTCAACAGATATCGGATCATCACGCCCAACAGCAACCCCAGTCCAAACAACAGGTCAGTCCACCACACACCCAACAGCAACCCCAGTCCAAACAACAGGTCAGTCCACCACACAGTCAGGTTCAACCCCAGTCCAAACAACAGGTCAGTCCACCACACAGTCAGGTTCAACCCCAGTCCAAACAACAGGTCAGTCCACCAAACAGTCAGGTTCAACCCCAGTCCAAACAACAGGTCAGTCCACCACACAGTCAGGTTCAACCCCAGTCCAAACAACAGGTCAGTCCACCACACAGTCAGGTTCAACCCCAGTCCAAACAACAGGTCAGTCCACCACACAGTCAGGTTCAACCCCAGTCCAAACAACAGGTCAGTCCACCACACAGTCAGGTTCAACCCCAGTCCAAACAACAGGTCAGTCCACCAAACAGTCAGGTTCAACCCCAGTCCAAACAACAGGTCAGTCCACCACACAGTCAGGTTCAACCCCAGTCCAAACAACAGGTCAGTCCACCACACAGTCAGGTTCAACCCCAGTCCAAACAACAGGTCAGTCCACCACACAGTCAGGTTCAACCCCAGTCCAAACAACAGGTCAGTCCACCACACAGTCAGGTTCAACCCCAGTCCAAACCACAGCAACGACAGGTCTACAAAAGTCATCCACCTCTGAAAACCAACCCACAGATGTAACAACTGCATCGAATGCAACTTCCACCATAACGCAGACGGAAAGCAGCCCGACTGTGTCAGAAACCACTTCAGCCACAAAGGAGAAGGTGACAATTGCTGCTACCGTGACCTCTCTGTCTTCATTGTCGACGGCAATGCCATCGGCTTCACACAAACCGAGTTCGGCAACCTCAGGGCAGACATCCGACGTGCCATCCCCTTCAAGCCAGGCGATCACCGTGGGCACTGAACAATCAGCAGACAGTTTGAGTGCAGGTGAGTGAGGGCAGTCCTTTCCTTTTCATTCCCTCCTGAACAGATATGGACGATTGAATGAGCTTGAGCCGAATCTTTTTCTATATCTAAAAGCAATGTTGATAACATATTACCACCAAATACTCTGCAACCTCAGTACAGGTGGAAACAGAGTATGCAGCACAGAAACAAACTAGGCACCTGGGTTTGTGTGCCGCAGGAGCATCCTCCAATTCTATTTACTCATCTCACCCAGTCAGTAAACCTTTCTCTATCTTCTGTGTATCCAATTTCCCCTCAAAAGTATCGAGGCAACTCACCTCAACCAACCTATGTGATACTGTGTTCTACATTCTCATTATTGGTTGGGTAAAGAGGTTGCTCCAGAATTCCTTATCTGATTTATTCGTGACTATCTCATATATCCAAACCCCTTCACAATGATTAAGGCCTGTATTAAATTACACCTCAGCCTCCTCTTCTAGGGAAAAGACCGCCCGCTTGCTGGTGGCACGGTAGCACAGTGGCTAGCACTGTTGCTTCACAGCGCCAGGGGCTTGGATTTGATTCCCGGCTTGGGTCACTGTCTGTGCGGAGTCTGCATGTTCTCCCCGTGTCTGCGTGGGTTTCCTCCGGGTGCTCCGGTTTCCTCCCACTAGTCCCAAAAGACGTGCTGTTCGGTGAATTGGACATTCTGAATTCTCCCTCCGTGTACCCGAACAGGCGCAGGAATGTGGCGGCTAGGGGCTTTTCACGGTAACTTCATTGCAGTGTTAATGTCAGCCTACTTGTGACAATAATATAGAGTATTCATTTTTTTCCTGCAAGTTTTATCCGCTTATTTCTGCTTTTACTTTTATGAAACTTTTTTTTACACCTCCTGCAGTCCCTCTCCATAATCTGGAGGTCTGCAATATACTTTCATATTCTAATTTTGAAAATGAATGACTGGTCTTGATTTGATTTGACTTGATTTATTGTCACATGTATTATCACATGTACCGAAGTGCAGTGAAAAGTATTTTTCTGCGTCCGAGGGAACGTACACAGTACGTACACAGTAGGCAAAAAGAATAATCAACAGAGAACATTGACAAATGGTACATCGACAAACATTAATTGGTTACAGTGCAGAACAAGGGGCCAAACAAAGCAAATACATGAGCAAGAGCAGCATAGGGCGTCGTGAATAGTGGTCTTATAGGGAACAGATCAGTCCGAGGGGGAGTCGTTGAGGAGTCTAGCAGCTGTGGGGAAGAAGCTGTTCCTATGTCTGGATTGGATTGGATTGGATTTGTTCATTGTCACATGTACCGAGGTACAGTGAAACGTATTTTTCTGCGAGCAGCTCAACAGATCATTAAGTACATAGGGTAGAAAAGGGAATAAAAGAAAATACATAATAGGGCAACACAAGATATACAATGTAACCAGATAAGCACCGGCATTGGATGAAGCATACAGGGTGTAGTGTTAATGAGGTCAGTCCACAAGAGGGTCCTTTAGGAGTCTGGTGACAGTGGGGAAGAAGCTGTTTTTGAGTCTGTTTGTGCCTGTTCTCAGACTTCTGTATCTCCTGCCCGATGGAAGAAGCTGGAAAAGTGAGTAAGCCGGGTGGGAGGGATCCTTGATTATGCTGCCTGCTTTCCCCCGGCAGCGGGAGGTGTAGATGGAATCAATGGATGGGAGGCAGGTTCGTGTGATGGACTGGGCGGTATTCACGACTCTCTGAAGTTCCTTGCGGTCCTGGGCCGAGCAGTTGCCATACCAGGCTGTGATGCAGCCCAATAGGATGCTTTCTATGGTGCATCTGTAAAAGTTGGTAAGGGTTAATGTGGACATGCCGAATTTTCTGAGGAAGTATAGGCATTGTTGTGCTTTCTTGGTGTTTGCGTCGACGTGAGTGGACCAGGACAGATTTTTGGAGATTTGCACCCCTAGGAATTTGAAACTGCTAACCATCTCCACCTCAGCCCCGTTGATGCTGACAGGGGTGTGTACAGTACTTTGCTTCCTGAAGTCAATGACCAGCTCTTTAGTTTTGCTGGCATTGAGGGAGAGATTGTTGTTGCTGCACCGCTCCATTAGGTTCTCTATCTCCCTCCTGTATTCTGACTGTATTCTGGATGTGCGGGTCCTCAGACTTCTGTACCTTCTGCCTGATGGAAGGGTCTGGAGGAAGGCAATGCCTGGGTGGGAGGGGTCTCTGATAATGCTGTCTGCCTTCCTGAGGCAGTGGGAGGTATAGACAGAATCAATGTGGGGGTGGCAAGCTTGTGTTGGGCTGAGTTCACCACAATCTGCAGTTTCTTGCGATTTTGGACCGAGCAGTTGCCATACCAGGTTGTGATGCAGCCGGATAGGATACTTTCATTTCATTTCTCTATGGCACACCTGTAGAAGTTTGTGAGAGTCAATGCAGACATGCCGAATTTCTTTAGCTTCCGTCTGCCCGTGAGACTCTGACCATCTACATTTCCTTTTGGCATCTCAATGATTATTATGTATTGCAAGCATTTCCAGTTGTACTCTTTTCTTAATTAGATGTTGAACAATTTTGGCATTTTCAACTGTTTTTAATTCAGCTTATTTACCTCATGGATATCATTGTTTTTCTCCCATCACCAGGAAGTGTGGCAGCCATTTCGGTGGTGGGCATTATAGCAATATTGATGCCTCTTGGAGGAGCTGTATACTTTAAGTTAAGGTAAGAGCTGATGTACCATCAATTGTACGCGAGGCGAGTGATTTACCAAAGTCCGGCTTTAATAGACTAGAACACAGCTCTGCGATCGTCTACAATGGAAAGGACGATCGTCAGGCGTCTGACCATTTATACCTCGTTAATAGAGGCGTGGTTAACTCAGCCTCTCGGCCAATCGGTCGAGAGGCACATGACCGACCAGGGCCAATGGTAAGCCGACATTCTGGCCCAATGGCAGACAGGTATGCAGATCATATCACCACAAGAGCTACGTGGATTCTTTCTGTCCAACCTCCAGTTACACGGATGTCACAGTTAGTGATCAATTCTTTTTGTTAATATTCCTTCCTGTCACACCCTTTGGGTTATTAGATTAGATACCACCCTCCCCCCCAGTTCAACACTAGAGAGAAACTGGGATTGTTCTCCTTCGAGTGAGGACGGTTCCGTGGAGATTAAATAGAGGTGTTCAAAATGCTGACGGTGTTTTGATGGAGTAAATAAGGAAAAACTGTGACATAAATACTATGTAAGCACAGTTGCACGAGTTGAAATTCTTGCCTTTGAAAGGAATCATGGTGACAATTTTTCATCACTTTAACTTGTTTCTTTTTAAATTACCTGAATTGTGCTTCTAGGATAATTTGAGAACACCTAACAAAGATTGTCATTTCAAAACAATATTTTCCTTTTCTTGTAGAAATTCTGCATATGGACGACTGTTGGATGATCAGGACTATGGGTCATGGGGAAACTACAATAATCCTTTGTACGATGATTCTTAAGAAGACAAATGGGCTTAAAAGTCTTGTTCATATTGGACTATCGATTAAAGGTTATTGAAGACTTTTTCTATTAAACGTGTCCAAGCATAATCAAATTTAATTCATTACTTCCCGTTTGAATATTATCCTCACGGGAGTTCAATTCTAAATCCTGACGTTAATGCTGGTGATCGAGAAAGAAGTTTCAAGAAATGTGACTCTCAAATGTAGTCGCTGTTAGAGTTTTAGTTCCGCTACACGGATGTGTGTGCGTCAGAGGATTATCCATGTGTCAACGTACCCTTTTCCAGGAGTAATTCTGCAACAGCTCCATTACTAACCCAGAGCTCTGGCACAGATGGATTAGAGATAAGGTGCGAACTTTAACATTTCACCACGTTCACTGATCCTCCTGCCCAACCTTGCTGTTAATAAGGATCCACACCTCCAGAGAAGCATCACCAAATTAGCCCTTTTCAATTTTTAAGCTTCATTTTAATTTATTCTTTTGTGGGGTATGGTCATTACTGGAAAGGCTAGGGCCAGCACGGCGGCGCAGTGGTTAGCACTGCAGTCTCACAGCGCCGAGCTCCCAGGTTCTGGGTCACTGTCCGTGTGGTGTTTGCACATTCTCCCCGTGTCTGCGTGGGTTTTGCCCCCACAACCCAAAGATGTGCAGGGCAGGTGGATTGGCCATGCTAAATTGCCCCTTAATTGGGAAAAACTGAATTGGGTGCTCTAAATTTCTAAAAAAAAAATTACTGGAAAGGCCAGCACTTAATGTCCATCCCTAATGGCCCTTACGAAGGAATGGATTGTTTGGTCATTTCAGCCACGTTGCTGTGGGTCATGAGTCACATGTAGGCCAGATCGGGTAAGGACGGCAGATTTCCTTCCCTAAGGGACATTTAGTTATTACCTCCAATGAAGCTGAGAATACCCCAGTGTTAAATTAATTTAATGAAACTATGGTATATATTCAGAACTTGTAGTCAAATAATAATGGGAATTGTTGTCAAAGGGGCCCAGTGTTCCTGTGAAGTGCTTCGGGTGACAGGCGCTGCATGAATGCAACTTGTTGTTGTAAAAATACCAGGCCCAATTTAAAGGGGACTGTTTGAAAACCTTATTTAACGTCATTCATATTATCCATGAGGAGGGACTTTTCTGGAGAAGGTAACTTATAGTTCGGTATGACTTTTAGACAGTTGCAAGCCAAATTAATATTAACTTGCAGTTCTCAAAGACACAAGTCCTCGGAAGATACAGCAGGAACTCTGTATGGATGCTTGGGAATAAATATTGAGGTTAGTTTTTAGCAGTGGCGAGGAGTGCGTGAGGTTGTGAGGGCGGTGGGGGTGGGGGGATTGGGACGTGGGTGTTGGGGGGGACTAACTTGTGTGTGAGGGGGTTGTGGTGTGGGAGAGATTGTGCTGAGGAATGTGGGGGTGTTGTGGGAGCAGTTCTGGGCAGTTCTGAGGGGCTGCGGGGTGGCGTAGGTATGCAATCAGACTGTTGATCAGACTCCACAGAAACAATCGTGGATAGATTGGGGAGGGATTGGCTACGTTCCTGAGTTCACAGGAGGAAAGCCAGGTCTGCCCAAGTAGGGTAGCCAACCCGCTACGTCTGCTCTGTAGTTTGAGGCGGCGGGGTGGGGGGGGGGGGGGGGTCATGTGATGAAATCTCCAGGAATATATTCAATCCGAGTTGGCAACCTCAGGTCCAAGGTGTCCTGGAGCAGAATCTGTGCATCACCCCACCCACTGGGGGGCTGGTTAAATAATCTAATAAATTTAGCTGGGCCCTTGCATCCAGATTTTGTTGGAAGGCCTGGTATATGGCCCTTAGTCCTGCAGTGAAAATGGAATCATTAGGGCTTTGGAACTCGAATTAATCCCCACTCCATCAGCGTTCTTCATTCTTGATCTCAGGTGACTTGCGAAGGTGGGGCATCGGAGTTAGGACATCTTAATCCCCATCCCTCCCTCCCACACCAATTGTACTGAAGGGAGAGGACAAGTGGTGGGTCTAGATACACTCTTTGTAGTTTGAGATCATCAAACTGATTGATTAAATTATTGATAAATATTGAGAGTGTTGTTGTCATGTGAAGCAAAGATGTATTGTTTAGGTTTTAAGGTTATTTAAGTTACAGAAGTAAGGTGGGTGGATTGCTGTAAAGGTACAGGTCTGCTGAGATCTAATTGAATGGTAGGATAGTCCAGAGGGCAGATTGGCTGCCTCCTGTTCATATAATTCTTTATTCGTGAATGGTCTGGACTTTTCCTCTGCCGTTTAGGGAAGCAGCATACATTTTGCAGAGGTTTATAAGCTGGAAATTGTGAGATCAACGTTTGAACTCAGAAAAGACAAGGCTAGTTTTCAAAGTTAACTATGTATCTTTAACCAATATCTACACCATAATCTCACAAAGAAAACAATTCTAATGTGAATTGGGGAGCGGTGCTTAACAGGCATTAAATATTGATCATTATTGAACCGAATAAGGGAATTACTTTGTCGATCAAAGATGGAACTCTAAGAGAATTAAGATGTTGTTACTGGCGCATTTAACAAGTTACAGATTCTGGTGTCATTCCACCTACAACTAGAAACAGATAATCTGGTCATTTATCGCAGAAGTTTAGTCTGACAGTCCCAGAACAGTACAGAGGGAGGGTCAGGGCTGTGAGATCAGAGCGCTCTGTGGGCCGGCATTCTCTGATCCCGGTTTCCCCCACCACCTCTCTGCCAGTGAGAATGGGGAATTGGCCGCTGAGCCAGAACTCCAGTCACTGCAGCGGGAAAATCCACCAGCGGGAACGGACAGAAAATTCCGGTCATGCGCTTTCTGATGAGATGCTAAACTGAGGCCCATCTTCTGCTGAGGGCAGCACGGTAGCACAAGTGGGTAGCACTGTGGCTTCACAGCGCTAGGGTCCCAGGTTCGATTCCCCACTGGGTCACTGTCTGTGCGGAGTCTACATGTTCTCCCCCTGTGTGCGTGGGTTTCCTCTGGGTGCTCCGGTTTCCTCCCGCAGTCCAAAGATGTGCAGGTTAGGTGGATTGGCCATGGTAAATTGCCCTTAGTGTTCAAAAAAGTTAGGTGGGGTTATTGGGTTATGGGGATAGTGAGGGCTTAAGTGGGTTGGTGCAGACTCGATGGGCCGAATGGCCTCCTTCTGCACTGTATGTTCTATGTTTTCTCAGGTGGATGTCAGCGATGCCATGGCACTATTTCAGGAAGAGCAGGGCAATTCTGCTCGGTGACCTGGCCAATATTTATCAGTCAATCCACATCAGTGGAACAGTTTAGCTGGTCGCTATCACCTTGTCGTTAGAGGGAACTTCCTGTGTGTAAATGGGTGGCCGTGTTTCCCACATTACAATATTTGCTACTGGCTGTGAAGCACTTCTTGGGACACCTTAAAAGTGCTGAACTGTTTCTTCTGTAATAAAAATATCAGCCTGTCACGGGAAAGGAAATCTCTCAAAAGAATGTGAAACGTAAAAAATCTGAGGAATATGTGAATGATCAGCACACGTTTTGACTGGGAATGTTGCAGTGTGTAATGCGCTTTCGAATGCTTCAACCATGTTACATTTATTGCTGTGAAAATGTGCTGGAACCGGTATGTATGAAGTTAGTTGCTCTATGAACAAAAGTCTTTGTAAATTCTTGTTTTGGCCTTTGCGATTGTGCTGCTTTGCCTTTCATATTCAAACATATTAGTGTCAGGAGCAGAGAACTGGATGATGTAAGCGCGATACCTGTTTGAGTAATTTGTATCTTACTCTCTGCCATTTACGAACAATCGAAAAACTTAGCAAGCGAGAACTTGTAACTACAAATATACAGCCATAGTTAATTGTTTTGTTGCCATGGTTAATGTTAAAGCAGCTATTAATTTGGAGGTGTAATAAACTTACTCTTGATTACTTTGTGTTATCGCCAATCCTTTGGCAGGAAATATTCAGTTTTTAAGTAATTAAGGGAAAGGTGTTTGACTTCATCAATGAGCCGGATATTTAGGGGAGCAGCTATGGGGTGGGAAGATTGGCTGCTGCCATGTTGGGTCAGGTAATTTTAGTGTTCTGAATCCTCTCCTCTGATCGTTATCAGACTTTTTCATAAACTAGTGAGGGATCTAATAACCTTGCAGAGCAGGCACCAAGCAAACTCCAATCAATACTTTGTATTGTTCCATGGTCCTAATGAAAAAGGCCGTTCAGAGTCACCGACAGAACAATATTTAGGGAGAGGTTCATCGGTGTCTAGTTTTCATGCTGTGGTAGTATAACTAGGGGTATTACGGTACCTGGAAGTGTGAGCTGCCATTGGTGCAGAGGATTCGCTGCCCATTGGCCCAGGTATGTCATGTGCCTCTCAGCCGATTGGCTGAGAGGTAGGTAGCTCCGCCTATGAGGCGGGGTATAAGAACCCATGTTCCCCGGCAGTCTGCCATCCTTCTGTACGTCTGCTGCCGGGTACACTTCTTGTGTATTAAAGCCTATCGTTCGGACTTTATCTACGTTTCGTGTCCATTGATTGTGCATCACATGCCCAAATGGACCTTTACCCCATTCATCACCTTGGGTCTGTCTTGTCATTCAGTGAAATCATGATTGACCTGCAGCCTAACTCCATCAACTCACCTTGGTTCTCTGACTCTGTTACATTACGTTTACAGTTTTATCCTTTTCTTCAAGGTCCTTCATGGTTTTGCGTTCTGTCTCTCCACGTACAGCTGGTAGTAATATGAGGAATGAACTGGAGCCATGGTCAGATCAGTCAGGATGTCAGTGGATGGGTGGAATAGGGTAAAGGGGCTGAACAGCCTCCTAATCTTTTGTTTCTTAGCCATTGGCACATGTAAGTTGTGCAAGCACGTGCTCTTCACTCCGAACACACCCTCAGTTTGATATCATTCCTCAATAACCACCCTTCACATTATTTCCTTCAGCTTGGTATCTTGTCAACATCCAGAGGGGAGAACGTAAGACAAATGGAGCACAAGTCAGCGATGCGACCCCTCTAACCTGCTCTGCCATTCAATAAATTCACGGACGATTGATTCTACCTCAACTCCGCTTATCTACCCTATCCCCATCTCCCTTGATTCACTTACTGGGCAAAAAAAAAAATACTTTGAATTCCTACTGTTAACCTTTCAAGAAACATTTTTCTTAAAGATATCTGGTGGGGTTGTCAATCCGTCAGGCCTATCCCAGACTCTCCTAAAGTTGAGAAATTTAGGAAAATGAGAGGTGATCGAACTGAAACGTACAAGATTCTTAAGGGGCTTGAGAAATTGTTCCCTCTGTCTGGGCAATCTAGAGCTTTTTGGGGGGGGGGGTCACAGCCTCAGGATAAAAGTCAGCTATTTAGGGCTGAGATGGGGGGGGGAATCGTTTCACTCAGAGGATGGGGAATCTTTGGAATTCTCAACCCCAGAGGACTGCGGAGGCAAAGTCACTGAGTGTGTTTGAGGCTGAGATCGATGGATTTTCAGGTATTCAGGGATATGGGAATAACTTGGGAAGTTGGAGTTGTGATTGAAGATCAAACATGATTTCACTAAATGAGAGGCTAAACGGCCGACTCATGTTTTTAATGTTCTTATGCATTAAAGATTACTTTTCAGCAACTTAGAAAACAAAAATCTTACCGTTGAGATCAAATTTATTTCATTTTCTTTGAACACTTTCATTTATTCAGTTACAAAAAAAGAGATTTTCCGTGTTTGAATCCAGCCCCGTAGGAAGGATCCTATTGAAAAGGAGATGGATACAGCTCCAGAAAGGGAGCACCGCTGACAGGAACACAGAGCAATGACATCTCATGTGATCTTTCGGGCACCTCTGTTTGCACAACAGGTTTTCCAACACTGGTGTTGTTGTGTCAGGGATTGTAAAATGCTTGTTTACAAAACCTTGGATGAGCGATGACCCGACACCTTTGCAGCAGCAAGGTGAATGATGCTGAGATTTTGCCAAGGAGTGGGAAGGGGGGGGGGGGGTCAGCACTGCCAGTGAGTTTATCTGTCTGCGGAGAGATGGCTTTAGGGTGTGCGTGGAGTGCAGTGTACTTTGTCCCAGGATGGGTAGAATTTGCTCTTCCTGCATCTCCACTAAAATGCTGCCAACCTTACCTCGCTTTCCATCACCTCCCCTTCTGACCATCGACCGATCCATTCTTTAATGTTGTTCTATCTGGTTCAGGAGGGATTGTCAGATGTTGGATTTCGCCACACACTGCAGACCCCCACACCCCACCCTCCCCGCACCACCTCTCCAGATAACCCAGCTTCCTATCAGAATTGTGTATTTTATGTTTGCCCTATTATGTATTTTCTTTTCATGTACGGAATGATCTGTCTGGACTGTGCACAGAACAATACTTTTAACTGAATCTAGGTACACGTGACAACAAACAAATCCAATCCAACTTGTTTACTACTGGCTGCTCAGCATGTTCATTACGAAATGCTGATTAAATTGAGCTGTTGAGACTGCAGCCAATTAGAACATTTCAAAATTAAGACATGTTTTTCCGATTTAAGGGGCGTGACCAATCCACCTAATCTGCACATAGAATCATAGAATTTACAGTGCAGAAGGAGGCCATTCGGCCCATAGAGTCTGCACCAGCCATTGGAAAGAGCACCTTACCTAAGCCCACACCTCCACCCTACCCCACACCTCCACCCTATCCCCATAACCCCACCTAACCTTTTTTGGACACTAAGGGCAATTTAGCGTGGCCAATCCACCTAACCTGCACATCTTTGGACTGTGGGAGGAAACCGGAGCACCCGGAAGAAACTCAGGCAGACACGGGGAGAACGTGCAGACTCCGCACAGACAGTGACCCAAGCCGGGAATCGAACCTGGGACCCTGGAGCTGTGAAGCCATAGTGCTAACCACTGTGCTACCGTGCTGCCTTTGAGTTGTGAGAGCGAGACCCACGGAGACTCGGGGAGAATGTGCAAACTCCACGCAGACAGTGACCCAGGGGCGGGATCAAATCCGGGTCCTCGATGACGTGAGGCAGCAGTGCTAACCACTGTGCCACCGTGCTGCCCAAAATTAAGATTAATATCTTTAGCAAAATAAAAATCTTATCCAAGGTTTCAGGACTATAGCAGGTAAATGGAGTTTGGATAGAAATCATCCAGAATCAAACTGAATGATGGGACAGAAGGAGGGGCTGAATAACTGCTCCTGTTCCTCCTCCTGTGATATTTGTGGCTATATTACTATGGCCTGCACACCTCCTATGCTTAGACTGTTAATTCTGATAGTTTCATATGTTTGTGGATTCATTTGGCCAACTGATCCATTACCATCATCAACTAAACAGAAATAATTTTTTTAATGCATTTTATTACAAACATGTATCAACACAGGTTACAGCGAACAAACACCCCGGGGAACATACTTCCCAACAATCAACTATACAGTCTGTACAGATTTTCCCCCTTTACTCACCCCCACTCCCTGCGATGAACAGCCCATCAAACACGGTCACAAACATCCCCCACCTTTCCTCAAACCCCCCTGAAGAGCC
The DNA here is from genome assembly GCF_902713615.1 of Scyliorhinus canicula. NCBI lineage: Eukaryota > Metazoa > Chordata > Chondrichthyes > Carcharhiniformes > Scyliorhinidae > Scyliorhinus > Scyliorhinus canicula. Next base: position 272,832,135 of record NC_052148.1, read on the forward strand.
CATTAACTCATACTTTATCTTCTCTAACCGCAGGAAGTCGTACAGGTCACCCAACCAAGCCGCTACCCCCGGTGGCGATGCCGACCGCCACTCCAGCAAAATTTGTCGCTGTGCAATCAGAGAAGTGAAGGCCAAGACATCGGCCTTCCTCCTCTCCATGAGCTCCGGCTTCTCTGAAACCCCAAATATCGCCACCAAAGAGTCCGGGTCCACCTCCTCCTCCACTATCCTGGCTAAGACCCCGAACACTCCTGTCCAGAATCTTCTCAATTTTTCACAACCCCAAAACATGTGCGCGTGATTCGCTGGCCCCCGCCCACACCTCTCACACTCATTTGCTACCCCCTGAAAGAACCCACTCATTCTCGCCCAAGTCATATGCCCCCTGTGCACCACCTTAAACTGTATTGGGGCAGCAGGGTAGCATGGTGGTTAGCATAAATGCTTCACAGCTCCAGGGTCCCAGGTTCGATTCCCGACTGGGTCACTGTCTGTGTGGAGTCTGCACGTCCTCCCCCTGTGTGCGTGGGTTTCCTCCGGGTGCTCCGGTTTCCTCCCACAGTCCAAAGATGTGCGGGTTAGGTGGATTGGCCACGCTAAATTGCCCGCAGTGTCCTAATAAAAGTAACGTTAAGGGGGAGGTTGTTGGGTTACGGGTATAGGGTGGATACGTGGGTTTGAGTAGGGTGATCATGGCTCGGCACAACATTGAGGGCCGAAGGGCCTGTTCTGTGCTGTACTGTTCTATGTATCAGGCTCATCCTTGCACAAGAGGAGGTCCCGTTTACCCTGCGCAGTGCCTCACTCCATATTCCCCAATTGATCTCCCCTCCCAACTCCGCTTCCCATTTCTCCTTGATATTCACCTCCCTGCTCCCCCAGCCACTTGTCCAATGGGGGAGCAGGGAATATCCCCAATTCTTCTCTCCCGTTCCACATCCGGAAGCAGCAGTCGCTCCAGCAGGATGTACCCCGACTACCTAGGGAACCCCCTCCAGACCGTTCGTGCAAAGTCCATAACCTGCAGATACCTGAACTCAACTAAACATAAAGATGCAGAAAACACACATGTACATTCAAACACACGCACACATACATACAGATACACATACATATACTTTGGGCAGGATTGTCCGTCAGCCGACGCCAAAATGGCGAAAGGTGATTGGGCGGAGAATCGGTGGTGAAGTGAAAATCGTGGTGTGCGGTGGGCGCCCACCAGAACGCCACTCTCCGGTACCTCGACAGCGGCGTTAATCCGTTCTACTCCTCACGTACAGTAAACGCAGTGGGCCTGAGCCGGTATTCTCCGAAGCCTCCACGATGCTCCGCCTCTTCCGGGAGAATTACCGACGGCGAGTTTCACTTGTGGTTTCAAAAATCGGACCTCAGCCCGATTTGGGGGGGGGGGGGGGCAGAGAGGGGGGGTGACCAGGGGATGGCCCGTTGGGGCGGGGGTGACCAGGCACGGGCTGCCTTTGCCACGCCCTGCAAGGCAGCCATCTTGCTGACCGCCCACCGTTGCCCGTGGTTGTGCACAATGATGCCATTCATATGGGTACTCCCACCCGACCACCCCCACATCCCAGCCCCACCCTCCACCCCACCAATTCTTCCCCCCCCCCCCTTCACCGGCCTTCACCAGCCAGCGGGGCAGCCCACCGCCCACCGCCCACCCAAGGGCAGCGCCCACTATAAACCCTGCAGGAGGGGGCCAGTCAGGGGCCGCTCAGCATAAAGCTGGCATGGGTAGCGCCAGCAGCGGCAGTGGGGACAGGCGACAGGGCAGAAGCCACCACTGTGCTGGGCACCAACGGTACCAGGGGTGAGGAGGGTAGGTGTTGGGGTGGAGGGGTCAGGCTCCACAATGCAGACTGGGGCTGCCATGTAGCCCAGTGGACCTGTTTGGAAATGGGGTACACACTATGTTCATAAGTTCTGACTTTCACCCCTTACAGCCAATGGAATTCAACCAGCAATGGTGGCCTTCATCCTAGTCACTGCAGCCCAGCAGGAGGCGCTGCAGCCCAGCAGGAGGCGCTGCAGCCCAGCAGGAGGCGCTGCAGCCCAGCAGGAGGCACTGCAGCCCAGCAGGAGGCGCTGCAGCCCAGCAGGAGGCTCTGCAGCCCAGCAGGAGGCACTGCAGCCCAGCAGGAGGCACTGCAGCCCAGCAGGAGGCACTGCAGCCCAGCAGGAGGCACTGCAGCCCAGCAGGAGGCGCTGCAGCCCAGCAGGAGGCGCTGCAGCCCAGCAGGAGGCTCTGCAGCCCAGCAGGAGGCACTGCAGCCCAGCAGGAGGCACTGCAGCCCAGCAGGAGGCACTGCAGCCCAGCAGGAGGCGCTGCAACAGCGGAGCCTGTCCCAGAGGAACAGGAGGCAGCTGGCGAGGTAGCCCCCAAAAGGCCAAGGAGGTGGGAAGGAGGCGCAGCATTAGGCCTTGTGTGTACCGGCACCGCCTATCATTCGAGGAGCTGCCGGACCGGGCATGCCGCTGAAGACTCTGACTGAGCCGGGAGACAGTGCGAAATATCTGCCAGATGATGGCACAGCTGGCACCGCGGGGGTATGGGGGAGGACACCTGCTCCCGGTGCCCATCAAGCTGATGGTTTCCCTTAACCTTTACACCACGGGGCCCTTCCAGGTGCCGAGTGGGGACCTGTCCGGAATCTCACAGACCTCAGCACCATTTGTGCTGCCACAGACGCCCCATATACCCGGGCGGCACAATGTGGACCGAACCCGCCAGGATGTCCACACAGCGGGGCTGGCCGCAATCGGCGAGATGTCCCGGGTCCATGGGGCGATCGACAGGATGCAATCCCTCTATGAGCACCGGCCCATGACAGGCTGGTCTTCACAAACTGAAAGTTCCACTCGATGAACGTGCAGCTGCTGTGTGACCACGAGATGCGCGTCATGCACGTCTGCGCCCGATACCCGGGCAGTGTGCACAAAACCTTCAGCCTGGTACACCCGACGGTTCCCATCCCTTCGAGGCGCACCCCTGGCCCAGGGACCGGCTCCTGGGTGACAGGGGTTATGTGCTGCGGCCATGGCTGATGAAGCCTATCCAGAGGTCACAGACCGACGTGGGGACCCGCTACAACGACGCCCGTGCAACGAGCAGGAGTGTGATCGAGTGGTGCTTCCCCACCCTGAAGATGTGGTTCAAGTGCCTGGACCGCTCTGGAGGGACCCTCAGTATAGCGCTCGGAGAGTCTCCCACATCATGGTGGCCTGTTGCATCCTCCACAATATCGCGCAGGAGAGGGGCGACGTGCTGGAGGAGGAGGATGAACACAGGCCTCCTTCGGCATGGATGATGTGGGGGAGGGCGAGGATGGGCAGCACATGAACCCGGGAAGGCACAGAAGGCTGCAAAATGTGTGCGCCAGGCTGCCGCACACAGACTACTCTAATCACCTCCAGGTTCAGTGACTAGATCTGGTTCAGCACACTGGGCTAAATCACTGGCTTTTAAAGCAGACCAAGCAGGCCAGCAGCAAGGTTCAATTCCCGTACCAGCCTCCCCGGACAGGCGCCGGAATGTGGCGACTAGGGGCTTTTCACAGTAACTTCATTGAAGCCTACTCGTGACAATAAGCGATTTTCATTTTTCATTTTTTCATTTTCAAGTTACTGTGAAAATTCCCGAGTCGCCACATTCCGGCGCCTGTTCGGGTACACAGAGGGAGAATTCAGAATATCCAATTCACCTGACAAGCACATCTTTTGGGACTTGTGGGAGGAATCTGGAGCACCTGGAGGAAACCCACGCAGACACGGGGAGAACGTGCAGACTCCGCACAGACAGTGACCCAAGCCGGGAATCAAACCTGGGACCCTGGAGCTGTGAAGCAACAGTGCTAACCACTATGCTACTGTGCCACTGATAATATTGGTGAAGTTGAAATCCTCTACCATTATTACTCGATTATTCTTACATTTCTCTGAGATTTGCCATCTACCTCTCCCTGATTGGTTGGGGGCCTTTAGTATACTCTAAGCAATGTGATTGCCCTCTTTATGTTTCGACGTTCTACACATATGGCCTCACTTGAGGAACTTTCTACGATTTTGTTCCTCCCTTACTGTAGTAATTGAAGCACAGAATCACCACAGTGCAGAAGGAGGACATTCGACCCAACAAGTCAGCACCAACCCTTCGAAAGAGCACTCTACCCGTGTCTCCTGCCCCGTCCACGGAGCAGCACACAGGTCTGAGCCCCCCCCCCCCCCCCCCCCACGATGCAGCACACAGGACTGAGACCCCCCCCCCCCCCCCCCCCTCCCGGGGATGCAGCACACAGGACTGAGCCCCCGCCCCCCCCCCCCCCCCCGCGGTGCAGCACACAGGACTGAGACCCCCCCCCCTCCCGGGGATGCAGCACACAGGACTGAGCCCCCGCCCCCCCCCCCCCCGCGGTGCAGCACACAGGACTGAGCCCCCCCCCCCCCGCGGTGCAGCACACAGGACTGAGCCCCTCCCACCAAAATCCTACCAACTGTCCTGGCTTGAGAAAATTCACACCTCTTTAACCTGTGATTCTCCCTCTCTCCAGTTGCTCCATCTGGACCTGTAAAGACTTAATTACCTGCAAACACTCGCACTCAAAGTATCGCCTTGCATCATGAATTTGTCTATATAAATGTTTCTGGAGTCCACCTCTTCATTCGCCTGAGGAAGGAGCAGTGCTCCGAAAGCTAGTGATTCGAAAGAAACCTGTTGGACTTTAACCTGGTGTCAGACTTCTTACTGTGCCCACCCCTGTCCAACGCCGGCATTCCCACATCATTGGGAAGTATGTGGAGTTGAATAAGAATGGGAAGGTCTCGCCCTTCACCCTCTGGAAGCATTGAAGGCAGTTATTAGGGGGTGGTGGCACGGGGATATATCCAATACTGATCTGGGTTCAGCTTTGGGCAGGAAGGGAAGGGAAGCTTCCATCAGCAGCCCCCCATTTAACATCCCTAATTGCCCTTGAACTGTGCGGCTTACCAAGCCATTGTAGTCAGCGATAGTCAAGGGTTACCCACATCGCTGTGTGGGTCGGGAGTCACGGCAGATTTCCTTCCCTGGAGGACATTAGTGAACAAGATAGGTTTTTGCAACAATCAACATTGGTCATCATTAGACTTTTAATTCCAAATTTTTATTGAATTCAAATTTCACCATCTGCATGGGCAGCACGGTAGCTCAAGTGGATAGCACTTTGGCTTCACAGCGCCAGGGTCCCAGGTTCGATTCCCGACTTGGGTCACTGTCTGTGTGGAGTCTGCACATCCTCCCCGTGTGTGCGTGGGTTTCCTCCGGGTGCTCCGGTTTCCTCCCACAGTCCAAAGACGTGCAGGTTAGGTGGATTGGCCATGATAAATTGCCTTTAGTGACCAAAAAGGTTGGGAGGGGTTATTGGGTTACGGGGATAGGGTGGAAGTGAGGGCCTAAGTGGGTCGGTGCAGACTCGATGGGCCGAATGGCCTCCTTCTGCACTGTATGTCCTATGCTCTATGTTCCAGCAGCCCAACATGGTCTGGGCATGACTCTGGGTCTCGGGATTACTGGTCCCGTGACAATATCGCTACACCACCGCCTCCCCGTTTTTGTACGGAAGAAATGTCTGTCGAGCGTCCCCCAGGGGTCGGTGTTGAGATCGCTCCTCTTCATGATCCAGATTAATGCCCTCGACTTTGGTGACAGGTGCAGATACACAAGGTGGGCGTATTGTAAACCACGAGGAGGAGAATGGGAATCTGTAAAGGACATAGAAAGGTTGGTGGAACCGGCAGAGAAGGTTTTAGCTGAAATTTAATGCAGAGAAATGTGAACTTATTCATTTTGGTCGGAAGAACATAGAGAGACAATTTAATTTATAAAAAGGGTGCAAAGCAGATGGACCTGGATGTATATTGATATAAATCAGCGATAGTGGCAGTATAGATTGAGAGGGCAGTTAAACATACATCATCCTAGGTTTTGTTAATAAGGGAATAGAGTACAAAGCAAGGAAGTTGGATTAAAGTTACACAGAACAGGGGCGGCACAAAGACGCAGTGGTTAGCACTACTGCCTCATGACGCCAAGGACACAGGTTCGATCCCAGCCCCGGGTCACTGTCTGTGTGGAGTTTGCACATTCTCCCCGTGTCTGCGTGGGTCTCACCCCCCACAACCCAAAGATGTGCAGGGTAGGTGGATTGGCCACGCTAAATTGCCCCTTAATTGGAAAAATTAAAAGAAAAGTTTTACAGAACACTGGTTCTCTCTCAACTGGAGTATTGAGCCCAGTTCTGGGCGTCGCACTTTACGAAGGATGCGAAGGCATTAGAGTGAAGAAAAGATTCATGAGAATGGATCCGGGGATGTGGAACTTCATTAATGAAGATAGAGCGGAGAAATTCAGACTGTTTTCCTTGGAGAGGAGAAGATTAAGAGGAGATTTGATAGAGGTGTTCAAAATAATGAAAATGGCTTATTGTCACGAGTAGGCTTCAGTGAAGTTACTGTGAAAAGCCCCTAGTCGCCACATTCCAGCGCCTGTCCGGGGAGGCTGGTATGTGAATCGAACCGTGCTGCTGGCCTGCTTGGTCTGCTTTAAAAGCCAGCTTTTTAACCCAGTGAGCTAAACCAGCCCCTGAGGCGTCTGGACAGAGTAGACAGGAAGAAACTGTTCTCATTGGTGGAAGAATGGAGACCCAGGAGAGGACAAATTTAAGATAATTGGCAAAAGAGGCAATGGCGACATGAGAATAAACTTTTTTGAGTGGTTAAACAAGTTGTTAGAGTCTGGAACACACTACCTGAGTGCGTAGGTCAACCAGACATAGACGGAATTAGATTATTGTCTGAAGAGGAATAATGTACAGGGCTACGAAGAGGAGGAGGAGGAATGCAGCTAGGCGAATTATTCAGTCAGCAAGGTAGCGCAGACGGGGTGGGTTGAATATCGTCCCTCTGTGCTGCAACCATTCTGTGATCTGGGGTTGGCTAGGTTTGGAGAGCTGTTCCCACAGCCAACTCAACGAACAGCGTGACATGGTCATACTCACGGAATCATAGTCTTACGGTCAATATCCCTGTCTCCTCCATCACCATCCATATCTTACATGATGCCAGATTACTTACAAAGTTACTGCGTGTGTGTCTCTTGAGAAACAGAAAGGACGCTGATTGATTTTGTTCAAACATCTGTGATGGTGCTATTTACTCAAACAGAACTGATCTCAGCACAATCAACAATTGTTCGTAGCTGAGGAACGAATCTCTGGTCTCTGATCCTGCGAAATAATGTTCTTGATAAAGAAACAAATGCAACAACTTTGTTCTGTTCCACTTCAGTAAGCACAGGTGATGTGGCACGGTAAAATTAGAATCTAAGATGTAGCGCCATGAAATGGGACCTTATCATCACGCTGTATCTTAGCAGAACAGAATGACATATAGTAAATAATACTCAAAATGCTGTTCATTTATTGCTGGTTTAGCCCCATCACACAGGTCACTAAGCAACTGATTTACTAAAGCTGTAGTTACCACAGAGAAATCCAAAAGGAGATGATGAACAAGGCTTTGTTATTAGAGTCAGGTTTATGGGGAAATTACTGAGTGTTGTTTTCCAGAAGTTTGCAAACTCTGGTTTTCTTTCCATTCTCAAATTCGTACTATCTCCCGACAGCTCGCTTGCCGCCTCAACTGACCTGCCAAAAGGCGGCTTGCCTTCTCCCGATATTTGTAAACTTCCCCCCCTCGAGCACAGTAACTGCCACGCTGTCTTATCAGCGGAAAGTTAGTGAAATCGTATCTGCAACTTCTTTCAATTAGCCAAAAGCTCTGGTATCGAGTCCTTTGAATAACTACCATTCACATCCAGAATTGCATCCCTCAAACGCTGGTGCTCGTCTCTCGTTTCCTTGTCCCTCTGTGCCTCAAATAAAATTTCCTTCCCTCTCTCCTCCGCCTTCAAATCCGCCCACAAACTGAAGGTGAAACTTCCCCATTGTAATTGATCCCACGTATTCATCAATCATCCAGGCAATCTTCACACAAACTTCCAGATCAGCTAACAACCCCACATCTAAAGTCCACGCTGGTGGCTGGGTGGCCTCAACTCCAAAACCAGGTCCGCCAGGTGCGGAACATGGTCTGATATCACTATCGTGGAATATTTACCATTCCTCACCCCTGGCAACAGGAATCTCCCCATCACTAAAAAGTCTCTCTGCGAATATACATTATGCACCGGAGACAAATAGGAGGATTCCATGCCCCAGGGTATAAACATTGCCATGGATCTGCTGCCCCCATTTCCCCCATAAAAGCTGCCGACACCTTCGCTGTCCCCCGGGGGGGGGGGGGGGGGGATTTCGGCTTGGACCGATCCAACTTGGGGCTCAGGACACAATTGATGTCCCCTCCTAAAATCAGCTGACGCGTATCCATATCAGTAATCGCCACCAGCATCCTCTTCATAAACTCCATGTCATCCCAATTTGGGACATAAACGTTCACTAGAACAACCAATTTACCTTCTAACATCCCCGAAACGATGACATCCCGCCATTCTCAATTTGACAGTTTTGACTCGGCCTTCAGAAATTCGACAGGGCCAGGGAGACATTGGGCATATTTTTCAAAGGCTGAGACTGAAAACTGATGTGAAGCTCGACAGCCGCACAGACCAGTTTTCATTCCGATCACGAGCCGCTCTGAGTAAAAACTATGAGTGTCCGTAGTTTTCACCATCACTCCATCAGGGCGGGGCCTGGTAGAGACGGCAAGTTCGGCTCCACAGAGATCTGGGCGCCATCTTTCATGTTTACCCCGATCAAAACTGAAGATCAACTCCCCAACCCACGTCCAGAGCCATTCAAGTACTGACGATCTTCCCTCAACGCTGCACAATTGTTGGGGGCTCTCCCCCACCCCACCCCCACAGAAGTATCGCCGGCGCCCCCTGAACTCACTGCACACTCCACCCCGACACCCGTGCCTGCAAGTTCCCCATTCAATGTCCTTGGCACACTTCCCCATCCCTCCACCACACAAACCACCCCCCACCACCCCCCCCCCTCCACCCCACCATTGTGCCTCCCCAGAGGGCCCACCCCTGACACTGTCCCCTGGCACTGCCACTTGGCACTGGGTGTGCCAGAGGGCCGTGCCAATGCAATGCCTGGGTATGAGCTTCTCCTCTTGATGCCCCCCCCCTCCCCACCCCCCCCCCCCCACCCCCCAGGGCTATAACGTATATGCTGAATAACACTCTCTCCTCTGTGTCAATATGCTGTGGTTATGTTTTGCACTTGATTGGCTTGAGGATAACAATAATGGATTAGGCTCCAATGCAGTAATGAGGATGTGCTGTGCAGTCAGATGCAATGTGGTTAGCACAGTTGCTTCACAGCTCCAGGGTCCCAGGTTCGATTCCTGTCTTGGGTCACTGTCTGGGTGGAGTCTGCACGTTCTCCCCGTGTCTGCGTGGGTTTCCTCCGGGTGCTCGACAGTCCAATGATGAGCAGGTTAGGTGGATTGGGTATGCTAAATTGCCCTTAGGTTAGGTAGGGTTGCTGGGTTATGGGATAGGGTGGAGGTGTGGGCTAAAGTAGGGTGGTCTTTCCAAGAGTCGGTGCAGACTCGATGGGCCGAATGGTCCCCTTCTGCACGGTAAATTCTATGTCTGCAACATTAAACGGAGACCCGTCTGTCCTCTCAGGCGAGTACAAAAGATCCCATGGCCGGTATTTTTAAGAAGAGGAGTGTGGTTATCCCCGTGTTCGGGCCAATATTTATTCCTCAATCACAAATAAATGTGAATATCTGATCACCATCCCATTACTGTTGCCTTTTGCTGTGTGCAGATTGGCTGTGAGTTTTCTACACCACAAAACAATGTCTCAACTTCAAAAGTAGTTCATTGGCTGTAAAGAATGTTGGAACACCTGGCGATGGTCCGTGTCATATAAATGCCCTTCTTTTGTTTAACCACGTTCTCATGGTTGATATTGGGCTCTGGGACTGTTTCGGAGTATCCTTTTCACCTTTTCCTGGTTACAGTGAGATTACCGTCACCCAGTGGGTAACACAGCTTGCTCCAATAAACTGCAGAGCTACTAACCGGAATGAAATCATTGACTTGTCCTATTCATACTATTCTTAGTTTAATTACAGTACAAAATATCAGTGCTTAAACATTATCTTACTTTCAGAATGAAGTTTCTCTGTGCTCACGTCTGTACAGTGGAAGCTGAATTGTGTATGATTTAAGTGGACATTAAAGAGGCATTTACATCTGGTAAGTTATTACAAGACAGGGTAGCAAACAGCAGAGTACAGTCATGAATTGGTGCAGAAACCAGACAACTAGTTATAAATCTTCATTTATTATTTTTAATCTCAATTATAATAAATTTGAGAAGAGTAAATCCTGCTTTTAGAAACACAGGAAAATGAGGCCATTCACCCCTCACATCTGTGGGGCAGCACAGTGGCCCAGTGGTTAGCTCGGCTGTCTCACGGCACCGAGGATTCGGGTTCTGTCTATGTGGAGTTTGCACATTCTCCCCGTGTCTAGTTCAAGAGCATGTTGGGGGGGAAAGGTTTCCGGATTTGTGTGAAGAAGTGCTTCACGACGTCGCTCTGGAACTAATTATAAGGTTCTGCCCCCTTGTCCTGGACTGCCCCCACCAGAGGTAATAGTTTTTCTCTATTTACCCTGTTGATCATCATCTTAAACACCCCAATTAGAGCATTTCTTAACCTTCAATTCTTGATGAACTACAAGCCTAGTCTATGCTACCTGTCCTTAAAGTGTAACCCTGTTGACCCCGAGGGTAATAAGGATTTATGGGGCTTTGTACTGCAAGCAATCCCGTCAATCACGGAAACTAAACCTAGGTCAAGGTTCCTGTTGTCGGCCATTTGCAGCCTGATACAAAATGGACACTACGATGGGTAGTGTGGCTAACTAACATAAGGAATTTGGTCAGCAGAATTAATGACGTTAGACTGTGATCTACACAAGCTGCAAGTGACCAATGTGATTTATAATAAATGTCCTTGGTTTTACAACCAGCTATAAAGAGCCAGCAACGCATTAGACATTGAACGTCTTCAAGGGAAAGGCTGACACACAATGAATTAGCAGAATGGAAAGCAACATATTTCCCTGATAATAAACTTAACCTAATCAATCAATTGGACAGGAAGAGGGAATAAAATATTAATGTAATGAAGGACAAATGGTCCTGAGGTCAGGCATCCTGCAATAGGCTCATTTGAACACACCTGTGTGTGGTGCTTCTGAGAAGGAATACGACCCCTGAGTGAAATGAAAATCACTTATTGTCAAAAGTAGACTTCAATTGAAGTTACTGTGAAAAGCCCCTAGTCGCCACTTCCGGCGCCTGTTCGGGGAGGCTGGTACAGGAATTGAACCGTGCTGCTGGCCTGCCTTGGTCTGCTTTCAAAGCCAGCGATTTAGCCCTGTGCTAAACCAGCCCCTAAGTGAGTGAGTAACCAGCTGAGTGAGTCACGATCCTTTGAACATTCGTGACCAGAAAAGATAATGATTGATTCAGGAGTGCGTGACTGGAAGGATGAGATCGGTGCCAGCGGGATCTGTATAAGAAAGAGTGACAGCATCAGAAGGAACAACAGCACAGAGGGAAGAAACTTCAAGCTCTGAGCTTGACAAAGTCCGATTCCCTCTCTATGCCTGGCCAGCGCGAGTGGGTAGTGACGCCCCTCCTGGTCCATTAGATAAGTATTAGCAATTATAATCTATGCTTGTAAACGTATGCTGGAAGACTTAGAGGAGAATAGAATCATTTCCATGTGTGATACAGTGTAAGAGAATCAGTCTTGCAGCAGACCTAAGTATTTAAGTTTGTGTGTATCTTCCAAATAAAGATGAGATTTGATTTAAAGATAAAGTTGTTGTGTCCACCAATTGACTGGAGCAAGGGGCCCATTCAACATTCCCTTACAAGAAACAAAAGTTGTAAATTTATAATCACAGGTGGCTGGATTCTCCCAAAATGAGACGAGTTCTACGCTGGCGTAAAAACGGTGGAGTTTTACTCCAGAAACTCCTGCAAATAAGTTCAACGAATTCCCAGCCGTGCAGGGGGCTGGTAGGGACCAGGAGTGAATCTCACAGCTTTTGCTGCAGATACGGGTCCCCACACTTCCCCGTCAGAGGCTGCGCAAGCGCACGGCAACGGCCTCCAGCGGCTGCATCGTGCTCCATGGCGGACTCCCCGATCGGCCGCACGCCCGCACCTCAACCCCCGCACCTTAAATCCCCAGCTACCTCTAAGGCCCCCCCTGGTCTGCGATCGCCCGCCCCCGACCAGGGCGGCCACGGACTGAGTCCGCATCCGCCACACGAGCATCCTGACCGGCAATAGCAAGTTAGTTCCACGCCGTCGGGAACTCGGCCTTTCAGCACCAGAGGACTGATGACTGGGCCTCTGGCAATAGGCCCACGACGGCGCGGCATACTCCATGGTGACGTTGATATTCGGTGCGCAGAGAATCACCGGTCCGGCGCTGGGCCCGATTAAGGTGTCGGGCTGCGGAGAATCCAGCTCGGGATGTCTCAAAGATCTCTGGGTCAAAATCCTGGAACTCCCTCCCTAACAGCACTGTGGGTATACCTACACCACATAGACGGCAGCGGCTTAAGAAGGCAGCTCACCACCACCTTCTCAAGGGCAGTTAGGGATGGGCAATAAATGCTGGTCTAACCAGCAACACCCACATTCTGTGGGGAATGAAATAACGTGCTTTGAGCCAATGAAGTACCTTTGTAGTCTAGTCGCTGTTGTAAGTTAGGGAACACAGCAGTCAATGTCCACAGCAAGCAAAATATATGATCAGATAATTCTGATAAAGTGATATTGGTTAGGGCGGCACGGTAGCGCAATGGTTAGCACTGTTGCTTCACAGCACCAGGGTCCCAAGTTCGATTCCCGGCTTGGGTCACTGTCCGTGCGGAGTCTGCACGTTCTCCCTGTGTCTCTGTGGGTTTCCTCCGGGTGCTCCGGTTTCCTCCCACAGTCCCGAAAGATGTGCTGTTAGGTGAATTGGACATTCTGAATTCTCCCTCTGTGTACCCGAACAGGTGACGGAATGTGGCGACTAGGGGATTTTCACAGTAACCTCATTGCAGTGTTAATGTAAGCCTACTTGTGACAATAATAAAGATTATTATGGAATGAAATTGGTCTGGATACCAGGAAGAAATCCCTGCTCCTCTTTGCCGAGGGCGGACAGGAACTCAGTTTAACGTCTCCTCTGAGGAATTGTTGACGTATTGGAGAAAAAGCTTTGAAACTTCCCACTGCCTTTTTAATGTTTAAGGAATCTGGAAAAGAGCATTTTCCTCTTTTGACTGACTTGAGCAGCCGCTCTCGTATTTTGGCATGACATGCATCCAGCGCAAACATGAATTATTTAATATCTGGCAATTAAAGAACTGGTCCTTTTTATTAAAAGATGTTTAGAACAGGCTTTTGGCAGACAAGTATCAGATAAAGGACCCAACATTGTTTGATGCTCTGAATCTCAGACTGAAGTAGACGTTGTTCTCAGTAACAGAGAACAGTGTAACTCTATGATGTAAAAAACGGAACTTCTGTTTTTTTTCCTGCCATGTTCTCGACCCTATCGTCACTCAGCTGCCCTGCGAGGTTTAACTGAGGGGCAACAAAATCTGTCCAGTCCATTGAAGTTAGGGGGAAAATGGCACAATAATTAAAGACTCATTCTTTTCATGGATAACATGTTTTAATGCTATCTCCAACTGGACAATTCTTATTCTTAATCGCAGGCAACTATCAGAGATCTATCTCTTGCTTAAACTGAAACAGAGATTTCACAGAATCGGAGAATCATGGAATTGTTATGGAACAGAAGAGGGTTATCTGGCCTGCTGCTGTCTCTGAAAACATATTAGCTAATCCCATTCCCCTAACCTTTACAGTGCCCGATGGCAAGTGAAGTATTTTATTAGCCGGTTGCGAGTTCTTTTCAGCTGACAGAAAAATGCTTTTGTGAAAAGTAATCGGAAGATTAAAAGGCATAAAAATATTCGTTAGAATTGCTTTTCCAGCTTCCCATTCCTTTCAAATGTGAAATGACTGTTTCTGACAAAACAATTGCTCACAAATAGCTCAGCTATGGCGGAGGGTGTTGTCGACAGTGGAACCAGGCAGCACTTCCTCAGCTTTAACCTGTCCAGCCAGGTTCAGTCTGGGGTCAGCCAAGGTCACTTGATTCCAGACACACCTCATTACAGCCGTGGGCCAAACATGGCCAAAAGAACAAAGAACAAAGATCAAAGAAAAGTACAGCGCAGGAACAGGCCCTTCGACCCTCCAAGCCTGTGCCGACCATGCTGCCCGTCTAAACTACAATCTTCTACACTTCCTGGGTCCGTATCCCTCTATTCCCATCCTATTCATGTATTTGTCAAGATGCCCCTTAAACCTCACTACCGTCCCTGCTTCCACCACCTCCTCCGGCAGCGAGTTCCAGGCACCCACTACCCTCTGTGTAAAAAAACTTACCTCGTACATCTCCTCTAAACCTTGATCCTGTATACACGGCTGAGCTCCGAGATCTTTCCCCTCATCCGGGACGCGCTGATATACGCTGAGGCCATGGTGCCTCTGAAAGAGAACTACATCCAGCAGACCAACAAACTCTACGCCAGGCACCTCCTGTCCACGCGGCATCAACTCCCCGGTGAGTCTGTGGAAGATTTCTGGTGTGCCCTGCACGCCCTGGCGAGGGACTGCGATTGCCAGGCCGTTTCGGCCGTTGAACATTCCGAACTCCTAATCAGGGACACTTTCGTTACAGGCATAGGGTCGGCGTACATCCGCCAGCGCCTCTTAGAAGGGGCTCCCCTCAGCCTCGCGGCGACCAAGAAACTCGCGATCTCACTGACGGTCACCTCCCGTAATGTACAAGCGTACGCCCCCGACCGCACGGCATCCCCCTCCTGGACATCGTGGACCCCACCCCCAGCCAACCCCAAGACTGCGCCGTACGGCAGCCAGCCAACCCCGGGGGACCCAAGTGCTACTTCTGCAGACAGACAAAGCCCCCCCGGCAGCGCTGCCCGGCGCGGAGTGCACTCTGCAAGGCCTGCGGGAAGAAAGGACATTTCGCTGCTGTGTGCCAGGCCCGCTCGATCGCCGCTGTAACCAGGCCCATTGTTCCTGCACCCCCCACATGCAACCAGTGGGTACCGCCATTTTCGCCCCCGCAACCCACATGCGGCCCGTGGGCGCCGCCATCTTCCTCGCCTCAGAACACGTGCGGCCTGTGGGCGCCGCCATCTTCCCTGCCTCAAGACCCCTGCTCGTCGTGCACCTCATCGGGCCGCTCATCGCCTGCAACCACCTTCCAACACCAGCTACAGTTCACCTCCATTACGATCGGCCAGTCCTGGCCGCACAACCTCGCAACCGCGTCGACGACGGTAAAGGTCGACGGGTACAAGATATCCTGCCTTCTTGACTCCGGGAGCACAGAGAGCTTCATCCACCCCGACATGGTAAGGTGCTGCTCCCTCGCGGTACACCCCAGCACACAACGAATCTCTCTGGCCTCCGGATCCCACTCCGTGGTGATCCGGGGATACTGCACCGCCACCCTCACCATCCAGGCGCAGAGTTCAGCGGCTTCCGCCTCTACGTCCACCCCAACCTCCCCGCTGCCCTGCTACTTGGCCTGGACTTCCAGTCCAACCTCCAAAGACTCACCCTGAAATACGGCCCCTACCACCCCTTACTGTCTGCGGTCTCACAACCCGTTATGGTCGACCCGTCTTCTCTGTTTGCAAACCTCACCCCGGATTGCAAACCCATCGCCACCAGGAGCAGACGGTACAGCGCACAGGACAGGACCTTCATCAGGTCTGAAGTCCAGCGGCTGCTGCGGGAAGGCATTATCGAGGCCAGCAACAGCCCTTGGAGAGCCCAAGTGGTAGTGGTGAAAACTGGGGAGAAAAATAGGATGGTCGTTGACTACAGTCAGACCATCAATCGGTACACGCAGCTCGATGCGTATCCCCTCTCACGCATATCTAATATGGTCAATCAGATTGCACAGTACCAGGTCTTCTCGACCGTGGACCTGAAATCTGCCTTCCACCAGCTCCCCATCTGCAAGGCGGACCGCCTTCAACACTTCCTTAGGGTTCCCTTTGGCATCACTAACGGAGTCTCGGTCTTCCAACGGGAGATGGACCGAATGGTTGACCGGTACGGACTGCGGACCACCTTCCCGTACCTGGTTAACGTGGCCATCTGCAGCCACGACCAGCAGGACCACGACGCTAACATTTCCAAATTCCTCCACACCGCCAAACTCCTCATCCTAACGTACAACAAGGAGAAGTGCGTGTTCAGCACTAACCGCTTAGCCATCCTCGGCTATTTGGTGTAAAATGGAGTTCTAGGGCCCGACCCCGATCGCATACGCCCCCTCATGGAACTCCCCCTCCCCCACTGTCTCAAGGCCCTGAAACGATGCCTGGGGTTTTTCTCCTATTATGTCCAGTGGGTCCCTAGCTATACGGACAAGGCCCACCCACGTATTCACTCCACCTTTCTCCCCCTGACGGCCGAGGCTCACCAGGCCTTCAACCGTATCAAGGCCGACATCGCCAAGGCTGCGGTGCACGCGGTCGACGAGACGCTGCCTTTCCAAGTGGAGAGCGATGCATCAGACGTCGCTCTGGCCACCGCCCTCAACCAGGCAGGCAGGCCCGTGGCATTCTTTTCCCGCACCCTCCATGCCTCCGAAATTCGGCACTCCTCCGTCGAGAAGGAGGCCCAGGCTATCGTAGAAGCCGTGCGGCATTGGCGGCATTACCTGGCCGGCAGGAGATTCACTCTCCTCACTGACCAACGGTCTGTTGCCTTCATGTTTAACAACACACAGCGGGGCAAGATCAAAAATGATAAAATCTTGAGGTGGAGGATCGAGCTCTCCACTTACAATTACGAGATTTAGTATCGCCCCGGTAAGCTCAACGAGCCCCCGATGCCCTATCCCGAGGTACATGTGCCAGCGCACAAGTGGACCGACTCCGGACCCTACACGACGCTCTCTGCCACCCAGGGGTCACCCGGCTCTTTCTCTTCATAAAGGCCTGCAATCTGCTCGACTCCATTGAGGAGGTCAGGGCTATCACCAGAGACTGCCAGGTCTGCGCGGAGTGCAAACCGCACTTCTACCGGCCAGACTGCACGCATCTAATGAAGGCCTCCCGCCCCTTTGAACGCCTCAGCGTGGATTTCAAAGGGTCCCTCCCCTCCACCGACCGAAACATGTACTTCCTCAATGTGGTGGATGAATACTCCAGATTCCCTTTCGCCGTCCCATGCCCCGATATGACGTCTGCCACCGTCATCAAAGCCCTCAACACCATCTTCGCCCTGTTTGGTTTCTCCGCCTACATCCATAGCGACCGAGGATCCTCATTTATCAGTACCTGCTCAGCAAGGGCATTGCGTCGAGCAGGACGACCAGCTACAACCCCCGGGGAAACGGACAGGTGGAGAGGGAGAATGGGACGGTCTGGAAGGCTGTCGAACTGGCACTACGGTCCAAAACTCACCCGGTCTCCTGCTGGCAGGAGGTCCTCCCCGACGCCCTTCACTCCATCCACTCGCTACTTTGCACTGCGACTATTGCAACTCCCAATGAACGTCTCCTTGCCTTCCCCAGGAAGTCCACCTCCGGGGTTTCGCTCCCAACGTGGCTGGAAGCTCCAGGACCCGTTCTCCTCCGCAAGCACGTGTGGCTCCACAAGGCCGTTGGTCGCGAGGGTACAGCTACTCCATGCAAACCCGCAGTACGCCCTTGTGGCATATGCCAATGGCCTCCAAGACATAGTCTCCGTCAGGGATCTGGTACCAGCTGGTTACCCCCCCCCCCCCGCCCCGGCGGCACTCTTACTCCCCCCAGCGCACCTCACCACAGCCCCCGCTCCAGGATGATCCATCCTCCCCTTGGTCCCACCAGGGGATGAAGATGAGGTCTACACGCTCTCGGAGTCACTGGCGACTGAGCTGCTGCATCGTCACCGGGACTCCGGCGCTCGCAACGACAGATCAAGGCACCCGATCGGCTGAATTTGTGAACTTTCCCCAAAATGTTTACCTTAACCTGTATGTAAATATTTTTTCACCAGCCCCGCTGGACTCTTTTTTGACAGGGGATGAATGTGGTAATCACCACTGTTGTATATATTACATACGAGGTGCATTACGGTAAGGCTCCTGTACTACAGATACGGGGGTAGATCCCTGCCTGCTGGCTCCGCCCAGTAGGCGGAGTATAGATGTGTGTGCTTACCGAGCTGCAGCCATTTTGGCAGCAGCTGCAGGAGGCTGCACATCTCTGTGTAATAAAGCCTCGATTACTCTCTACTCTCGTCTCGTCGTAATTGATAGGGCATCAGCCGGAGTGACCTGTGGGTTCTGCCCAGTTCTGGGGGTTTGGGGAAGCTTGCCCCGCCAACCGGTTTGTCCAGCATCTGGGACACATACTCGGCAGGGTTTCTGCCCTCGGTGCCCTCCGGTAGGCCCACAATGCGGAGGTTTGGCGACGCAATCAATCTTCTTGGTCCTCAATCTTTCTCCTTCGTGTCCGTTGGGTCGCCACTAGCCTTGCCATCTCCGTCATCAGTGAGGCAATCCGATCGCTCTGGTCAGCTGTGGCCTCCTCCAACTCCCTGATCGCCGCCTCCTGCTGCTTCGTCATTTCCAGCACCGCTTGCAGGGTGACCAGCGCCCCTGCTACCGCCACTCTCACCCTCACCATCATTTGAGTGCTTGGTGTTCCTCTCCAAGTCTCTCATTCTTAAAATAAAACAAATCTATCGCCACTGATCAGGTCTTCACATGAACTCAAAGTAAAATTCAGACTCGAAAGAGAAAATGCTGGAAAATCTCTGCAGGTCCGGCAGCATCTGTAGGGAGAGAAAAGAGCGAACGTTTCGAGTCCGATGACTCTTTGACACAGCTTTGACAAGGAGTCATCGGACTCGAAACGTTAGCTCCTTTCCCTCCCTACAGATGCTGCCGGACCTGCTGAGATTTTCCAGCGTTTTCTCTTTGGTTTCAGATTCTGGCATCTGCAGTAATTTGCTGTTATGCAGTGTGAAATTCAGACTGTCGGGTCGAGCCACACACTGAATATTATAAAAGCAACTTCGGTTGAATAAAGGAACGAGGAATTTTTTGTCTCTTTTAGTCTTCAATTTGAATCAAGTTGAATCCAATGTTCAGCCACTCTGTCCGTAATACACATCGATTTACATCTTTAACCTTTCTACCAGACAGTTAATTAATTGCCATCAGCAGATATTATGTGTGCCACTGCCATTACCAGTTGCCATAGTGACATATCTTCCCCCGCACTGCGCAGAATGAGCATTCCATTCCAAGCAGGTCACTTTGATGGATGAACATCATCCTCAGATTTCCCACCAGTGGGAAAGGACATTTGATCTGTTTAAGAATCAAATTTAACCAGTCCAATTATTAAATTCTGAAAAGGAAGGATTTGGAAATTGGATCAAGTTTGACAATTTTGAAACTTTTTCAGCGGCTAATCTCAAATCAGCAACCTGGAAATCAAAAATGTTATCATCTCATTTAATGCATTATCAATGGAGTGCTCACTGTCAGAGGGTCAGTACTGAGGGAGTGCCGCACTGTCAGAGGGTCAGTACTGAGGGAGTGCTGCACTGTCAGAGGGTCAGTACTGAGGGAGTGCTGCACTGTCAGAGGGTCAGTACTGAGGGAGTGCTGCACTGTCAGAGGGTCAGTACTGAGGGAGTCTCGCACTGTCAGAGGGTCAGTACTGAGGGAGTGCCGCACTGTCAGAGGGTCAGCACTGAGGGAGTGCCGCACTGTCAGAGGGTCAGTACTGAGGGGGTGCTGCACTGTCAGAGGGTCAGTACTGAGGGAGTGCTGCACTGTCAGAGGGTCAGTACTGAGGGAGTGCCGCACTGTCAGAGGGTCAGTACTGAGGGAGTGCCGCACTGTCAGAGGGTCAGTGCTGAGGGAATGCTGCACTGTCAGAGGGTCAGTACTGAGGGAGTGCTGCACTGTCAGAGGGTCAGTGCTGAGGGAGTGCCGCACTGTCAGAGGGTCAGTACTGAGGGAGTGCCGCACTGTCAGAGGGTCAGTACTGAGGGAGTGCCGCACTGTCAGAGGGTCAGTACTGAGGGAGTGCCGCACTGTCAGAGGGTCAGTACTGAGGGAGTGCCGCACTGTCAGAGGGTCAGTACTGAGGGAGTGCTGCACTGTCAGAGGGTCAGTACTGAGGGAGTGCTGCACTGTCAGAGGGTCAGTACTGAGGGAGTGCCGCACTGTCAGAGGGTCAGTACTGAGGGAGCGCCGCACTGTCAGAGGGTCAGTACTGAGGGAGGGCTGCACTGTCAGAGGGTCAGTACTGAGGGAGTGCTGCACTGTCAGAGGGTCAGTACTGAGGGAGCGCTGCACTGTCAGAGGGTCAGTACTGAGGGAGTGCCGCACTGTCAGAGGGTCAGTACTGAGGGAGTGCTGCACTGTCAGAGGGCCAGTACTGAGGGAGTGCCGCACTGTCAGAGGGTCAGTACTGAGGGAGTCCCGCACTGTCAGAGAGTCAGTACTGAGGCAGTGCCGCACTGTCAGAGGGTCAGTACTGAGGCAGTGCCGCACTGTCAGAGGGTCAGTGCTGAGGGAGTGCCGCACTGTCAGAGGGTCAGTACTGAGGGAGTGCTGCACTGTCAGGGGGTCAGTACTGAAGGAGTGCTGCACTGTCAGAGGGTCAGTACTGAGGGAGTGCCGCACTGTCAGAGGGTCAGTACTGAGGGAGTGACGCACTGTCAGAGGGTCAGTACTGAGGGAATGCCGCACTGTCAGAGGGTCAGTACTGAGGGAGTGCCGCACTGTCAGAGGGTCAGTACTGAGGGAGTGCTGCACTGTCAGAGGGTCAGTACTGAGGGAGTGCCGCACTGTCAGAGGGTCAGTACTGAGGGAGTGCCGCACTGTCAGAGGGTCAGTACTGAGGGAGTGCTGCACTGTCAGAGGGTCAGTACTGAGGGAGTGCTGCACTGTCAGAGGGTCAGTACTGAGGGAGTGCCGCACTGTCGGAGAGGAACTTTGCATTATCGTTGAGCCCATTGGAAAGCAGAGCTGATGTAGAAATTCTGCTCTGATCTTACTGAAGGGTGGGCCTGACACGAGGGGCTGAATGGTCGACACTTGTCCCATTGCCTCTGTTCAGTACAGTCTGTGGTCTGTAACGTTTGCAATTTAAACATCAGAAAGACCACTCTGTAATCAAAGGTTAGATACTTAAGCTGGCAGACAGACGCCAGATGTGTTTATATCTCATTATTCATTCTGTTGATGAATATATTTATGATAATTTGTCTCACATTGACGGAGTCACTCTCTCCAGTGTAGAATCTTCCAACTGCACTCAGTACAACTTGTGGGAGTTCTGTGAAGGGAGGCCTCATTCAGAGGCACTTGGCTGGCTGACTGTGGGAGGCAGCATTGGGGACGGACCACTGTCCCACTGTCCCATGACCTTTCTACTACCATCACTCAGCATATGTGGAACCTGCAGCAGCAACACCGCCCCCCCCCCCCCCCCCCCCACCGCCTTTTGAGGTTGGCGTAATATCTGTCCCCCACACCGGCGTCCCTGATCCAGCAGAAGCCCCACTGCTATCCAGTCAAGTACCTGAGTGGTGAGTAGTGTGGTGGGCCTTATCCTAAACCAGGCAATGCAGAGCTCCCTTCAGATCTGCAGGCAGAGAGCAAAAGCTCCCGTCACCTCCATTACAGACCGTCCAACGCTTTCCTTCAAACCCAACAGAGAAACGTCAGAAATCAAAGGAACTGTCAGATGTTCATTAGAAATATTCAGAACTGGAAGAGACTCCAAATTATTGCATCTGATTTTCCTCCCCCTGTTAATCGGGTGGGATCCACACACAGGTCAGGTGGATTGGCCAGGCTAAATTGCCCTTAGTGTCCAAAATGGCCCTTAGTGTTGGGTGGGGTTACTGGGTTATGGGGCTAGGGTGGAGATGTGGGCGTGTGTAAGGTGCTCTTTCCAAGAGCCGGTGCAGACTCGATGGGCCGAATGGCCTCCTTCAGCACTGTAAATTCTATGAACTAGTATCCCCCAACCCACCCTACCACAGCCTCCTTACATCACTGTGTGGGCAGCATTGTACTCCGTCGCATATTAACCCAGTATATACCAGACCTTTATACAATAATTGCCCATCCCCAACTGTCCTTCGAAAGATGGTGGTGAGCTGCCTTCTTGAGCTGCTGCAGTCCCCGAAGTGTAGGTACATCCACATTGCTGTTAGGAAGGGAGTTCCAGGATTTTGACCCAGTGACAGTGAAGAAACGACCGATATGTTTCCAAGTCAGGATGGTGAGTGACTTGGACAGGAACCTCCAGGTGGTGGGGTTCCCACATAATAATAATAATCTTTATTATTATCACAAGTAGGCTTACATTAACACTGCAATGAAGTTACTGTGAAATTCCCTAGTCGCCACACACCGGCGCCTGTTCAGGTACATTGAGGGAGAATTCAAAATGTCCAATTCACCTAACAAGCACGTCTTTTGGGACCCGTGGGAGGAAACCGGAGCACCCGGAGGAATCCCACGCAGACACGGGGAGAACGTGTAGACTCTGCACAGGCAGTGACCCAAGCCGGGAATCGAACCTGGGACCCTGGCCCTTGTCCTTCTAGATGCGAGAGGTCGCTCGTTTGGAAGGTGCTGTCAAAATAAGTCTTGGCGAGTTGCTGCAGTGCATCTTGTAGATGGTACACACAGCTGCCACTGTATGCTGATGGTGGAGGGAGTGAACGTTTAAGATGGTGGGTGGAGTCCCAGCATCACCTTGTTTCAGGATGGCAAATCAAATAAAGTACCCATCAGGCACTGCCTCCAAATTATCAACATGGCCACCCCACCGT
This sequence comes from Scyliorhinus canicula, assembly GCF_902713615.1. Taxonomy (NCBI): domain Eukaryota; kingdom Metazoa; phylum Chordata; class Chondrichthyes; order Carcharhiniformes; family Scyliorhinidae; genus Scyliorhinus; species Scyliorhinus canicula. Next base: position 272,855,158 of record NC_052148.1, read on the forward strand.
ACTCCTATCAGGCACTTTAGTGGTCAGCAGCCAGGCTTGCCCTGGATCAAGAACACGGGGGGTGAGAATCCGACCCCCTGCGAGAGCCGCTGGTCTCTGAGCATTGCAAGTAGTGCCAATGGGAGAGATGGCAGCTGCTGCCAATACAGCCACCAGAGGCCCAGGATCAGTGAGGGAGCCAGGCCATGGGTGGGTGAGGGAGAGACAGAGGTGGGTGTCACAGGGAAGGGGGGCTGTGATGGCTACGGGGCAGCAGGAATAGAGGTGCAGCTCTGAGCAGATCCCTTTCCTTCCCGATGCTGGGTTCCTCCATCAGGCACTAAATGCCTTTCAAACAAGGAACTCCCATGGGTATCTGCAAGAGAGCACGACAGGATTTTCACTTTGGGCTTCACACGGGGAGAGTTCCCTGCCCACTACTGGGATGAGGCCTTCAGATGGCTTTAATCGCCCACTTAAGGGCCTTAATTGGCATTGGGTGTGAAGCTGTACATGTGCCTCCCCAACTTGGACTCAATTGGGGCAAAGGCGAAAAGGCAGCAGTTTCACCCTCATCCTCACCCTCCCGCTCAATTAAACATCCCCCCTTCCCGCTGGGGGGCATTAAATTCATGTTTCAGGTCAATGACCATTTGTTTAACAACGTCATCCATCAGGCCAGACCATACTGCTCATTGCTGGTGTTTGTACCACATCTCAGCCAACCACCATCTCCTACTCCTCTCTCCCACATGGGCTTGTTCAGTTTCCCCTTAAATATATCGACACTATTCACCCCGACCACTCCCTGTGGGAGCGAGTTCCACATTCTCCCCACTCCCTGTGGGAGCGAGTCCCACATTCTCCACACTCCCCGTGGGAGCGAGTCCCACATACTCCCCACTCCCCGTGGGAGCGAGTCCCACATACTCCCCACTCCCTGTGGGAGCGAGTTCCACATTCTCCCCACTCCCCGTGGGAGCGAGTCGCACATTCTCCCCACTCCCTGTGGGAGCGAGTCCCACATTCTCCCCACTCCCTGTGGGAGCGAGTTCCACATTCTCCCCACTCCCCGTGGGAGCGAGTCGCACATTCTCCTCACTCCCCATGGGTGCGAGTTCCACATTCTTCCCCCACCCCCCATGGGAGTGAGTCCCACATACTCCCCACTCCCCGTGGGAGCGAGTCCCACATTCTCCCCACTCCCCGTGGGAGCGAGTCCCACATTCTCCCCCATTCCCCGTGGGAGCGAGTCGCACATTCTCCCCACTCCCTGTGGGAGCGAGTCCCACATTCTCCCCACTCCCTGTGGGAGCGAGTCCCACATTCTCCTCACTCCCCGTGAGGGAGAGTCCCACATTCTCCCCACTCTCTGGGTAAAAACGTTTCCCCTAAATTCCCAATTGGATTTACCGATGACTGTCTGATCCCGATGGCCCCTGTTTCTGATCTCACTCACAAGTGGGAAAATCTTCATTGTGCCTACCCTACCAAAATTCATCATTTCAAAAGCCTCCATCAGGCTTCTTTTTGCAGAGAAGAGTTCCAGTTTCTGTTTAGTCTTCTCGCTCAGTCCTGCTGTCATCCTTGTAAACCGCCCCCCCTCAGCCCAGCCAGCCACTTTCTGCCCAGTCGCTCGGGTTAAATATTCCCCCCCCCCTCCCCGACAATTTAAATGCAGGATTTGCCAGCTCCTTTTACAGCACCAAATGGTTTCTTTTATATCTTTCAAATCCATATTCAGGGCTCGAGATAAAAATCAATTTGCCTTTTTAATGTCAAATGTGAGCAGGCGGAACAAACGGTTCTCTTGCAGCGAGGATTTCCATCTTACTAACGATGGTATTCAGAGAGAAACGGTTGAGAATCTGTTCATTGTCTATTGGCAGTTTGACCCCAAGCTTGCTCACAACAGTTCTTGCAAGTAACGGGGACCATTGATTTAATGAGGCTATAAAAGCAGTCTGGCTTCATTGAGATTGAAGTCCATTCAGTGATCAGAAATCTAAATGAACATTATTCAACTGAGACACTTGTGTATTATTTCCAGTCTATAATGTATGTAGAGATTCCCGAGAAACTGCTCATTTAACAGCAACATCTTGTATTTAAGCAGTGCCTTAATCGTGCCCAGTTGCTTCACTGAAACGTTGTCAGAAAACCGCACGATATGAGATGTTAGAACAAGGAGAGAGGAAAGTTTGACAGAGTGTCTGTGATGGGGAAAAATGAAAGCAAGGTGAAGGGGTTGAGGGAGGGAATTCATGAGCTAAAAGCCCAGGCAGCTGAAGACCAATAATGAAGCGATTAAAATCAGGGAATGTGCAAGAGGCTGGAGTTGGAGGGACGCAGGTAACCTGGAGGACTGCCGGAGATTACAGAGATCGGAAGGGATCACAGCAGAGGAACAGATAATTGGTCCCCAGCCTCAAGAGCTTTGGGTAGGGGGCAAGAGTTCCAGATTTCCATTCGCCAGAGGAAGAAGTGCTTCTAGCATGGTAGCATAGTGGTTAGCACTGTTGCTTCACAGCTCCAGGGTCCCAGGTTCGATTCCCGGCTTGGGTAACTGTCTGTGCGGAGTCTGCACGTTCTCCCCGTGTCTGCGTGGGTTTCCTCCGGGCGCTCCGGTTTCCTCCCACAAATCCCGAAAGACGTGCTGTTAGGTGAACTGGATATTCTGAATTCTCCCTCTGTGTACCCGAACAGGCGCCAGAGTGTGGCGACTAGGGGATTTTCACAGTAACTTCATTGCAGTGTTAATGTAAGCCTACTTGTGACAATAAAGATTACTTTAAAGAAAAATCTTTGACATGGCCCCTGAAGAGCCTGGCCCAGTTTTAATGCTCTGTGCCCTTGTTTTGGAGTCAGTGCGTAAGGAAGCTGTGGGTGACTCACACTCAAATGTAGGAAATCATTTTGGTTTGTATTTGACACGGAGCTGAATTTCTGACCCTACATTCTCTCCATTGCACAGACTGTCTGTTACTGCCTCTGCCATATCAACCACCTTCACCCCGATTCAGCTGGTCTGTGGCTGAAGTCTGTTCCAATGGATTCGCCACCTTCAGACGGGGCTGTTCCACTGCGCTCCGGGTTGGGCTCGAACATCCCACTCCCCATGAACCTCAGCTCATCCAAAAGTCTGCTGCCTTTACCTCAACTCTCACCAAGTCCTGTTTGCCCATTACCTGGTCTACACGTGCGGGTCTACACTGGCTCCCGATCTCGTAATGCCAGGCAAGCAGCTGAGAATTAACTCTCTTTATCTTCATCAGCAGCCAGGAGTCGCAGAGTGACAGGCAGGTCTGTAGGATTGGCTGCATTCACAAGCCCCCCAACCTCCTCCTCTTCCCCCCCCCCCCCCACCCCACCCCCTCCCCACCCCATTCCTCCCCCTCCCCGCCCTATTCCTCCCCCCTCCCCCTCCCTCCCCCCTACCCATCCCATTCCCCCCCCTCCCCATCCCATTCCTCCCCCTCCCCATCCCATTCCTCCCCCCCCTCCCCATCCCATTCCTCCCCCCTCCCCATCCCATTCCTCCCCCCCTCCCCATCCCATTCCTCCCCCCCCCTCCCCATCCCATTCCTCCCCCCCTCCCCATCCCATTCCTCCCCCCCTCCCCATCCCATTCCCCCCCCCTCCCCATCCCATTCCTCCCCACCCCTCCCCATCCCATTCCTCCCCCCCCTCCCCATCCCATTCCTCCCCCCCCTCCCCATCCCATTCCTCCCCATCCCATTCCTCCCCCCCCTCCCCATCCCATTCCTCTCCCCCTCCCCCCGAGGGGCTGGGATTATTCTGCTTCTCGAGCAGAGAAGAGTAAGTGGGGATTTAATAGAGGTTTTCAAAATTATGAAAGGTTTTAAGAATAAGAGAAGAGAGAGACTGCTTTCATTTGTCAAAGGGTCGGTAACCAGATTTAACATTAATTAGCAAAAAGATGACAGGAGAGTTGAGGGAAATTATTTTTCCTGTGATCTGGAATACGCAGCCTGAATGGACGATGGAAGCCGATACAAGAGTCATTTTCAAAAGTGAATTCAATAAATACAAAACAGGTGAAAAGTTGCCGGAAGAATGGAACTAACTGGATGGTTCTTTCACAGGGCTAGCAGATGGATGATGGGCTGAATGGTCTCTGCATATAATGTATTGTTCTGTGACTTTATGTAAGTAGACTGGGATGGGAGAGGTGGTGGCAGAGTGGTATTATCGCTAGACTAGTAATCCAGAGACCAGAGTCATGCTCTGGGGTCCTGCGTTCAAATCCCACCACGGCAGATGGTGAAATCTGAATTCAATAAAAATCTGGAATTAAGATTCTAACGATGACCATGAAACCATTGTTGATTGTTGTAAAAATCTATCTGGTTCACTGATGTCCTTTAGGGAAGGAAATCTGCCGTCCTTACCCGGTCTGGCCTACATGTGACTCCAGACCCACAATAATGTGGTTGTCTCTCTATGGGAAGAGCAATCAGGGATGGGCAATGGATGCTGGCACAGCCTGCGATGCCCATGAACGAATAAAAAAAAACATATGAGGAGACATTAAGGTTAAGAATCTCTACCAGGGGCTGGTTTAGCACAGTGAGCTAAACAGCTGGTTTGTAATGCACAACAAGACCAGCAGCACGGTTCAATTCCCGTACCCGCCTCCCTAGTCGCCACATTCCCGCACCTGTTCGGGTACACAGAGGGAAAATTCAGAATGTCCAATTCACCTATCAAGCACGTCTTTAGAGACTTGGACAGGCTAGGGGAGTGGGCAAAGAAGTGGCAGATGGAATACAATGTGGAAAAGTGTGAGGTTATGCACTTCGGAAGGAGGGCTAGAAGCATAGACAATTTCCAAATGGGGAAATGCTTAGGAAATCAGAAGCACAAAGGGACTTGGGAGTCCTTGTTCACAATTCTCTTAAGGTTAACGTGCAGGTTCAGTCAGCAGTTAGGAAGGCAAATGCAATGCTACCATTCAAGTCGAGATTCTAGAATACAAGACCAGGGATGTACTTCTGAGGCTGTATAAGGCTCTGGTCAGACCCCATTTGGAGTATTGTGAGCAGTTTTGGGCCCCATATCTAAGGAAGGATGTGCTGAGGCCTTGGAAAGGGTCCAGAGGAGGTTCACAAGAATGAACCCTGGAATGAAGAGCTTGTCGTATGAGGAACGGTTGAGAATCTGGGTCTGTACTCGTTGGAGTTTAGAAGGACGAGGGGAGATCTTATTGAAACTTACCGGATACTGCGAGGCCTGGATAGAGTGGACGTGGAGAGGATGTTTCCACTTGTAGGAAAAACTAGAAGCAGAGGGCACTGCCTCAGAATAAAGGGATGATCCTTTAAAACAGAGATGAGGAGGAATTTCTTCAGCCAGAGAGTGGTGAATCTGTGGAACTCTTTGCCGCAGAAGGCTGTGGAGGCCAAATCACTGAGTGTTTTTAAGACAGAGATAGATAGGTTTTTGATCAATAAGGGGATCAGGGGTTATGGGGAGAAGGCAGGAGAATGGGGATGAGAAAAATAATAGCCATGATTGAATGGCGGAGCAGACTCGATGGGTCGAGTGGCCTAATTCTGCTCCTATGTCTTATGGACTTGTGGGAGGAAACCGGAGCACCCGGAGGAAACCCACGCAGACACGGGGAGAATGTGCAGACTCCGCACAGACAGTGACCCAAGCCAGTAATCGAACCTGGGACCCTGGCGTTGTGAAGCAACAGTGCAAACCACTGTGCTACCGTGCCACCCATTAACAAACATGAAACATTTTCTATATTCCAAAACTTTTAAAGTAAGATGAACAGCAACTTAAAATAACTGCAGGTCGCACTGAAACATTAATGTCAATGTATATTGACGCTGAAATAGCAGCAATGATGAAACAACAAATACGTCAAATGAGTTTGGAAAAATATCTGCTGTTGACCAAACATTGAGATCGCTCTCGTAGGCACAGCAGTAATCACAGATCCATCTGCAAGTTAGGTTCATGACAGCAAAGAGCGATGTTACTAATTCACACTCCAGGTTTTGAATCTTACGGACTAGACCATGCAGCTTGCTACTTGGATTCCTGTGGACTCTATGATCAGTCTTTGCTGCACCCGTCTGTTGGTTCAAACTTCACAAAAACAGTAAACAGCCCAGTACTAATGGAGGCCAATCGGTCCATCAAATCCGTGATCAGTGATACAATAAACACCCTTAACATTGTAACATACATCCTATTGTGGTATTGTGTGAAGCAAATAATGGCATGATGGGAAAAGTAGTCAAGTTTTCTTGGTACAAGTGAATTTAAACTGATTTTCATATAACCTAAGGCACAGAATATACAGAGACAGCATGTCCTGAGAACTGGGTGACTCTAAGAGTCTAGATAAGGCTTGTTTGTCATGAACCTAGAAGCAGTCTCAATACATAACAAGCTGAACAACTGTCTCTTCCTGTTCGTAAACAAATTTGTCCCTTTCTTAAAACAAAGACAAGATAATGATATGAAACTCCAGTCCCCTAAAGGTCAGCAAGGTGACGCCATTGTAACGATTATTACTTATGTTTTACTTTCGATCAAATTCCTGACCAAGTTGTATTCATGTTATCTTGATCCTATAATGTATAAGAATCGCCTTCTTTTTCTGTAATATCGCAGACTTGGGACGGACTCAGCAGTTTGTATTTGACTGCCTTCCGACTTCAAATCTCAGCCATTACTGCTAGCAGTCAGTTCTAATTAGTGAATAAAGTTCAGTTTTGTTTACCTAATGAATGCTGTTTGAATTTCTCTATCACAGTCAAGAAGCGGGGAAAATATTGAATACGACACAATAACATAAAATGCATCATGCCCAAAACTGTACAGCATGATCTTATTAGTCAGACCAATTCAAACATGCGTTCACTAGTTACAATGAACTCATTAACAAGCCAAAAGGAACGGTTCAGATGAACAATATTGATGCGTTTGTGGAGAAGCTGGGTAAATATATGAGGGACAAAGAAATAGAGGATTATGTCCAGCTGCCTGCCCCTTCCTACAGCACCTACCCTGACAAAAACGTCTGCCCTTTCATTTCCTCCTGTGCCACTGTCCAAGATCCCAAACACACTTTCCAGATGGAAACAATTTACGTGTACTTCCTTCAATTTAGAATAGTGTCTACCTTGCTCATAATGTGGTTTGCTCTGCACTGGGGAGACCATACACAGATTGACAGATTGATTTGTTGAACACTTGCATTCAGTCAGTAAGACTGACCCTGAGCTTTGGGTTACCTGTCATTTTAATTCTCTGTCCCGACTCTGACCTTAGTCTCCTACACTGTGCCAAAGAAGCTGGATGAAAACTGGAGCAATAGTTACTTATATTTTCTTCGTTCCTGGGACATGGGTGTCGCAGTCTGTGCCCGCATTTATTGCCCATCCCCAAATGTCCTTGAGGGGGCAGTCAAGAGTCAACCGCATTGCTGTGGGTCTGGAGTCCCATGTAGGCCAGACCGGGTAAGGACGGCAGATTTCCTTCCCTAAAGGACATTAGTGAACCAGATGGGTTTTCCCAACAATCGACGAGATGGTGGTCTCATGGTCATCATTAGACTTTTTTTTTAAAATTCCAGATATTGGATTGGATTTGTTTATTGTCACGTGTACCGAGGTACAGTGAAAAGTAATTTTCTGTGAGCAGCTCAACAGATCATTAAGTACATGGGAAGAAAAGAAAATACATAATAGGGCAACACCAGGTATACAGTGTAACTACATAAACACTGACATTGGATGAAGCATACAGGGGTGTAGTGTTAATGAGGTCAGTCCATAAGAGGGTCGTTTAAATTTCACCATCTGCAGTGGTGGGGTTTGAACCCGGGCCACCAGAGAATTATCTGGTTTATTAGACGAGTGAGAATATCACTATACCATCACCTGCCCTGATCTTTCAACAAAGCATCTCCAGCCCTCCAGAATCATCCAATTATTTCAGATCAAAACCTTTGTTCTCATTTTTTCCTGGAGCAGTTGTTGGTAATGATCAGATTGTCACTTACCCGCCTCTTGACCAATCAGTTGTTTCATTACCAACCCCTTTTGCTTTGCTCCAATGTTCCTTTAATCACTTAATCTCTTCTGCCTTCCACCCAATCATACACCTTCCTTTCCGCCCTTTCCTCACCTTTCCCTGATTCTGTATTTGCTTAAAACCTGTCACTTCTCCAATTGCTTCCAGGTCATTGACCTGAAACGTTAACTCTGTTTCTCTGCAAATACTGCCAGGCCGGCTGAGTATTTCCAACATTTCCTGTCCTGTCGTTAAGCACAGTTATGGTTCACTGAATACTGACAGAATAACTTCACACTAAGTCTGACTATCAGATGAGGATGGGGTTGAATGGCTCTCTTATTATCCCACCCCTCGTTTGACTGTAACATGGTTTAGTTGTGAAAAGCCTCTAGGTGCCATTCCAGTGAGGGCTTAACTGTTTACACACTGTGATCATACAATACACAGTCAGGCAGGCTTTCTAGAGTTTGAACAAAGAAGGAAGTTAGATTTATTGTACTTGATCCCAAGTAAAATAATAAAATACGCTCTTCCATGCGTGAGCACGCATGCACACACAAACAAATTCCAGGATTGGGTGGATAAATTGAGCAAGAGTTCACAGAAATAAGAAAGGTACACAGTATGTGCAGAGCTGGCTGGCTTCAGGGTGTTTTAGGTGGTCCTGCTCTTTCCCACATCAACACAACTATGGATCCATGAATTTGGAGATAGTAGTGTGCGTTTGAATCACTGACACACTGTCTGAGTGGCTTGGGTCACTACCTGTGCGGAGTCTGCACCTTCTCCCCGTGTCTGCGTGGGTTTCCTCCGGGTGCTCCGGTTTCCTCCCACAAGTCCAAAAGACGTGCTGTTAGGTGAATTGGACATTCTGAATTCTCCCTCTGTGTGCCTGAACAGGCGCCGGAATGTGGCGACTAGGGTCTTTCCACAGTAACTTCATTGCAGTGTTAATGTAATCCTACTTGTGACCGTAAAGAGTATTATTATTATTGTTTCTTTCTCCGCAGATGCTGACAGACCTGCTGAGGTGTTCCAGCATGTTCTATTATTTCAGATTTCCAGCAGATTCAGTGTTTTATTTTTCTATCAGCTTCCAGCTGGCCCCCTTTCTCACTCACTACTTTCATCTCACCAGAAACGAAAGTTTCCTTTTCAATGGAATACGAAACCCCAGTGGGTGTGTACTCGATCAGGTTCCAGGTCCTGCCCTCTTCAGTATCTTTATTACTCATTCGCAGACCTTCCTGCTACAGTTTCACAATTAAAACATGTCAGTCACAGCAGAGCATGATAACGAGGTCAGTATCGTAGCTTTATAATCAGTATCATTGAACAAATAGCTTTCACCTCCTATCTCGGTTGTAGTGTAACAGCTCAGAGATCTTTCAGGATCTGCTTACCCAGCTATGTACTCATTTAGGTTTTCTCTGAACTGCTTCAGGATTAGAACAAATAGAACATAGAACAGTACAGCACAGAACAGGCCCTTCGGCCCTCGATGTTGAGCCGAGCAATGATCACCCTACTCAAGCCAACGTATCCACCCTATACCAGTAACCCAACAACCCCCCCTCCCATTAACCTTAGTTTTTTAGGACACTAAGGGCAATTTAGCCTGGCCAATCCACCTAACCCGCACATCTTTGGACTGTGGGAGGAAACCGGAGCACCCGGAGGAAACCCACGCACACACGGGGAGGATGTGCAGACTCCGCACAGACAGTGACCCAGCCGGGAATCGAACCTGGGACCCTGGAGCTGTGAAGCATTTATGCTAACCACCATGCTACCGTGCTGCCCCGCTTCAGGCAAGCAGGAGCAAGCTGCAACACCAGCAGCTATCCATTTGACACCTGATTCAATGCAATGTGTGTGGGGGTCAGGCAGAGTATGCAAGAGGAGATTTACCGGAACAGTACCAGGGATGCGGGCCTTCAGTGAAGGTGAAGATTGTCCTCCTGAGGATGCAGAAGGTTAAGGGATGATTTCATTGAGGCGTTTAAAATAATTAAAGCATTTCTACCACTGCAACGTCACCCCACTCCACATCTCCATCAGTTTACCTGTTGCTGTAACCCACATCCACGCTTTTACCTCCCAACCCAACCTGGTCAACCTCGCCCTATCCTCTGTAAACCTGACGCTGTCCAAATGGTCCCGACTCGCACCAAGTTCCATCGCCCATTCACCCCTGTGCCCGACGGCCTTCTTATCCTTGTTTTCAAGGATGTGGAGATGCCGGCGTTGGACTGGGGTGAGCGCAGTAAGAAGTCTTACAACACCAGGTTAAAGTGCAGCAGGTTTGTTTCAAACACTACCTTTCGGAGCACTGCACATGCCCACTGAGCTAAACCAGCTCCTCCTATTGTAGATCGTGCTCTAGTTATATACTTCCACCGTTTCCCACAGCCCATCTGTGCAAGTTGGCATTCTCAATACTGGCTTCTGTAAAAAAAAACAAAGGAACAAGACCTGTGAGTTTCTCTGTTGTCAATTCCTCCCTGGATCAAGGCTGCTCCCAGAGCCTGGCCCAGGTGTCACATTAATCCTGCCGCTAAGATATTGCTCACAGCATTTCCTTCATTGATGAACTTTCACCTTGAGAATTGCAGACTTAAAAAAAACTGTAAACAATTGATATCTTTAATAGGGAAAAACGTTACAATTGTATTTATTTTCATTAAAAACGTTGTATTTAATATGCAACTGGCTTTCATTGTGAACTTCAGAAACTAATAAGAATTGCATTAAAGTGTCCTGACATCTTTTAGGATGTTTTAGAGATTTTAAAAAACTTTTGTGGGAGGGCAGCTCAGTTGGGGAAAATGGGAGGTGTGCCTCAAAAATGTTCTTACAGCATCAAAGTATGCCGTGACAGATACGAGGTTGGGAACCAGTGACCAATCCTATCAAAGTGTTCCATAATTTAAAAATCTCCGATAAGTCACCCTCCTCTTTTCTACAGAATAACACCCAAGTCTGTTTGGCCTTTCCTGATAAGTATATCAGCAGACAACAACTAAGAATCAGTAACTCCAAAAGAGAAAAAGATCGCAATATCACAAAGAGTCATGTCTTGTGACCACGTTTCGAAAGAATAATTGAATGCAGAAACTTGCCAGCAACTAGTTGATTGCTAAGCTGCAATGCAATCCTAGACATTGAAGGTACCTCTGTATTATTGTGAGCAAAAACAATTCCAGTTAATACCCAGATTCTGCAACTTCAGCGTGTTTTGTGTCTATTAATGATTTAGGCTTTTCAGTTATACATCCAAGTATGTTATGCATTCCTCAATGTTTAAGCTAATTGTATTACTGTGCCGTCATAGTTTCAAAGCATTGTTAATGTGTCTCGGGGGTTATCGTTAATAACTCTGACACATTGTCACGTTTCATCCAGACTTTGCACCTGAATACAATTTGGAAAGGTGGTTCAACAGTCAGCTCGTTGAGGCATCTTTCAAACACTTGCTATTCAGAATTAATCTCCAAATAAATTACATGGTGTGAAAGCTGAGAAAGGGGGAAATATTTATCGGACACCTTTTAGGCAACATTGCTGACATAATCTCTGCATTTCCTGTACATTACAATCTTACAATGAAAATTTCACGATTCCTTCAAATCCCAACTAAAGTACTTGTGTGGTTTCGGAGTATCTCCCCTCCCATTTATTCCTCCTCTCCCCTGCCCCTAACTGCTCCACATTCCAACTTTCCCCTCAACCACATCCCTCCCCCCCCCCCAAATAACTGAACTACAATTCAACCTCCGCCTAGGAATCACTGAAATGACTACACGATGACATCAATAAATTCCATCCCACAATCAGACTCACCATGGACTACTCTCCAAAATCAGTTGCATTCTTGGACACACTCATCTCCATCAAGGACGATCACCTCAGCACTTAGCTTTACCGCAAGCCCACAGACAACCTCACGATGCTCCACTTCTCCAGCTTTCACCCGAAACACATTAAAGAAGCCATCCCCTATGGACAAGCCCTCCGTATACACAGGATCTGCTCAGACGAGGAGGAGCGTAACAGACATCTACAGACGCTGAAAGATGCCCTTGTACGAACAGGATATGGCGCTCGACTCATCGATCAACAGTTCCAACGCGCCACAGCAAAAACCCGCACCGACCTCCTCAGAAGACAAACACGGGACACAACCGACAGAGTACCCTTCGTCGTCCAGTACTTTCCCGGAGCGGAGAAACTACGACATCTTCTTCGCAGCCTTCAACACATCATCGATGAAGATGAACATCTTGCCAAGGTCATCCCCCACACCCCCACTACTGGCCTTCAAACAACCATGCAACCTCAAACAAACCATTGTTTGCAGCAAATTACCCAGCCTTCAAAACAGCGACCACGACACCACACAACCCTGCCAGGGCAATCTCTGCAAGACGTGCCAGATCATTGACATGGATACCACCATTACACGTGAGAACACTACCCACCAGGTACATGGTACATACTCGGGCAACTTGCCCAATGTTGTCTACCTCATACGCTGCAGGAAAGGATGTCCCGAAGCGTGGTACATTGGCGAGACCATGCAGACGCTGCGACATCGAATGAACGGGCATCGCACGGCAATCACCAGGCAGGAATGTTCCCTTCCAGTCGGGGAACACTTCAGCAGCCAAGGGCATTCAGCCTCTGATCTCCGGGTGAGGGTTCTCCAAGGCGGCCTTCAGGACGCGCGACAATGCAGAATCGCCGAGCAGAAACTTATAGCCAAGTTCCGCACACATGAGTGCGGCCTCAACCGGGACCTGGGATTCATGTCACATTACATTCACCCCCCACCATCTGGCCTGGACTTGCAAAATCCTACCAACTGTCCTGGTTTGAGACAATTCACACCTCTTTAACCTGGGATTACCCCTATCTCTGCATCTATAAAGATTTAATTACCTGCAAATGCTCGCATTCCAAGCATTGTCTGGCATCTTTGACTTTGTCTATCTATATGTTTCTGGAACCTACCTCTTCATTCACCTGAGGAAGGAGCAGTGCTCCGAAAGCTAGTGTTTGCAACAAACCTGTTGGACTTTAACCTGGTGTTGTAAGACTTCTTACAAGTTTCTTTAGATTGATTTCCATCAGATCCAACAGCTGTTTTTTTTACCCATTGTCAATCCACATTTTCAGCATTAAATTACCTCTCCTTGTCTCAGTGTTTTCTGTTTTCAGCTGTTCCTTTTTTACGACTTTTAAACAATTGGTAATGGCAGTTTCATACTGTCAACCCCTTTGCCCCAGTTATCCCCCTTTGCCCTAGTTATCCCCCTTTGCCCGTTATCCCCCTTTGCCCCAGTTATCCCCCTTTGCCCCAGTTAGCCCCCTTTGCCCCAGTTATCCCCCTTTGCCCCAGTTATCCCCCTTTGCCCGTTATCCCCCTTTGCCCCAGTTATTCCCCCTTTGCCCCAGTTATCCCCCTTTTCCCCAGTTATCCCCCTCTGCCCCAGTTATCCCCCTTTGCCCCAGTTAGCCCCCTTTGCCCGTTATCCCCCTTTGCCCCAGTTATCCCCCTTTGCCCCAGTTAACCCCCTCTGCCCCAGTTATCCCCCTTTGCCCCGTTAGCCCCCTTTGCCCCAGTTATCCCCATTTGCCCCAGTTATCCTCATTTGCCCCAGTTAGCCCCCTTTGCCCCAGTTAGCCCCCTTTGCCCCAGTTATCCCCCTTTGCCCCAGTTAGCCCCCTTTGACCCAGTTATCCCCCTTTGCCCCAGTTATCCCCCTTTGTCCCAGTTATCCCCCTTTTCCCCAGTTATCCCCCTCTGCCCCAGTTATCCCCCTCTGCCCCAGTTATCCCCCTTTGCCCCGTTAGCCCCCTTTGCCCCAGTCATCCCCATTTGCCCCAGTTATCCCCCTTTGCCCCAGTTAGCCCCCTTTGCCCCAGTTAACCCCCTTTGCCCCAGTTAGCCCCCTTTGCCCCAGTTATCCCCCTTTGCCCCAGTTAGCCCCCTTTGCCCCAGTTATCCCCCTTTGCCCCAGTTAGCCCCCTTTGCCCCAGTTATCCCCCTTTGCCCCAGTTATCCCCCTTTGCCCCAGTTAGCCCCCTTTGCCCCAGTTAGCCTCCTTTGCCCCATTAGCCCCCTCTGCCCCAGTTATCCCCCTCTGCCCCTCATCTTGAACATCCCTCTCCTTTCTGCGTCCTGGAAATTATAATTGCCACCAACTCGACACTAAAACTTTGCCATTGCTTCCTGATCAGGAGCTTTCAATCGAGTTTAACACTGGTAAAAGTCACAAATGGCTAAAGCCGTGCCTTTCAATGCAGTGTCCCCCTCCTCCTCCCTCATTGGCCTGCCTTGTTTTGGATCGTAGAAATCCTAGTGCAGGAGGCCATTCGGCCCATCGAGTCTGCACCGGTCCTTGGAAAGAGCACCATACCTAGGCCTCCAACCTATCCCCATTACCCCAGTAATCCCACCTAACCTTTTTGGACAATAAGGGGCAATGTATCACAGCCAATCCACCTAACCTGTACATCTTTGGACTGTGGGAGGAAACCGGAGCTCCCGGAGGAAACCCACACACACACGGGGAGGATGTGCAGACTCCGCACAGACAGTGACCCAAGCCGGAATCGAACCTGGGACCCTGGAGCTGTGAGGCAGCAGTGCTAACCACTGTGCCACCCAATAATGTTGTTGAGCTATGCAGAAACAGTCCCAAATGATGGTACTTGGGTGACTCCTATTTGTCTGTCAGTACGGTGCACATGGAAAATAATCAATTGAAAAGGAACCATCATTTTCCCCTCTGAACAAGGGCACACGTTACTTTAAATAGATATTGTCAAAGTGCAGAGTGCTGGGAGAGACTTTGGCCCAATTGAGCGCCAATGTGCCACTGAAAAGATTAGTAATGGGAGCAACAGCCAATCACAGGGTGACTGTGTGTATGTATGTGACTGAACAGCGATCTCGATGGCCTTTAACAACAGGTGGGTCGGAAAATCGAAGGTTGTGGCTGAAAGTATTGGACATCATTGCTAGTATCTGACAGGAGTGGTGTTTCCATGAAGCAGGCCAATTAGGAAAATAACAATTACTATTTGTTAGTCAGATCACTGTCTCAACCAGATACACACGCTCAGAGCAGGCCGCTTACAGTGACGGCTTTGTTCTTCCCCATCCCCGAATTACAATACGTTCTTGGGTCAAATGAAAGTAACCGAAAGCCTTTACTCACGTCACTCATTATTCAGCAGCCGTCTTCCTGTTGGAGCTGACATCACCTTTCTGATATCAGCTGCGAACATCTCTTCATTCTTCCTTAATTGTGGTTTCCCACTCACTGTGGTTGGCAGGATTCTCAACCATGTCCGACCTATCTCCCCCACCTCTGCCCTCACCCCCTCTCCTCCCTCCCAGAACCAGGATAGGGTCCCCCTTGCCCTCACTTTTCACCCCACCAACCTCCACATTCAAAGAATCATCCTCCGCCACTTCCGCCAACTCCAGCGTGATTCCACCACCAAACACATCTTCCCCTCACTCCCCCCATCAGCATTTCACAGGAACCGTTCCCTCCGGGTTACCCTGGTCCATAAGACCATAAGACATAGGAGCAGAATTAGGCCACTCGGCCCATCGAGTCTGCTCCGCCATTCAATCACGCCTGATATTTTTCTCATCCCCATTCTCCTGCCTTCTCCCCATAACCCCTGATCCCCTTATTAATCAAGAATCTATCTATCTCTGTCTTAAAGATACTCAGTGATTTGGCCTCCACAGCCTTCTGCGGGAAAGAGTTCCACAGATTCACCACCCTCTGGCTGAAGATATTCCTCCTCATCTCTGTTTTAAAGGATCGTCCCTTCAGTCTGAGATGGTGTCCTCTGGTTCTAGTCTTTCCTGCAAGTGAAACATCCTCTCCACATCCACTCTATCCAGGCCTCACAGTATCATGCAAGTTTCAATAAGATCCCCCCTCATCCTTCTAAACTCCGAGTCCTCAACCGTTCCTCTTACGACAAGCTTCACTCCAGGGATCATTCTTGTGAACCTCCTCTGGACCCTTCCCAAGGCCTGCACATCCTTCCTTAGCTACAGGGCCCAAAACTGCTCACAATACTCCAAATGGGGTCTGACCAGAGCCCTATACAGCCTCAGAAGTACATCCCTGGTCTTGTATTCTAGCCCTCTTGACATGAATGCTAACATTGCATTTGCCTTCCTAACTGCCGACTGAACCTGCACATTAACCTTAAGAGAATCGTGAACAAGGACTCCCAAGTCCCTTTGTACTTCTGATTTCTTAAGCATTTCCCCATTTAGAAAATAGTCTATGCCTCTATTCCTCCTTCCAAGGTACATAACCTCACACTTTTCCACATTGTATTCCATCTGCCACTCCTTTGCCCACTCCTAGCCTGTCCAAATCCTTCTGCAGCCCCCTTGCTTCCTCAATACTACCTGTCCCTCTACAGATATTTGTGTTATCTGCAAACTTAGCAACAATGTCTTCAGTTTATCCAGGTCATTAATGTATATTGTGAAAACTTGTGGTCCCAGCACAGACCCCTGAAGTACACCACTAGTCACCGGCTGCCATCCTGAAAAAGACCCCTTTACCCCACTCTCTGCCTTCTGCCAGTCAGCCAATACTCTATCCATGCCAGGATCTTACCTTAAAACCATGGGCTCTTAACTTATTTAACAGTATCCTATGCGGCACCTTGTCAAAGGCCTTCTGGAAATCTAAATAAATCACATCCATTGGTTCTCCTTGGTCTAACTTCCTTATTACCTCCTCAAAGAACTCTTAACAGGTTTGTCAGACATGACCTCCCTTTGACGAAGCCGTGCTGACTCAGTCCTATTTTACCATGCACTTACAAGTACTCCGCGCTCTCATCTTTAATAATGGACTCTAAAATCTTACCAATGACCTCCCTCCCTTTTTAAACACCTTTCCAGTCCTCTGGAACCCTTCCTGAGTCCAGTGATTACTGAAAGATCACCACCAATGCCTCCACAATCTCCTCAGCTATCTCTTTTAGAACCCTGGGGTGTAGTCCATCCGGTCCAGGTGATTTATCCACCTTCAGACCTTTCAGTTTCCCCAGAACCTTCTCCTTAATGATGGCGCTGTATTCACCTCTACCCCGATTCTCCTGGAGCTCTGGCATCCCACTGGTACCTTTCACTGTGAAGACTGATGTAACGTAACTATTCAGTTCCTCTGCCATTTCTTTGTTTCCTGTTATTACTTGTCTACTCCTCCATCATCCCCTCTTCCCCCAGCACCTTCCCATGCAGTCGCAGAAGGTGTAACACCTGCCCCTTGACCTCTTCCTGCTCACAACCCAGGGCTGAACCACTCTTTTCAAGTGAGCCAGCACATCACGTGCACCTCCTTCAATCTGGTCTATTGCATTCGCTGCTCCCAGTGTGATTGACTCTACATTGGAGAGACTAAACAGAGACTGGGTGACCGCTTTGCAGAACGCCTCCGGTCCATACACCAGCAGGACCCAGACCTTCCTGTCGCTGCCATTTCAACTCCCCGTCCTGCTCTCATGTCCATCCATGGCCTGCTGCAATGTTCCAGTGAAGCCCAGCACAAACTGGAGGATCAGCACCTCACTTCCAATTAGGCAAATTACAGCCTTCCGGACTTAACATCAAGTTCAACAACTTCAGACTGTGAACTCTCTCCTCCACCTTCACCCCATTTTTATTTCTATCAATTTATTTCCATTTCTTCCATCGATCTGTTTTTCCCTCACCTTTATCCCCCCTCCCCCCACCCCAATTGGGCCACCTGTCCCTAGTTTCCCTTTGGCACCCTGCTCATCTTTGTTCCACCATTAACACATTCTAATCTCTTTTTGTACCACTATCAGCTCCCTTCTCAGCCTTAATCACCTCCATTTACATTCCCTTTGTCTTCCTGCCCACAACATCTTTGCGAATTTCTACCTATCACTGGCCCTCTTCCCCCCCCCCCCCCCCCCCCCCACCCCCACACACACAACAGTATAAATTTGACCCTATTTCCAGTTCTCCCAGCTTTGACAAAGATAGAGATAGAGATAGAGAAATACAGCACAGAACAGGCCCTTCGGCCCACGATGTTTGCCGGACTTTTGTCCTAGGTTAATCATAGAATTTTGGACACTAAGGGCAATTTATCATGGCCGATCCACCCAACCTGCACATCTTTGGACTGTGGGAGGAAACCGGAGCACCCGGAGGAAACCCACCACACACACGGGGAGGATGTGCAGACTCCACACAGACAGTGACCAGTCAAAATCGAACCTGGGACCCTGGAGCTGTGAAGCAATTGTGCTATCCACAATGCTACCGTGCTGCCCTTAAGAAGAAATTAATCTACACTCCATTATTCTACCCTAATCCATGTACCTATCCAATAGCCGCTTGAAGGTCCCTAATGTTTCAGACTCAACTACTTCCACAGGCAGTGCATTCCATGCCCCCACTACTCTCTGAGTAAAGAACCTACCTCTGACATCCCCCCTATATCTTTCACCATTTATCTTAAATTTATGTCCCCTTGTAATGGTTTGTTCCACCCGGGGAAAAAGTCTCTGACTGTCTACTCTATCTATTCCCCTGATCATCTTATAAACCTCTATCAAGTCGCCCCTCATCCTTCTCCGTTCTAATGAGCAAAGGCCTAGCACCCTCAACCTTTCCTCGTAAGACCTTCTCTCCATTCCAGGCAACATCCTGGTAAATCTCCTTTGCACCTTTTCCAAAGCTTCCACATCCTTCCTAAAATGAGGTGACCAGAACTGCACACAGTACTCCAAATGTGGCCTGACCAAGGTTTTGTACAGCTGCATCATTACCTCATGGCTCTTAAATTCCATCCCTCTGCTAATGAACGCTAGCACACCATAGGCCTTCTTCACAGCTCTATCCACTTGAGTGACATCTTTCAAAGATCTATGAACATAGACCCCAAGATCTCTCTGCTCCTCTACATTGCCAAGAACCCTACCGTTAACCCTGCATTCCGCATTCATATTTGTCCTTCCAAAATGGACAACCTCACACTTGTCAGGGTTAAACTCCATCTGCCACTTCTCAGCCTAGCTCTGCATCCTATTTATGTCTCTTTGAAGCCAACAACAGCCCTCCTCACTATCCATAACTCCACCAATCTTCGTATCATCTGCAAATTTACTGACCCACCCTTCAACTCCAAGTCGTTAATGAAAATCACATACAGCAGAGGACCCAGAACTGATCCCTGCGGTACGCCACTGATAACTGGGCTCCAGGCTGAATATTTGCCATCCACCACCACTCTCTGTCTTCTATCGGTTAGCCAGTTTGTTATCCAACTGGCCAAATTTCCCACTATCCCATGCCTCCTTACTTTCTGCATAAGCCTACCATGGGGAATCTTATCAAATGCCTTACTAAAATCCATTTACACTACATCCACTGCTTTACCTTCATCCACATGCTTAGTCACCTCCTCAAAGAAGTCAATAAGACTTGTAAGGCAAGACCTACCCCTCACAAATCCGTGCTGACTATCCCTAATCAAGCAGTGTCTTTCCAGATGCTCAGAAATCCTCTCCCTCAGTACCCTTTCCATTACTTTGCCTACCACCGAAGTAAGACTAACTGGCCTGTAATTCCCAGGGTTATCCCTATTCCCTTTTTTGAACAGGGGCACGACATTCGCCACTCTCCAATCCTCTGGTACCACCCCTGTTGACAGCGAGGATGAAAAGATCATTGCCAATGGCTCTGCAATTTCATTTCTTGCTTCCCATAGAATCCTTGGATATATCCCGTCAGGCCCGGGGGACTTGTCTATCCTCAAGTTTTTCAAAACGTCCAACACATCTTCCTTCCTAACAAGTATCTCCTCGAGCTTACCAGTCTGTTTCACACTGTCCTCTCCAACAATATGGCCCCTCTCGTTTGTAAATACTGAAGAAAAATACTTATTCAAGACCTCTCCTATCTCTTCAGACTCAATACACAATCTCTCTCCTTGATCGGACCTACCCTCACTCTAGTCATTCTCATATTTCTCACATATGTGTAAAAGGCCGTGGGGTTTTCCTTGATCCTATCCGCCAAAGATTTTTCATGCCCTCTCTTAGCTCTCCTAATCCCTTTCATCAGTTCCCTCCTGGCTATCTTGTATCCCTCCAGCGCCCTGTCTGAACCTTGTTTCCTCAGCCTTACATAAGTCTCCTTCTTCCTCTTAACAAGACATTCAATCTCTCTTGTCAACCATGGTTCCCTCACTCGACCATCTCTTCCCTGCCTGACAGGGACAGACATATCAAAAACACGCAGTACATGTTCCTTGAACAAGTTCCACATTTCACTTGTGTCCTTCCCTGACAGCCTATGTTCCCAACTTATGCACTTCAATTCTTGTCTGATAGCATTGCATTTACCCTTCCCCCAATTGTAAACCATGCCCTGTTGCACACACCTATCCCTCTCCATTACTAAAGTGAAAGTCATAGAATTGTGGTCACTACCTCCAAAATGCTCCCCCACTAACAAATCTATCACCTGCCCTGGTTCATTACCAAGTACCAAATCTAATATGGCCTCCCCTCTTGTCGGACAATCTACATACTGTGTTAGAAAAGCTTCCTGGACACATTGCACAAACACTACCCCATCCAAACTATTTGATCTAAAGAGATTCCACTCAATGTTTGAGAAGTTGAAGTCACCCATGATTACTACCCTGTGACTTCTGCATCTTTCCAAAATCTGTTTCCCAATCTGTTCCTCCACATCTCTGCTGCTATTGGGGAGCCTATAGAAAACTCCCAACAAGGTGACTGCTCCTTTCCTATTTCTGACTTCAACCCATATTACTTCAGTAGGCAGATCCCCCTCGAACTGCCTTTCTGCAGCTGTTATACTATCTCTAATTAACAATGCCACCCCCCACCTCTTTTACCAGCCTCCCTAATCTTGTTGAAACATCTATAACCAGGGACCTCCAACAACCATTTCTGCCCCTCTTCTATCCAAGTTTCCGTGATGGCCATCACACCCTAGTCCCAAGTACAGATCCATGCCTTAAGTTCACCCACCTTATTCCTGATGCTTCTTGCATTGAAGTGTACACACTTCAACCCATCTCCTTGCCTGCAAGTACTCTCCTTTGTCAGTGTTACCTTCCCCACTACATCACTACGTGCTTTGGCGTCCTGAATATCAGCTTCCTTAGTTGCTGGACTACAATTCCGGTTCCCATTCCCCTGCCAAATTAGTTTAAACCCTCCTGAAGAGTACTAGAAAACCTCCCACCCAGGATATTGGTGCCCCTCTGGTTCAGATGCAACCCGTCCTGCTTGTACAGATCCCACCTTCCCCAGAATGCGCTCCAATTATCCAAATACTTGAAGCCCTCCCTCCTACACCATTCCTGCAGCCACGTGTTCAACTGCACTCTCTCCCTATTCCTAGCCTCGCTATCACGTGGCACCGGCAACAAACCAAAGATGACAACTCTGTCTGTCCTGGCCTTTAACTTCCAGCCTAACTCCCTAAACTTGTTTATTACCTCCACACCCCTTTTCCTACCTACGTTGTTGGTACCAATGTGCACCACGACTTCTGGCTGCTCACCCTCCCCTTCAGGATCCTGAAGACACGATCCGAGACATCCCTGGCCCTGGCACCCGGGAGGCAACATACTTTCCGGGAGTCTCGCTCGCGACCACAGAATCTCCTATCTATTCTCCTAACCATTGAATCTACTATTACTATTACTTTTCTATGCTCCCCCCTTCCCTTCTGAGCCCAAGAGCCAGACTCAGTGCCAGAGACCTGGCCGCTGGGGTCTTCCCCCGGTAGGTCATCCCCCCAAAACAGCATCCAAAATGGTATACTTGTTTTGAAGGGGAACGGCCATGAGGGATCCCTGCACTGTCTGCCTGTTAGTTTTCATTTCCCTGACTGTAACCCAGCTACTCTTGTCCAGTACCTTGGGTGTGGCTACCTCCCTGTAACTTTTCTCGATAACCCCCTCTGCCTCCTGGATGATCCGAAGTTCATCCAGCTCCAGCTCCATTTCCCTACACGGTCTCTGAGGAGCTGGAGTTGGGTGCACTTCCCACAGGTATAGTCAGTGGGGACACCAGTGGTATCCCTCACCACCCACATCCTACAGGAGGAGCATGCAACTGCCCTAGCCTCCATCCCCTTTGACTTTACAGAATTAGCTGCCCCGTAGACCAACTGGACCTCCGCCCTCCGACTCTGCTTCCAGTCAGCTGCACTCTAAACTCCTGGCTCCCTTCACGCTCTTTGATAAATATAGGAAATGAAATGTAAGGAGCACCTTACTTCCTCCTCACCTAACTCCCTCAGTCACCAAACTCTCACTGCAGCACTCAAATGCAACCAGTTCAGCACTCCAGTGCAAACAAAGAATCACCCAGACGCGAAACATTAGCTTCCTTCTCTCTCCACAGGTGTTGTCAGGCCTGCTGAGATTGTCCAGTATTTTCTGTTTTTGTTTCACATTTCTACATGATGAATTGCTTTGCAAAGTCTTGAGGTTCTTAAAGAATGGCTCTGCCACGGACCAGGGCGATAACGAAACCCGGCTGAATTAGTTCAGCTCATTACTATGGGCTTGATTCAACCAAATGGTAAAAGAGTCTTATACTGAGTGCTAAACACATGGCTATTCAAACACAACTCATGTTACATAAGGCGCCTCAACAGGTAACGTACGGCCAATGCTGCACATAGACCTGTTTTGTACAGTGAGGGGCCCTGTTTTGTACAGTGAGGAGCTCCGCTCGCTGGAACTCCCCAGAGTAGCGAGAGATTGGGATGTCATTTTTAAATGGTATCTGGATCTCCAGGGCCTCTGAAACAATCCCCGCCCCCCCAGCCCAAATTAACTATGGGAGCCCCCCCCCCCCCCCAACCACACACGCAAGGCTCCTCTGGCCAATCATGTTCGTGTACAAAATGCCAGCTTGGCAGTGTCAGGCTGGTACCCATTGTGGGCAGGATTTACATTGCAACATCCAGCGAGATCGTGTTGGATCTCGTGAGGCGTTTCTAGCCGGGTACATCCCAAGAGCGAGGTCTCCATACCCCCATGGCCACGCTAGGCCGCAGCGAGCTTTCTACCCAGCCCAGCGTGGCCACTGGATCGTGCCCTAGAGCCACATTGTCCCAGCTATTATTTGTCCTGACAATCCAGCCGCTGGCAATTGCTGTTAGATCAGCGAAGGGCTGGAGAGGTATTCAAAGGGGAGAATGAGAGTATGGAGTCTCACTCTACATGGAAGACCTGCTCCTCTATTTCTCGAACCCCCTGGCCAGCATGGGAGGAATAATGGAACTCTGAAGGGAGTTCAGAGCCTTCTCAGGGTACAAACCAGATATCTGCCCCACAGGGATTTGTGGGTCTCCCTTCGATATCTGTTTTGTCTTTGCTCTCTGCTGCGTTTTCTTCTTCTCTTATATTGATCTCTGTACAATCCCTCGTTCGTGTTGACATTGTCGTTTCTTCGAAATAATGTCCTCCTTAATAAAAATATTAAAAATACTTTTTTAAAAAAAGGAATACAATTTAAAACCTGACCCAATCGATACATAACCTTCTGAAATATCTGATGGCAATGGCTCGAGATGAAGAGAGCATAACTGATTTGTTAGACGACAGTTTTGTTAAATTTTATACCCATATCAAAATCATTGAGAGCTCAGTAGATCTTGAAAGTATGTTGCAATATCATGAAAGTGATGTCGGTCAGTGATATTCTGGGAAGTACAAGATATCTTACTGTTTACCTTCTTCTGTGGTGAGGTGGTGGTTTAGTAGTATTATCACTGGAGTAGTAAATCAGAGACCCTGGGGTCCCAATTTCAAACCGCCACTGCAGACGATGAAATTAGAATTTAATTAAAATATAGAATTAAAAGTCGAATGATGATCACGATTGTCGTAAAAACCCATCCTTGAGAGAAGGAAATCTGCCGTCCTTACCTGATCTGGCCTTGTTGTGCTTTCTTTCCTATACTTTATTCTCTGTTCCACTATAGCAATCAGTGAGTTTGCCTTTCTATGTTATCTATGTCCCAATGCTTAGAGTTGCCAGGTATCGAATGATACCACCACAAGTTTCAACCGGCTATCGATCAAAGAACCAAACACCAGTTAGTTTGTTCAAGGGTACTTTATTTACACACAATTAGTCACACAACATAAAGACTACCAGTTAACTACACCTATCGACTAAGGCAACCTGTACTTAATTTCGATACTCGGCTTACGTCAGAAAACAGTGGCCGCTCTTTGATTCTGGATCTTCTCGGGTCCGGAGGAGTAACTGCTGCTCAGCTAGGCTCATCCGTCTGGTAGCGAGCGTTGAACTTGTACTTGCTTCTGGTGTTGCTGCACTTGGAGATGGCCGTGACCGGGGCACCAGGACCAAGAGAGGACGACCATTGTGGCGAGCTATTCTTATACTTTGGGGTTTTTGCGCTTTTGGGCGGTCCTCCGATTTGGGCCTTACTAATTGGGTGATCCGTGACCACCCCGTTCAATTCCTTAACCAATAAGTGGCCGGGGATCTGGATGGCTGGGCGTGTCCCAAGCAGTCACTGACCCCGCTTGTTTGCGTTTCCCTTGAACAGAGAGTGGCGCCGAAATGTCTGGGACTGTCCCGGTTGCTCGAGTACCAGTCCTTTGTTTTGGTGAAGGTGGGCCATCACCTGCTAATCGGCCTGATTAACATGCTAATGGGACGGGGTTTCGATACTGTCTGGACTACTTGCTGACAAATATGCATTTCAGGCTCTGAGCCTGTCTGAGTCTTGGCTTGTCCATTTTACCCACCAGGCTTTGCGAGTTTCTCTGTACCTAGTTGGAAGTGGCCATCCCAGATGGCTACAGCCTACAGGTGACTCTTAACTGCATCAAGGGCAATTAGGATGGGCAATAAATGCTGGCACAGACTGTGACACCCACATCCCATGAACACATTTTTAAAAACCTGAACTCATCAACCCCACTCACCCATCACCTGGTGATGGTTCAGTCCTGGTATGGCAAGAGCTCAACTTTAATATTCTTATTTTTAATTTCCTCCATTGACTCACCCTTTAATCTCTGTAACCTCCCCCAGCTTTATAACCTTCCAAGTCCTTTTGCAGCCTTGGATCCCGTGTTTAATCGCTCCACCATTTGGAGCCATGCCTTCAGCCGCCCAGGTGGTTAGATCTGGCAAGAGAAGGAAGTAAACCGTTCATTCTGGATCCCACTACCTTGTGGGACATCCTTCCCCAGGTGGACAAAGATCTGAGGGTTGCTACTCGGCATGTTCAATGACCTAAAAACCCATGGTAGGAACCTGCAATCCCCGAGTAGATATCGACCTTGAATCGAGGGACATCCAATGCCAAAGAAGCTCTGGAATTCCCTCGCTAAACCCCACCACCTCTCTCAACCTATCTCTTTAACTCACCATGTGACCTAATAACACCATACGTGGCTTAGCGTCGAATTTTGTTTGATAGCGTTCTAGCGGAGCACCTTGGGAGGCACTTACCATGGCACAGGTGCTGTGCAAGTTGGTGTTGGAATCAACAGAGTGAAAACTGCCACCTACAACACAGATGCATCCAATTCTATCAATCAGAAAATATATGCTCAAGTCTGGCGAAATGCACCAGCGCCAGAGATGAGTTGGAAAGAGCTGAACTTTAAATAGCACTGAACAGCAACTATAAGAATAAAAGCTGCAACCAGCCTCTAAAAACATAGTGACATGGTGTCCAGGCAGTTGTATCGATGAATCGAGGCGACGTCACAAGAGTTCCCTTTTTTGTATATAAATTTAGAGTACCCAATTTCTCTCTCCCCCCCCCCCCCCCCAAATAAAGGGGCAATTTGGCGCAGCCAATCCACCTCCCGTGTTCGAAAGAGTTCCCAATGAAAACACAAAAATTGTCTGTAATTTTGCAAAGATTTGCAAATTTTGGGCAGGGAAAATATCATCATCGTGAGAGATATGCAGGAGGCGCTCTCCTAGTTTGGGGTTGGTGGAGTAACTTAAGAGAGGAGCGCTTTATTCCGCACCTGTCCCGAGAAGTCCGAGTTACGTGGGAAGGTTGGATAAACTTTGGCATCTCGTCTGTGAAAGGAAGCGAGTATGGGACAATCTTACAGAAATATCTAAGATGTGGACATGCTGGCGTTGGACTGGGGTGAGCACAGTAAGAAGTTTTAAAACACCAGGTTAAAGTCCAACAGGTTTGTTTCAAACACTAGCTTTCGGAGTGCAGCTCCTTCCTCAGGTGAATCTACAGAAATATCTAAGACAGTCAACAGTATTCCAACAGGATCAATTTGGAACGCTGATTAAAACACAAGCAAACACGGGCTCAAATTAACAAAAGGAAAATGCGGGTCGAGCAGCAGGAAATTGTCACATAGAGGGTGACCGAGACATGGGATGGATGTACTCCTGCAGAAGACAGGAGGCGAAAAACGTATAATGTTTTAAAGTACCATTTGAATGTAGCAAGGAGGAGGACGTCAATGTCATTCAGGATAAGTGAACTACAATCGGCCAAATCTCCATTACATCTATAATCATCTTATAATCTTGTGAAATGGATAGGAAAATTAGTAATTCAGCACACACAACGTGGAACTCTGATAGTACATCAGTGTCAATTTTATTTCCCTTATGTTTGCCCCATTATAATTTAAACAAGTTTTGTCATTTTTGTAATAAGGCCAATTGGATGGTCTGCCATCACCATGCAGAGATTTTGATGATGTGAATCTCAGTACCCGATACATCGCAGCACACATGTACAGCAACAGAATTAACTATTTAATTTAGTTTAAGGAATTATAGGAACAAAACTTTTGCATTACTGTTACACCTTTCATGACATCAGGATATCCTAAGCACTTCACAGCCAATTAAGAGCTTCTTAAAAGTGTTGTCATGGTTGTAATGTAGAAATATGGCAGCCAATGTGTGCACGGCAGTCCCCCGCGAACAGCGACCAACAGGAACAGGAAGAGGCCATTCGGCCCCTCGAGCCTGCTCCGCCATTCAATAGGATCTTGGCTGATCCTACATTCATCATGTCCACTTTCCTGCCCTTTCCCCATGACCCTTGATGCCCATTCTGATCAAGAATCTATCTGTCGGGGCAGCACGGTGGAACAGTGATTAGCACTGCTGTCTCACGGCGCCGAGGTCCCAGGTTCGATCCCGGCTCTGAGTTACTGTCCATGTGGAGTTTGCAATTCTCCCCTTGTTTACGTGGGTTTCGCCCCCACAACTCAAAAGATGTGCAGGCTAGGTGGATTGGCCACGCTAAATTGTCCCTTAATTGGATAAAAATGAATTGGGTACAGTAAAAAAAAAAAAATTTTTGTTAATTATCTATTTCGGCCTTAAATATACACAGTAAGAAGTCTTACAACACCAGGTTAAAGTCCAACAGGTTTGTTTGGAGACACTAGCTTTCGGAGCGCTGCTCCTTCCTCAGATTCACCCAATGAAGGAGCTGCGCTCCGAAAGCTAGTGCTTCGAAACAAACCTGTTGGACTTTAACCTGGTGTTGTAAGACTTCTAACTGTGCTCACCCCAGTCCAACACCGGCATCTCCATATCTTTAATATACACAAGGATTCTGCGCCCACAGCTTTGTGGAAGGAGTTCCGAAGACTCACAATCCTCTGAGAGAAGAAATTCCTCCTCACCTCAGGGTCCTACGTTCACTTTCACCTCTCTCTTCCTTTTTCTATATTTAAAATAAGTTCTTATCGTCTGTTTTTATATTCCTTACTAATTTGCGCTCGTACTTTAGTTTCTCTCTTTGTTATGTTTTTACTCCTCCTTTGTTGGATTCTCAGGGGGAGGGAGTTCAACTATCCTATCTATCCCAGCCACCGGGACTATCACTGACTTTGTCTCCTTATATGCTTGTTCTTTCAATTAACGCTCTCCTGAAGTTCCTTGGTTAGCCATTCTTAGAATCTTTCTGCCTCACAGCAATGTGATAAAGACCAGATAATTTGCTTTTCTTGGTGGTCGCGATAGAAATATTGGCTGAGAAACCAGGGGTAACGCCTCTCTTCTTTTACATGGGAATTCTCATGTTCATTTATAGAGCAGAAGGGGCCTTGTTTTAACATTATGCGAGGCAGGTTAGCCTGTGTGTGCACCAAGGCAGCCCTGCTGTAACATACACTAACTGCTTTGTGGGGAATTACTGCCACCCAGTGGCTGAGTACTAATGGAACACCCACACACACTATGATCAAATCTTTCTTCCTTTGTACACGGGACAGCAAGACGGACAATGTTACAATGCACACTGAAGTGGGATATTGAAAGTGGGGAAACAAACTGTGCAGGGAAGACGATCAGCACGCAGATTCCAGAGAAGAGAAACTTTAGCTCTGAGGTTAGATTAGGGGCTGATCCCCCTCACGAGAAGGCGAAGAAGACATCTGGCACTCTTTGCTTGTGTAGCAACCAGTTTTCTATCTGATACTGCAGCACTGACCCTCTGACAGTGCGGCACTCCCTCAGTACTGACCCTCTGACAGTGCGGCACTCCCTCAGTACTGACCCTCTGACAGTGCGGCACTCCCTCAGTACTGACCCTCTGACAGTGCGGCACTCCCTCAGTACTGACCCTCTGACAGTGTGGCACTCCCTCAGTACTGACCCTCTGACAGTGCGGCACTCCCTCAGTACTGACCCTCTGACAGTGTGGCACTCCCTCAGTACTGACCCTCTGACAGTGCAGCACTCCCTCAGTACTGACCTTCTGACAGTGCGGCACTCCCTCAGTACTGACCCTCTTGACAGTGCAGCTCTCCCTCAGTACTGACCCTCTGACAGTGCAGCACTCCCTCAGTACTGACCCTCTGACAGTGCGGCGCTCCCTCAGTACTGACCCTCTGACAGTGCAGCACTCCCTCAGTACTGACCCTCTGACAGTGCGGCACTCCCTCAGTACTGACCCTCTGACAGTGTGGCACTCCCTCAGTACTGACCCTCTGACAGTGCAGCACTCCCTCAGTACTGACCTTCTGACAGTGCGGCACTCCCTCAGTACTGACCCTCTGACAGTGCAGCTCTCCCTCAGTACTGACCCTCTGACAGTGCAGCACTCCCTCAGTACTGACCCTCTGACAGTGCAGCACTCCCTCAGTACTGACCCTGTTACAGTGCAGCACTCCCTCAGTACTGACCCTCTGACAGTGCGGCACTCCCTCAGTACTGACCCTCTGACAGTGCAGCACTCCCTCAGTACTGACCCTCTGACAGTGCAGCACTCCCTCAGTACTGACCCTCCGACAGTGCAGCACTCACTATTCAAAATCATGAAGAGGCTGGAGAGAGTAGACAGGGAGAAACTGTTCCTACCCGTAAAAGGGTTGAGAATGAGGGCATGGATTTAAAGTGACTTGCATAAGAAGCAAATGTGATGTGAGAAAAAAAAATCAAGGCATTCAAGAGGGTATTAGATGATTAATCGAATAGAGACAATGTGCGGGGGGGGGGGGAGTTGGTTCTGAGTCATGATGCTCGTTTGTAAAGCTGGTGCAGACACGATGGGCTGAATAGCCTCCTTCCGTGCCGTAACAATTCTGTGATTCAGTGTAACCATTTCTCAGAGACCCCATCGGCAACAGCTTATATTTATAGAGCACAATTAATGTGATAAAACATCCCGAAGTGGAAAGAAAAAGGAAAGAATGGCTATCCAAGGCAAGAAAAAATAAAATCAGACTTTTTTTGGGCAGTTTTGCTCGATCACCAGTGTAAAAATGGAGGGGGTGGTGGTGAAACATTTAACAGCAAGAGATGGGCTATGTGGGTGAGCTGGGTCAGATTTTAAAATCTATTCTTCAGAAACCAATTTTTACATGATCCAAAATATTGGTTTGTGAAACCGTCCATGATAATTAGTGATCCGGTCACATCGTACCAACCATGGTGGATACAGAACTGGCTAGGTCATAGAAGGCAGAGAGTAGCAATGGAAGGGTGCTTTTCTAATTGGAGGGCTGTGACTAGTGGTGTTCCGCAGGGATCAGTGCTGGGACCTTCGCGGTTCGTTGTATATATAAATAATTTGGAGGAAAATGTAACTGGTCTGATTAGTAAGTTTGCAGACGACACAAAGGTTGGTGGAATTGCGGATAGCGATGAGGACTGTCAGAGGATACAGCAGGATTTAGATCGTTTGGAGACTTGGGCGGAGAGATGGCAGATGGAGTTTAATCCGGACAAATGTGAGGTCATGCATTTTGGAAGGTCTAACGCAGGTAGGGAATATACAGTGAATGGTAGAACCCTCAAGAGTATTGAAAGTCAGAGAGATCTAGGTGTACAGTTCCACAGGTCACTGAAAGGGGCAACACAGGTGGAGAAGGTAGTCAAGAAGGCATTCGGCATGTTTGCCTTCATTGGCCGGGGCATTCAGTATAAGAATTGGCAAGTCATGTTGCAGCTGTATAGAACCTTAGTTAGATCACACTTGGAGTATAGTGTTCAATTCTGGTCGCCACACTACCAGGAGGATGTGGAGGCTTTATAGAGGGTGCAGTAGAGATTTACCAGGATGTTGCCTGGTATGGAGGGCATTAGCTATGAGGAGCGGTTGAATAAACTTGTTTGTTCTCACTGGAAGGACGGAGGTTGAGGAGCGACCTGATAGAGGTCTACAAAATTATGAGGGGCATAGACAGAGTGGATAGTCAGAGGCTTTTCCCCAGGGTAGAGGGGTCAACTCCTAGGGGGCATAGGTTTACGGTGCAAGGGACAAGGTTTAGAGGAGATGTACGAGGCAAGTTTTTTTTACACAGAGGGTAGTGGGTGCTTGGAACTTGCTGCCGGAGGTGGTGGAAGCAGTGATGAGAGTGACATTTAAGAGGCATCTTGACAAATACATGAATAGGATGGGAACAGAGGGATGCGGACCCAGGAAGTGTAGAAGATTGTAGTTTAGACGGGCAGCATGGTCGGCACAGGCTCGGAGGGCCGAAGGGCCTGTTCCTGTGCTGTACTTTTCTTTATTCTTTGTTCTATAACTCTCCAACATAACCAGTATGTTAGCAATCATTCCAAATACCAACAGACCTTGTTTAACTGTCAATCAGGAACTTACTTTAATATATGCAGTGATAATATGGAGATATAGGCTACAAGCATCAAGATCTTTCCCATGCAAAATATTAACATTCATTTCATAAATTTAATTCTAATGCAATTGCAAAATTCAAATATGTCCAACCAACAATATCAGAAGCAAATTCTCAGATCGCTTTCAATGACAACTCTGATCTTCCAATTGGAATATTAAGTATTAGATAAAAGAATCAGATGCAGAGTGGTCAGAAATCTATAAAATATATAGATACGCAACTTAAAATTAGGTTTTAATTAGAATATATAGACGAAGCATTGAAATGCTTTTTCTAAATTGCAACAGAGAAACTTTGGTGTAAATATAAAAATAAGCTGCCACACATTAAATATGTTGCAAAATAAAATCTGCTGTGTCTTTAAAGTTTAACCAACATAAGCTGATTCACTCAGATTATTAGAAAAATTGTCATTTA
This sequence comes from Scyliorhinus canicula, assembly GCF_902713615.1. Taxonomy (NCBI): domain Eukaryota; kingdom Metazoa; phylum Chordata; class Chondrichthyes; order Carcharhiniformes; family Scyliorhinidae; genus Scyliorhinus; species Scyliorhinus canicula. The sequence continues at coordinate 272,886,831 of NC_052148.1, forward strand.
CAGACCAGGTAACTCGCAAAATACCCAAATTCACTCCAACAATAAAAGCTCAATTTACTTCTCAATCAGATCAATTGTGATTTTTGTTTGCTTATTCTAGAAGCCAGTAGACTATATATGCCTCAAATGCAAGATTTATCATATTAAACATTATCCAAACAAAATGTTAAACGCACCCATACATATGCCTTTCTTGAAATCTATACATGAATGGGCAGGGAGCAGAGGGATACAGATCCTTAGAAAATAGGCGACAGTTTTAGATAGAGGATCTGGATCGGCGCAGGCTTTGAGGGCCGAAGGGCTTGTTCCTGTGCTGTAATTTTTCTTTGTTCTTTGCATCCAATCAAATTTTGTTCCCAGAGGCCGAGATGGGTTTTGCTCTTTGAATTCTTCACCCAGGCCTTCCGTTTCAGATCACTATGCTTTCCTAACTTTAACAGGACTCTGCACACACATGATCTCAATGCACATTTAGTCTCTGCTTCAGTTCCCCTCTCCTAGCCTAGAGCCTCTGTTCCTGCTCGTTTGACTATACATTGCCATTCAGCATTGCTTCCTCACTCCAGTTGAACTCCCTCCCCCTGATGAGTGTCAGGTCCTGGTAACTCTGATATTGAAGTACACAGCTCATAACAGGTCAGAAACAACTTTTCAGTGTAATAGAAAACAAAAAAAACAAACAAATCCAAATCAGGGCAGTTAAGAGTCAACCACATTGCTGTGGATCTGGAGTGACATGTAGGCCAGACCGGGTAAGGATGAAAGATTTCCTTCCCTAAAAGACGTGAGTGAACCAGATGGATATTTATGACAATCCAGAAGTTCCATTGTCACCATTGCTGATCAGGTGATAAGTTAGGTGCAGACCATAGGTCCTTTGAGCCTACTCTGCCACTCATTATCATCTGCCTCAATTCCCCGAAACCAAAAGTCTGCCCATCTCAGTCTTAAACATATTCAGTAATGGAGCAGGCACACCCCTCTGGGTACAGAACTCCAAAAAGATTCACAACTCTCTCAATGAGGAAACTTCACATCTCAGGCCTAACTTAGTGATCCCTTCTCCTGAGACTGAGCTCCATGTTTCAAATTCTCCAGCCAGGGGGGGGGGGGGACAATCTCTTCAATATTTCCCGGTCAAGCCCCTTCATAATCTTGAACGTTTCAAGGAAATCACTTCTCATTCTCCTAAACCCCAGAGTGTGCAGTCCCAATTTACTCCGCCTCCCATCATAGGACAACCCTTTCATCCCAGAGAGCAACTTGGTGAACCTTGGCTGTACCATCTCCGAGGAGAGTATATCTGTCCTCAGATTATGGATGTTAAATCTGTGGCCAGTAGTCCAGATGCCAAAGCCCTCTACTACTGAAACACAAGAACAAGGAAGTCCTGCTACAATCTATCTGAATCCTTCTCCAGGGGCCTTCCCTTTCAATCCACTGTGCATTTCTAACCTTTTCAGGTTTCTGCACGTTAGCTATTGATCCAAGCTTATTGCAGCAACGATACAAATGCTCGGGATCATTAAAAGTACATTTACAAGTAGGAGAAGTCAGGAGAAATCAATGTGTTGCCTGGGTTTAATGCATTAAATCAAATTCAACGGGGTTATGATCAGTTGACACTGGCTGAGCCACAATTAGAGTGCCTTGAGCATTCAAAACAACTCTCACAGTCACCGTGAGTGAATAAATAGCATCCAATCATCGATTGGAGCATCAGACCCAGGATTGGCCAGTAGTTGCAGGGTACAAACATTTGCCACATGTGGTACCCAAATACCCACAGATACATCAAAGCAGAAACAAACAGCAATGTTACAGTACTTCAGGACAACCCAAAATGTTTTACAGTAAAAGCAGCGCTTTTAAAGTCATGGTTGTAAAGTAGGAAAAGTGGCAGAAATCTGCACACAACAATCTCCCACAACCATAAATACGACAATGACACAGATCGGACATCTTGATTTAGTGATGTTGGTTAATGGATAAATATTGGCCACGACACTGGGGAGAACGCCGCTGTCCTTCTTTGAAATAGTGCCGTGAGATTGTTTAGACCAACCTCCGAGGGCAGGCGGGGTTTAAGTCAGTTTATGGTCTCATTTGAAAGACAGCACCTCCAACACTGTAGCACTCCCTCAGCATTACCAGCCCAGATTTTGTAATCAAGTCTCTGGAGTGAGGTTCAAATACACAACCTTCTGATTTGGAGGTGAAAGTGCTGCAGCTGACACGTACTAAAATGGGAGCACATTGCAGGCAGGTAAAATCTGATTTTCTTAGGCTGCGGTCAATGCAAACACATTGCCCACTGGGAGTGTCACAGGAAAGAAAGACCCATTTAGAATTAAAGGGTGAAAAAGATACTGAAAATTAAGACATCACGCAACAAAATTCTAAAAGTCAACAATGATATAGAAGATTACAGAAAACATTTAAAGCAGTTAAAAGTGTCAAACGAGAATATGGACACAGAAATGTCAATGTAAACAGTGTCCACAAAGTAGCATTATTTTATACTTTTATATTATTTGATGTACGATCTCTATTGATGTGTATGATGCTGGTGGACATTATGCATCTTGTACAAACACACATTCCTCAACATTAGATTTGTTGCTTTAAAACAAATTATCCAGACAATTTGGACGGGATAAAACCTGAAGACAGTTCGAAACACACCTAATTAATTCAGAGCGTGGATTCAAAGATTACAAATATTACACTGGCTCTTTGTTGGAGCTATTGGTACAAGATGCCAATGCATTATTGAAAAGGATACTGAAATCAAGCAATCCCATTTGACATCTTGAGCTCCAGGGTACACACTCGTTTTCCAATAACCATGATGTGCATTGACATCAAGCGGTAACCCAGCTTCTCTCAGTGCACCAAGTTACATTGAAAGATCAGTTAGTCTAGATAAACGACAATGGCCAGTTTCACCACCTTTTAGCATGAGCTGGAAAATCATTTCAACTTCACCTGGCGTGTACAAGGCAAATGGGGAAAGATTCAACATATAAATCCAACAGTTTAAGTGGATGATTATCGGGTTACATTATATGATTGGCCATGATGAATGTTTTCAGCTTGCTAGTTGGAAAACTGTCAAAAGGAAGTCAGACAACCAGGCATTTCAAGTCCATTTTCAAGAGGTTTAATTGAGAATTCTATAGGGTGGCAGGCTGTGCATTATTGCTGCTCCTGTGGTGTGATCAATCCACCATCTTGGGCAGTGTTGTAAGACCCACATCCTTTGCACTTCAGACCCAACACGTGGAATGGTGCGGTGCTATGGAGCTGGCAGTCATTGCACATGATCTGTGGGAGAAATCTCACAATCACATAAACATTCGAGAGGGGTGGCGGAATGCACCATTCACACTAGAAAGAACCGATTCATAAGTATTGAGCAGCTTTGTGACCGTGGGGTTCTCCAAAGTACCTTACAGCTAACGGAGTACCATTTGAAGTGTAATCATATCCGTAATGTAGGAAATATGGCAGCAAATTTGTGCACCGTAAGATCCCACAAACACCAGTGTGATAATCAATCTGTTTTTAGTAATGCTGGTTGCTGGGTAAATATTGGCCAGACCCTGGGGAGAACTCGGCTGTTTATCTTCAGAATAACGCAGTAGGATTTATATCCACCTGAGAAGCTTCGGTTTAACGTGTTATTTGAAACATGCTGCCTCCAACAGTGCAGCACTCCCTCAGTAATGATATCAGACATATCGTAGTGCGACACCGGTGTGTCCTCGTTCGCTGAAAGTAAGCGTGCAGGTGCAGCAGGCGGTAAAGAAGGCAAATGGTATGTTGACCTTCATAGCGAGAGGTTTCAAGTACAGGAGCAGGGATATCTTGCTGCAATTGTACAGGGCCTTGGTGAGGCCACATCTGGAGTATTGTGTGCTGTTTTGGTTTCCTTATCTGAGGGAGGATGTTCTAGCTATAGAGGGAGCGCAGCGAAGGTTTACCAGGCTGATTCGTGGGATGGCAGGACTGATATACGAGGAGAGATTGAATGGGTTAGAATTATATTTGCTGGAGTTCAGAAGAATGAGCGGGTATCTCATCGAAACCTATAAAATATCTAACAGGACTGGACAGGGTAGATGCAGGAAGGATGTTCCCGATGGTGGGCGTGTCCAGAACCAGGGGTCACAGTCTGAGGATACGGGGTAGACCATTTATGACAGAGATGAGGAGAAATGTCATCATCCAGAGAGTGGTGAGCCTGTGGGATTTGCAAATACAGAAAATAGTTGGGGTCAAAACATTGTATGTTTTCGAGGAGGAGTTAGATATAGCTCCTGGGGCAAAAGGGATCAAAGGAAATGGTGGTGGTGGTGGTGGTGGTGGGGATTACAGGAACTTTTGAGTTGGATGATCATAATGAATGGCGAAGCAGGCTCGAAGGGCCGAATGGCCTATTCCTGGCTCCTATCTTCGGTGTAAAGTAGCTCAACCTTACATAAGTAAAGGGCCTTAATAGGACCTTTACTGCAGTTTAACCCAAGGCATTAAATGTGCATTTTTACATATCTCTTGGGGATGATAGTACTTTGGCTGTTAGATATGGAAAGTAAAATTCAGCCCTTACCTTAACAATCATATTCTGATAGTCTGAAGGCATGGCAGTCTGGGCTATTTCTGTGTCTAGTTCCTCCCAGTATTTTGTCATGTCAACAGCAGATTGCATACATAAAGGGCACCGATAGGCTCTGAAACAACAGGGTTACACCGATCAACTTGTACAAACAGTCACAACACAATGGATGGATTTTGGTGTAAGCCAATGGTGCTCACTGTTATTACGCACAAAGTGGGCAGCAACTTCAGACAAGCAGGCATCCACATTTCTGCGTTTAACTGCGCAAATCTATGGGCTGTGTGAAAATGGTATCTCCCCATCTGGCTCCACATTCACAAACATTGAATAGTGTTGAGTTCCTGTACTGAAGTAGTAGACACAGACTAAACTCGCCGCAGAATGGTTTATCCATTCCAGTCCATTTTCACTGGCGTAAATACGTCCAAATTACTACAAACAACCATTCTGACACTGAAAATTAATTTTTGCATGAATGGAGTTTCCTTCCATTATCAAATTAAATAACATTTTCCTTTATTATTCAGTGTGTTAGTTTCCTTATGTTCATCTTTCTTTCCCTCTGTATTGCAATTTCCGTGCCCAATTTGATCTTGAATTCTAACTTACACTGGTTTAGATTTTGTTGCAGTTAACAATTTTTCAAACTGATTAGTCAAGGAGATAATTGTTTTTTAAAATTTAAAGCAAAATCTCCAACACTAAATTCTGCAGGAATGAGTCCACATTGGTAAAATTAATTTTCAGAAAGACTGCTGACAATAATTATCGTGCTGTTAACAATTCACTTACAGCCAAATACATCAACCTTCAGTTTTCATGCCGTGTTTAGTGAATGACCAACAGGTCAATGACCAACAGGCCCTTATAAGGGCTTCAATGCCCAACTCCTGGATTTCTACATTTAAGTGTGCATGTGCGGACTCCAGTAGATGTTCAATGTCTTCAATAGTAACAGCAAGGTGTTGACAGCCTCAACAACTGATATTCCACTCACAACATAGGCCAGTTTCTTGCCATGTTCACATAGTCCCCAGATATTCAATAGAACGTGTCAGGGGAGGGTGTGGGGCAGTGGTCTGATTAATTGACTGATTGACACATGTACCAAAGTACGGTGAAAAGTATTTTTCTGCGGCCGAGGGAACGTGCACAGTACGTACACGGTAGGCAAAAAGAATAATCAACAAAGCACATCGACAAATAAGTAATTGGTTACAGTTCAGAACAAGGGCCAAATAAAGCAAATACGACATGAGCAAGAGCAGCATAGAGCGTCATGAATAGTGTCTTACAGGGAACAGATCAGTCCGAGGAAGAGTCATTGTGGAATCTGGTAGCTATGGGGAAGCAGCTGTTCCTAAGTCTGGATGTGCGGGTCTTCAGATTTCTGTACCTTCTGCCTGATGGAAGGGTCTGGAAGAAGGCAAAGCCTGGGTGGGAGGGTCTCTGATAATGCTGTCTGCCTTCCTGAGGCAGCGGGAGGTGGAGACAGAATCAATGAAAGGGTAGCAAGCTTGTGTGATGCGTTGGGCTGAGTTCAACACACTCTGCAGTTTCTTGCGATCTTGGGCCGAGCAGTTGCCATACCAGGCTGTGATGCAGCCGGATAGGATGCTCTCCATCGCACATCTGTAGAAGTTTGTGAGTCAAATTTCTTTAGCTTCCATAGGAAGTTGTTGGGCTTTTTTGATGTTGCATCAACATGAGTGGATCAGGACAGACTGTTGGTGATGGTGACCCCCAAGAACGTTAAACTATCGACCCCCAAGAACGTTAAACTATCCACTTCGGAGCCATTGAGGTAGTCAGGGGGGCACGTGTTGTACTACGCTTAGGTGGATTGGCCATGCTAAATAGGTTGGGTTACTAGGTTACAGGGATTAGGGTGGAGGAGTGGGCTTAAGTAGGGTGCTCTTTCCAAGGGCTGGTGCAGACTCGATGGGCCAAATGGCCTCCTTCTACACTGTAAATTCTATGATCTTCTTGATGCTGATGGTCAAACCAAACGCTTTGGAGACGTGAGACAGTCTGTTCATTTGCCACTGCAGGTGTGGAATGGTCATGTGGCATTGCCAGCTTCAAACAACTCTCTGATGAGGACTTGGTGCATCTTCGCCTTGGATCTCTGGTGAGCAGCTTTCCATCAGTCCTGGTGAGTATATAGACCACTCTGTCGGTGACCTGAAAGCAAACGACAGCGGCAGAGAGAACGTGACGGAATGTCAGGGTCAGAACACAACCCGGTTTGATCTCGGTACAGATCTCAAAGGATTCTGCTGTTGCTCTGTCATAGCTGACTTTACCCATCATGTTGTCATGGAGAGAGGTCACACGGAGCAGTTCCAAAGAGGAGGTGGTCACAAGGAGCAGTTCCAAAGAGGAGGAGGTCACACGGAGCAGTACCAAAGAGGAGGAGGTCACAAGGAGCAGTTCCAAAGAGGAGTCATTCAACTCACAACTCACAAACGTTTCTCGCTTCACAAATGCTGCCAGACCTGCTGAATTTTTCCAGCACTTTCTGTTTTGGTTCCACATTGAGCAGCTTCAGCGGGCAACCAATTTTCTCCAGCAAATAAATAGACCACCTCTGTTCACATGGTCACAGCCTGGGTGAGGCTGAAGAAGGTGAATTATAGCGGCCTCCTTTGTTCATGGCATTTCTGTTACAGCTGCCGGATTGAGGTGATCCTGTCAATTGTAGATATTCCAGTTCTGAAACCACACTGGGATTCGCGATAAATATGCCAGGATCATCAGCCAAGATCTGCAGTCTGACAAGTCTGTTAACAATATCACTCACATTCCTTCCACCATACCCAAAATGTTTACACTTTGAGACACTTACCCTTTGTTGAACAGCATTTCGTAGCATGTCCTGGGGAAAGATTAAAGAGATGAAAAGATTTTTGGTTAAGATTTAAATCTTTCGGATTCTATTCTTTCCCCTTACGGTTCATTCAAATGAGTTGGTGAGGTTTACGCGTAGATACCGGACACGCTTTTTCATATATTCAGCTTGTATCAGTGGGATAGTGGTATTGTCACGGGACTAGTAATTCAGAAACCCAGGGTAATGCTCTGGTGTCCTGAGTTCGAATCCAACCACGGCAGATGGTGAAATTTGAATTCACCAAAAATCCGTAATTAAAAATCTAACGACGACCATGAAACTTTGTCAATTGGCGTAAAAACCCATCTGGTTCACTAATGTCCTTCAGGGAAGGAAATCTGTTGCTCTTACCCAGTTTGGCCTAGATGCGGTTGACTCTTAATCACACATCCCCCCCCCCCCCCCCCCCCCCCCCACCACCACCGAAATGGTCCCGTAAGCCACTCAGTTCACGGGCAATTAGGGATGGGCAACAAATGCTGGCCCAGCCAGCGACGCGCATATCCCAAGAACAATTTTTTAAAAATTAATTTCAGAAATCCCTTTTCCTCGATGTTATTGGGGCCCCAATTCAAATTCAGAACGCTCATTATTAAAATAACTGCTGAAAGGAGAGCAGGTCTGCACTGTCACGCGGAGTGTATTTGTCTTAGCTGCAGTCCAATTTTAGGTAATTATTTGGTAAACATCTTAGAGCTGCGTTTGTCACACTATTAAATCATGGCATGAATGAAACATCAGAGAAGCAAAGAGAGACACCACTCTTCCCTGTTCTTTCCCCACAGTCCTGCAAATTGTTTGTCCCTCACATCTTTATTCACTGACTTATTATTGAATCTGCTTCCACCGGGACTTCCGGGTGCGGCTATGACTAGCTAAGTCGCACACTTGGAAGCTCCTGCGACAAAGGTGTTTTCGGGCCAACTGGAGGGCCCCAAAGGTGCAGTAAAGACGAATCCCGGTGGGGGAAGGTCCCCTAAGGAGAACTTGACCGATTTTATGGTCGGTACCCGGAGTGGAGCGGCAAGAAAAACGGCAGCAGCTCCCCAAAAAAAGCGGGGGAAGAAAATCAAAATGGCGGCCGGCGGCGCATCGGAGGAATGGAAGAAATGGGCGGAGGAGCAGCAGGCCGCTCTCCTCCGTTTTTTCACGGAGCTGAAAGTGGAGCTCTTAGAGTCCATGAACGCGACGGCCACCAGGTTGGTGGGAGCCCAGGCGGCCCAAGAGGCGTCGATTAAAGAGCTGCAGCAGGAGATGACCGCGAGGGAGGAGGAGGCCACAGTCATCGGGGCAAAGGTGGAGGTGCACGAGGCACTCCACATGAAGTGGCAGAGCCGCTTCGAGGAGCTGGACACTCGGATGAGGAGGAAAAATTTGAGGATCCTGGGCCTGGAAGAAGGCCTGGAGGGGTCGGATCTCCCGGGATATGTGGCGGAGATGTTGAGCTCCCTGATGGGGGAAGGGGCCGGTCCGGCGCCCCTGGAACTGGAAGAGGCATACCGGGTCATGGCCAGGAGGCCTAGGGCAAACGAGCCCCCGAGGGCGGTGCTGGTGCGGTTCCAGCGGCTAAGTGATCGAGAGAAAGTCCTGAGGTGGGCAAAAAGGGAGAAAAGCAGCAAGTGGCAGAACTCGACGGTAAGGGTGTACCAGGACTGGAGTGCGGAGGTGGCAAAGCGGCGGGCCCGGTACAACCGGACAAAGGCGGTGCTACACGCGAAAAAGATCAAATTTGGAATGCTGCAGCCGGCGCGCTTGTGGGTCACCTACAAGGACCAACATCATTATTTCGAGTCCCCAGAGGAGGCCTGGACCTTTGTACAAGAGGAAAAGTTGGACACGAACTAAAACCTGGGAGCACCGGCGGTCGTAGCCGCCTGGGGACTCTTGATTGAGCAAGTGGCCCTTTTCTTTTTCAGGCCAGGTCGGAACTGGGTAACAGTTTCGTGGATTGTTTGGGGTGTTTTTTTTCTCGAACGGTGGACTTTTCTGAATATCTTGAAGGTTTCGAGTTGTTGGGTGTTTCTGTATATTTGAACTGTTGAAATCTCTATCGTGGGTCGTTGGCTTCTTATGGGGTGTTTTTTCCCGTTTCCAATTTCCCTTAGTTATTTACCCCTTTTACCCTTTTCCTTTGGGTGCTTGTTTTTTGTTCTTTCTTTCTTTTCGGGTTATGGTTATCTGCGGTTATTTATACTGTTTGATGGAGGGTGATGGTTGAGCACACTGTTAGTTGATAGCTAGTTAATTATTTTGTTATTTAAGTATGTAGTTAAGTATTTATGTATTTATTTGCCATTGGGTATTTATATCGTTAAGTTGGGGAGACGGGACGGGGGGGAGTGGGCTGATTATGCGGGTCTTTCTCTGGGGTTTTAAGGGGATCTTTCACGAGCGCAGATGGGGTGAACCGGGAGGAGTCGGAATGTGGCAGGAGCAGCCGGGTCAGCGGAGACCAGCTGACTCTCGGGAGTACGATGTTGGGTACATCGCGGCTAGGAGGGGTCCTAGCCAGGGGGTGGGGGGCTGGGGGGGGGGGGGGGGGGGGGGGGCTGGGGGGGGACACCGGGTTGCTGCTGGAAAGACCAGGGACGAGAAGGGGAGAGCCGGGGGGGTGGGGGGGGGGGCCATCGCTATGGGAAGCGGGTCAGAAAAGGAGGGATGACCCGGGGCGAGCAAGGGACAAGACATGGCTAATCGACAGGGAGTAGGGACGGGTCGCTCAGCGATCCGATTGATCACGTGGAACGTAAGGGGGCTGAATGGGCCGGTTAAAAGATCAAGGGTCTTCTCACACCTGAAGGGACTGAAGGCTGATGTAGCAATGCTGCAGGAGACTCATTTGAGGGTAGCAGATCAGGTCCGCCTGAGAAGGGGGTGGGTGGGACAGGTGTTCCACTCAGGCTTGGATATCAAGAACCGGGGGGTGGCGATTTTGGTGGGAAAGAGGGTGCAGTTTGTGGCGGCAGAGGTGGTGGCAGATAAGGAGGGCAGGTACGTGATGGTGAGGGGTAGGTTGCAGGGAGAGAATGTGGTACTGGTAAATGTGTATGCCCCGAACTGGGATGACGCGGGTTTTATGAGGCGCCTGCTGGGCCTCATCCCGGGACTGGAGGCAGGGGGCCTGATCATGGGAGGGGACTTTAATACGGTGTTAGACCCTGGGCTGGATAGATCGAGTTCCAGGACGAATAGGAGGCCGGCAGCGGCAGAGGTGTTAAGGGGGTTCATGGAGCAGATGGGAGAGGTAGACCCATGGAGATTTGGTAGGCCTAGGGCGAGGGAGTATTCTTTTTTCTCCCACGTCCACAGAGTGTACTCTAGGATCGATTTTTTCGTATTGAACAGGGGGCTGATACCGAGAGTGCAGGACACGGAGTACTCGGCCATTGCGATATCGGACCATGCACCACATTGGGTGGACGTGGACATGGGGGAGGCGCGGGATCAACGCCCGTTGTGGCGCCTGGATGTAGGGCTGTTGGCGGACGAAGAGGTGTGCAGAAGGGTGAGAACGGGCATTGAGAACTATCTGGGTACGAATGACACAGGTGAGGTGCAGGTGGGGACGGTCTGGGAGGCCTTGAAAGCAGTGATTAGAGGAGAGCTGATCTCCATAAGGGCACACAGAGAGAGGAAGGAGTGGCAGGAAAGGGAGAGGCTGGTGGGGGAGCTCCTAGAAGTAGATAGGAAATATGCGGCGGCACCAGAGGAGGGGCTATTAAGGGAGCGGCGTAGCTTGCAGGCCAGGTTCGACCTACTGACCACTAGGAAGGCGGAAATGCAGTGGAGAAGGGCGCTGGGTGCGGCGTATGAGTACGGGGAAAAGGCGAGCAGGATGTTGGCACACCAGCTTCGTAAGCGAGATGCAGCCAGAGAGATTGGGGGAGTGAGAGAGAGGGGTGGGGACGTAGTGCAGAAGGGGCAAGAGGTGAATAGGGTCTTTAGGGACTTCTATAGGGAATTGTATAGGTCTGAACCGCCGAAGAGGAGAGGGGGAATGAAGAACTTTCTCGACAAATTGGGGTTCCCAAAGGTACAGGAGGAGCTGGTAGAAGGGTTGGAGGCGCCGATAGAGCTGCAGGAGCTACTTAAAGGGATAGGCCAGATGCAGGCGGGGAAGGCGCCGGGGCCGGATGGGTTCCCGGTGGAGTTTTACAGGAAATTTGTGGACTTGGTGGGTCCAGTGCTGGTGAGAGCCTTTAATGAGGCGCGCGAGGGGGGGGTTCTGCCCCCAACAATGTCGCAGGCCCTGATCTCCTTGATTTTGAAGCGGGACAAGGACCCGGTCCAGTGCGGGTTCTACAGGCCCATCTCCCTCCTAAATGTTGACGCCAAGCTGTTAGCAAAGGTCCTGGCAACCAGGATAGAGGACTGTGTGCCAGGGGTAGTCCATGAAGACCAGACGGGGTTCGTGAAGGGACGCCAACTTAACACAAATGTCCGGAGATTGTTAAATATGATTATGATGCCAGCAGTGGAGGGGGAGGCGGAGATAGTGGTAGCGCTGGACGCGGAGAAGGCATTTGACAGGGTGGAGTGGGAATACTTGTGGGAGACGTTGGAAAGGTTTGGGTTTGGGGAGGGATTTATCAAGTGGGTAAAGTTGCTCTATTCAGCTCCGATGGCGAGTGTGGTAACAAACGGGAGGAGGTCAGAATATTTTGGGCTCCATCGAGGTACTAGGCAGGGATGTCCCCTATCCCCCTTACTCTTTGCATTAGCGATTGAGCCGTTGGCAATGGCACTGAGGGGTTCAGGGGGGTGGAGAGGACTGACAAGGGGAGGGGAGGAACATCGGGTCTCGCTCTATGCGGATGATTTGTTGTTGTATGTGGCAGACCCGGAGGGGGGAATGCCGGAGGTAATGGGGATACTAGCGGAGTTCGGGGACTTTTCGGGGTATAAATTAAATCTGGGGAAAAGTGAGGTCTTTGTAATACACCCGGGAGACCAAGGGGAGGGAATTGGGAGGCTCCCCTTCAAAAGAGCAGTTAAAAGTTTTAGGTACTTGGGGGTGCAGGTGGCAAAGAACTGGGGGGCCCTCCACAAGTTGAACTTTTCCAGACTGGTGGAACAGATGGAGGAGGAGTTTAAGAGGTGGGACATGGTGCCGCTGTCGCTGGCAGGGAGGGTGCAGTCAGTTAAAATGACGGTCCTCCCGAGGTTCTTGTTTTTGTTCCAGTGTCTGCCCATCTTCCTCCCCAGGGCCTTTTTCAAGAAGGTAACGAGTAGTATCATGGGGTATGTGTGGGCACATGGCACCCCGAGAGTTAGAAGGGTCTTTTTGGAGCGGAGTAGGGATAGTGGAGGGCTGGCGTTACCCAACCTTTCAGGATATTACTGGGCGGCAAATACATCGATGGTACGAAAGTGGATGATGGAAGGGGAGGGGGCAGCCTGGAAGCGCATGGAGAGGGCGTCCTGCGGCAACATAAGCTTAGGGGCACTGGTAACGGCACCATGGCCGCTCCCTCCCACGAGGTATACCACGAGCCCGGTGGTGGCGGCCACCCTCAAGATCTGGGGGCAGTGGAGGCGACACAGGGGGGAAGTGGGAGGTCTGATAGGGGCACCACTAAGAGGGAACCACAGATTTGCGCCGGGAAATACAGGAGGGGGATTCCAGAGCTGGCAGAGGGCGGGTATTAGACAACTGAGGGACTTGTTTATAGAGGGGAGGTTTGCGAGCTTGGGAGAGCTGGAGGAGAAATTTGGGCTCCCCCCGGGGAACACGTTCAGGTACCTCCAAGTGAAGGCATTTGCCAGACGACAGGTAGAGGGGTTCCCCGCGCTTCCCGACAGGGGGGTGAGTGATAGGGTGCTATCAGGGGTCTGGGTCGGGGAGGGGAAGATCTCGGACATCTATAAGATTATGCAGGAGGTGGAGGAGGTACCAGTAGTGGAGCTGAAAGATAAGTGGGAGTTAGAGCTGGGGGAACAGATAGAGGACGGGACATGGGCAGACGCCCTGGAGAGGGTCAACTCGTCGTCGTCATGTGCGAGACTAAGTCTCATTCAATTTAAGGTACTGCATAGAGCCCACATGACGGGGACAAGGATGAGTCGGTTTTTCGGGGGTGAAGACAGGTGTATTAGATGTTCGGGAAGCCCTGCGAATCATGCACATATGTTTTGGGCATGTCCGGCACTGGAGGAGTTCTGGAAGGGGGTGGCAGGGACGGTGTCGAGAGTGGTGGGGTCCAGGGTCAAGCCAGGATGGGGACTTGCGATCTTCGGGGTTGGGGTGGAGCCGGGGGTACAGGAGGCGAGGGAGGCTGGAATATTAGCCTTTGCGTCCTTGGTGGCTCGGAGGAGGATCTTGATTCAGTGGAGGGACGAAAGGCCTCCAAGTGTTAACACCTGGTTAAACGACATGGCAAACTTCATCCAATTGGAAAGGATCAAATTCGCCCTGAGAGGGTCGGTGCAGGGGTTTTTCAGGCGATGGCAACCCTTCCTGGACCTCTTAGATCAGAGATAGAAACTGAGGCCGTGACAGCAGCAACCCGGGAGGGGAGGGGAGGGTGGGAGGGAGGGGGGGGGAGGGGGGGGGGGGGGGGGAGGGGAGACAACAACGAAGGAAGTACGGTAGCGGTGGTGGCACGGGCAAGGCCTGCCCGAGGACAATGCCAGAAATGATAAGTTGGTCTGACTGTCGGTTCGCCGGGGGGGGGGGGGGGGGGGTGGTGGGTGGGGGGGGGTGGGGGGGGGGGGGAACGCGCGATTAGGTGGTGGGGGGGACTTTTTTGTTAAGTAGGGGGGTTTGACTTTGTTTTGTTATAATTTAAATGTAAATGTAGGGGGGGTTAAAATGTTTGGATTTTGAAAATTTCTTCAATAAAAATTATTTTAAAAAAAAAAGAATCTGCTTCCACCACCCTTTCACACACAACATTCCAGATCACAACTCATTGTGCACATTCATCTTTTTACCCTTATGTTGCCTCTAGCTCTTTTGTCAATGATCTTAAATCCGGTCACTGAGACTCCTGCCTCTGAAGACAGTTTTCTCCTTATTTATTCGAGCAAAATCCTTAAATGGGATTTGAAAACGTCTATTAAATTTCCCCTTAACCTTCACTGCTTCAAGGTGATAAATCACAGCTCCTCTGGTTTCTCTAAGCCCCTCATCCCTGGTATCACCCGGTTCAACCTGCTCTGCAAACTTCTCCAAAGTCTGGGCAGCATTTCAGGAATACCCAGAATTGGCCACAATACCTTTCTGGGCCTAAGCCGTCTTTTAGAAAGGCTTGCAGCAGCTTTTGTAGATGAAGCTATCAAATGATATCCTCCAGTTTGGACGGACTACTCCTTAGGTGTCCAGTCAGTGTCAGTTCTGTTTCGTTCTCAATTCTTTAATCAGTGACTAAGGGGACAAGCTATTGGTCCTGACCGAGGTCCCAGGTGCCCCTTTGTCTACGCCGCAGTTTGCGCTTCTAGCAACATGAAGGGCAAAACATTTGAGCTCATGGACAAGGGATAAAGCCGAACTAATGGGGCACATAGTGAGACACCGGACTCCCATTAAATTAGAGGTGACTTTACTCCTCTTCAATCTATTTCGCTTCCTCCCTCCCTCTACCTGACAGATCATTAACTTTTGTGAGATTCACTAACTAATAGCCTGGCCTAAACTTAACCAGCTGAGTTCAGGCTCATATCACGAGCAGCCTTGTGACTCCAACTTATGATCCTCAGTTGGTTAAACAGAAACATTCCTAGAAACTCAATTAATACACCTCATTCCTAACATACTGGCAGCTCAAATAATTTGAGAGAAAGATTACAAGGCATTTCAGTTATCAGAAACGTCAGAGTCATAGATGTTTACAGCATGGAAACAGGCCCTTCGGCCCAACTTGTCCATGCCGCCCAGTTTCTATCAATAAGCTAGTCCCACTTGCCCGCATTTGGCCCATATCCCTCTATACCCACCCTATCCATGTAATTGTCTGACTGCTTTTTAAAGAACAAAATCGTACCCACCTCTACCACTGCCATTGGCAGCCCGATCCAGATGCTCACCACCCTCTGTGTAAGAAATTTCCCCTCTGGACCCTTTTTCTCTCCCCTCTTGCCTTTAACCTCTGCCCTCTAGTTCCAGACTCCTCTACCTTTGGGAAAAGATGTTGACTATCTACCTTATCTATGCCCCTCATTATTTTAGACCTCTATAAGATAATCCCTAAGCCTCCTACGCTCCAGGGAAAAAAAGTTCCAGCCTATCTAGCCTCTCCTTATAACTCAAACCATCAAGTCCCGGTAGCATCCTCGTAAATCTCTTCTGCACTCTTTCTAGTTTAACAATATCCTTCCTATAATAGGGTGACCAGAACTGAACACAGTATTCCATGTGTGGTCTTACTAATGTCTTGTACAACTTCAACAAGACGTCCCAACTCCTGTATTCGATATTCTGACCAATAAAACCTAGCCTGCTGAATACCTTCTTCATCACCCTGTCCACCTGCCACTCCACCTTCAAGGAGATATGAACCTGTACTCCTAGATCTCTTTGTTCTGTAACTCGCCCCAACTCCCTACCATTAATTATGTAGGTACTGCCCTGTTTTGATCGACCACAATGCATCACCTCACATTTATCCAAATTAAACTCCATCTGCCATTCATCAGCCCACTGGCCCAAGATCCAGTTTCAATCTTATATAACCTTCTTCACTATCCACTATGCCACCATTCTTGGTGTCATCTGCACACTTACAAACCATGCCTCCTACATTCTCATCCAAGTCATTTATATATTTTCTAAAACAAATAACAGTGGACCCAGCACCGATCCCTGAAACACACCGCTGGTCACAGGCCTCCAGTTTGAAAATCAACCCTCTACAATCACCCTTTGGCTTCAGTCGCCAAGCCAATTTTGTATCCAATTGGCTACGTCACCCTGGATTCTGTGAGATTTAACCTTTTGCAACAACCTACCATGCGGTACCTTGTTAAAGGCCTTGCTAAAGTCCATGGAGACAACATCGACTGCACTGCCCTTTTTGAAGGTTACCCCTTCAAAAAACTCAATCAAATTTGTGAGACATGACTTTCCCCATACAAAGACATGCTGACTTTCCCTAATTAGTCTTTGTCTGTCTAAATGCCTGTAGATCCTGTCCCTCAGAATACCTTCTAACAACTTACCCACTACAGAAGTACGGCTAACCGGTCTGTAGGTCCCAGGTTGATCCCTACAGCCCTTCTTAAACAAGGGCACAACATTTGCTACCTTCCAAACTTCAGGCACCTCTCCTGTGGCTGTCGATGATTCAAATATCTTTGCTAGGGGGCCGACAATTTCCTCCCTAGCCTCCCACAATGCTCTGGGATCCATTTAATCAGGTGCCGGGGATTTATCTACATTGATCCACTTTAATACCTCCAACACCTTCTCTGTAATATGTACACTCCTCAAGACATCACTTTTTATTTCCCCAATCTCCCTAAATTTCCTGCCTTTCTCAACAGTAAATACTGCCGAGAAATATTCATTTAGCACCTAACCCTAACCCTAACCCTAACCTTAGATTACCTTGTTTATCCTTAAGAGGCCCTATCCTCTCCCTAATCACTCTTTTGCCCTTTATGGATCTGTAAAAGCTCGTTCGATTTTCCTTTGCATTATCTGACAAGACAATCTCATGTCTTTTTGTCTTCTTGATTTCTCTCTTAACTCTACTCTGACAAGCTTTATACTCTTCAAGTGATCTATTTTATCCCAGAGGCCTAATCATGTCATATGCCTCCTTCTTCCTTTTGACCAGGGCCTCAATATCCCGAATCATCCAGGGTTCCCTACATCTACCAGCCTTACTCTTCACTCTAAGAGGAATGAGCTCACCCTGAACCCTAAATAACACTCTTTTGAAAGGCTCCCACTTACCAGCTGTCCCCTTGCCTGCAAACAGGCTCCCCCATCAACTTTTGAAAGTTTCCACCGAATACCATTGAAATTGGCCTTGCCCCAATTTAGAATTTTTACTTTTGGGCCAGACCTATCATTCTCCATAGCTATCTTAAGACTAATGGAATTATTGGAGGGGTTGGATTTGTTTATTGTCATGTGTACCGAGGTACAGGGAAAAGTATTTTTCTGTGAGCAGCTCAAACAGATCATTTAGTACATGAAGAGAAAATAAAATAAAAAGAAAATACACAATAGGACAACACAAGGTACACAATGTAAATACATAGACACCGGAATCAGGTGAAGCATACAGGAATGTAGTATTAATCAGGTCAGTCCATAAAAGGGTTGTTTAGGAGTCTGGTAACAGCAGGTAAGAAGCTGGTCACTGGTCCCAAAGTGATCCCTCACTAACACTTCCGTCGCCTGCTCTTCTTTATTCCCCAAGAGGAGGTCAAGTTTTGCCCCCTCCCTAATCGGGCCATCCACATATTGAATGATGAATTCTTCCTGAATACACTCGACAAATTTCTCTCATCCAAACCCCTAGTGCTATGGCTGTCCCAGTTAATGTTGGGAAAGTGAAAGTCCCCTACTATTACCACCCTATTTTTCCAGCAACTATCTGTAATCTCTTTACATATTTGCTCCTTAATATCTCGCTGACTATTTGGGGGCCTATAGTACAGTCCTATCAAAGTGATCTCACCCTTCTTATTTTTAAGTTCTACCCATATAGACTCAGTGGGCGAACCCTCGGATATATCCTCTCTCTGTACTGCCGTGATATTGTCCCTAATCGAAAACACAACTCCCCCTCCTCTCCTATCCTATCTCTCCTAAAGCATCTGTGCCCCGGAACATTGAGCTGCCAGTCCCGCCCCTCCTTTAACCATGTGGACAGCACAGTAGCACAAGTGGATAGCTCTGTGGCTTCACAGCGCCAGGGTCCCAGGTTCGATTCCCAGCTGGGTCACTGTCTGTGTGGAGTCTGCACGTTCTCCCTGTGTCTGCGTGGGTTTCCTCTGGATGCTCCAGTTTCCTCCCACAGTCCAAAGACGTGCAAGTTAGGTGGATTGGCCATGATTAATTGCCCTTAGTGACCAAAAAGGTTAGGAGGGGTTATTGGGTTACGGGGATAGGGTGGAGGGCTTAAGTGGGTCGGTGTTCAATGGGCCGAATGGCCTCCTTCTGCATTTTATGTTCTATGTCTCAGTAATAGCTATAATATCCCAGTCCCATGCACCTATCCATACCCAGAGTTCACGTCCACAAAACATATATTTAAAATCATAAAGTATTAATGTGAGTTGCCTCTATGTTCATGGGGGGTGTTTTCTTTAGGGGCAGAGGAACTGACGGTGTGAAAACAAGCTGCCGATTTGCTATTCCCCCTTTTCCTACACAAGATGAATTACACCCCAGAGCACCTACAGGAATCTTGGTCAAAGGCCATGCTCTGATCATTTAGCTTCCATCCACCCCTTTTCAAAATCTCAAACACACTGCTCCACTGATTTGTTCCTCAATGCCTGGAGAACCATTATGCACACATGCCTGGAACTTTAGCACTGCTGCAAAGTGGTTTCTGCTTCACACGGATGTTCACGTTGCCTGAAGTCACAGCTTAACCCTAACCACAGGAGAGAACCTGCTGTTACACCACAGTTAAGACAGGGAGGCAGCAGATTCAGACTGCTTGGGTTGGAATAGGGAGGCTGATGTCTCACTCTCTGTTAGGATAGGAATATTGAGGCTTCTCTCCTTCAGTTAATGTATATGTTTCGACATGTGATGCCCATAGTCAGAACGTAAATGATGAGCTTGGGTAAAGAGCTGATAACCACGCACGACGACAGAACTCTCTTTCGCACTTAGTTCCAGACAGCTATACATCAACCAGCTGGAACTCACAGTGTATCTGCAAGTGTGAGAATGGACTCCAAGGTTCAAATCCTTAATCTCTTCCATATTTGTTATTTAATGATTTACTTTAAGATAGGCTTTGTCTCACAAGTGCTGACAAATACTCCAGCTTCTGAAGAACTGTCACCACTGGATCAAGCAATGAATTTTGAACAAATTGATTTAATGAACCACAGGCCTCAGCATCTCCTTGGTCCTCAGTCTTGATTCTACATCATAATGCATAACCCTTTCACTACAGCCCAGTATGTTGGTACGGTTAGAATTTAGGATGCTTACTTGTGAAGAAGATGACCGCAGGTCAGGACGTGAGCCCCAATACGAGAAGTATGAATGTCCTTTGACAAAAACGAAAGTAACAAATCATTAAACACAAAGATACAAAATGGTTAGTGTTACATAAAAAGCAGGAAATTTTAGACCATGGGATAAATTCAACAGTTCTAGCAGAGTCCTACACTCAAAGGGAGTACAGGGCAGAGAAGATGCACAGCTCAGTTATCTACTCATCTCAGGAGGAGGAGGAGCGGAGGGGCAGAGTAAATACAGCCAGGGAGCGCTACGTCACACCTTCAGGAGAAGCAGAGAGGCAGACTCGTGGGAGATACTAGCGGGAGAAGAGAGGATAAATATAGCCATGGGTGCAGGGCATAAATCAGTCACCTTCAGGAGAGGCGTATGTGAGAGACTGCTGGCGGGAGCAAAGAGAGGATAAATACAGCTCAGGGAGCTTGCATAAATCACTGACCTTCAGGAGGAGGATTAGAAAGATGGACCCGTGGCAGATACTCGCAAGAGTGGAGAGCGAACAAATACAGCCCAGGAAGCACTGCCCATATCACACACCTTCAGGAGGAGGAATGGAGAAATGGACCTGTGGAAGATACTCGCGGGAATGGAGAGACTGACCTGGGAGAGATACTCGCGGGAATAGAGAGGCTGACCTGGGAGAGATACTCGCGGGATTGGAGAGACTGACCTGGGGGAGAGATACTCGCGGGAATGGAGAGGCAGACCTGGGAGAGATACTCGTGGGAATGGAGAGGCTGACCTGGGACAGATACTCGTGGGAATGGAGAGGCTGACCTGGGAAAGATACTCGCGGGAATGGAGAGACTGACCTGGGGGAGAGATACTCGCGGGAGTGGAGAGGCTGACCTGGGAGAGATACTCGCGGGAATGGAGAGACTGACCTGGGAGAGAGATACTCGCGGGAATGGAGAGACTGACCTGGGAGAGAGATACTCGCGGGAGTGGAGAGGCTGACCTGGGAAAGATACTCGCGGGAATGGAGAGGCTGACCTGGGAGAGATACTCGTGGGAATGGAGAGGCTGACCTGGGAGAGATACTCGCGGGAATGGAAAGGCTGACCTGGGGGAGAGATAGTCGCGGGAATGGAGAGGCTGACCTGGGAGAGATACTCGTGGGAATGGAGAGACTGACCTGGGAAAGATACTCGTGGGAATGGAGAGGCTGACCTGGGGGAGAGATACTCGCGGGAATGGAGAGACTGACCTGGGGGAGAGATACTCGTGGGAATGGAGAGGCTGACCTGGGAAAGATACTCGCGGGAATGGAGAGGCTGACCTGGGAAAGATACTCGTGGGAATGGAGAGGCTGACCTGGGAAAGATACTCGCGGGAATGGAGAGGTTGACCTGGGAGAGATACACGTGGGAATGGAGAGGCTGACCTGGGAAAGATACTCGCGGGAATGGAGAGGTTGACCTGGGAGAGAGATACTCGTGGGAATGGAGAGGCTGACCTGGGAAAGATACTCGCGGGAATGGAGATGCTGACCTGGGAGAGATACTCGTGGGAATGGAGATGCTGACCTGGGGGAGATACTCGTGGGAATGGAGAGGCTGACCTGGGAAAGATACTCGCGGGAATGGAGAGGTTGACCTGGGAGAGAGATACTCGTGGGAATGGAGAGGCTGACCTGGGAAAGATACTCGCGGGAATGGAGATGCTGACCTGGGAGAGATACTCGTGGGAATGGAGATGCTGACCTGGGGGAGATACTCGTGGGAATGGAGAGACTGACCTGGGAGAGATACTCGTGGGAATGGAGAGGCTGACCTGGGACAGATACTCGTGGGAATGGAGAGGCTGACCTGGGAAAGATACTCGCGGGAATGGAGAGACTGACCTGGGGGAGAGATACTCGCGGGAGTGGAGAGGCTGACCTGGGAGAGATACTCGCGGGAATGGAGAGACTGACCTGGGAGAGAGATACTCGCGGGAATGGAGAGACTGACCTGGGAGAGAGATACTCGCGGGAGTGGAGAGGCTGACCTGGGAAAGATACTCGCGGGAATGGAGAGGCTGACCTGGGAAAGATACTCGTGGGAATGGAGAGGCTGACCTGGGGGAGAGATACTCGCGGGAATGGAGAGACTGACCTGGGGGAGAGATACTCGTGGGAATGGAGAGGCTGACCTGGGAAAGATACTCGCGGGAATGGAGAGGCTGACCTGGGAAAGATACTCGTGGGAATGGAGAGGCTGACCTGGGAAAGATACTCGCGGGAATGGAGAGGTTGACCTGGGAGAGATACACGTGGGAATGGAGAGGCTGACCTGGGAAAGATACTCGCGGGAATGGAGAGGTTGACCTGGGAGAGAGATACTCGTGGGAATGGAGAGGCTGACCTGGGAAAGATACTCGCGGGAATGGAGATGCTGACCTGGGAGAGATACTCGTGGGAATGGAGATGCTGACCTGGGGGAGATACTCGTGGGAATGGAGAGGCTGACCTGGGAAAGATACTCGCGGGAATGGAGAGGTTGACCTGGGAGAGAGATACTCGTGGGAATGGAGAGGCTGACCTGGGAAAGATACTCGCGGGAATGGAGATGCTGACCTGGGAGAGATACTCGTGGGAATGGAGATGCTGACCTGGGGGAGATACTCGTGGGAATGGAGAGACTGACCTGGGAGAGATACTCACGGGAGTGGAGAGACTGACCTGGGAGAGATACTCGCGGGAATGGAGAGGCTGACCTGGGGGAGAGATAGTCGCGGGAATGGAGAGGCTGACCTGGGGGAGAGATAGTCGCGGGAGTGGAGAGGCTGACTTGGGGGAGAGATAGTCACGGGAATGGAGAGGCAGACCTGGGAGAGATACTCGCGGGAATGGAGAGGCAGACCTGGGAGAGATACTCGCGGGAATGGAGAGGCAGACCTGGGAGAGATACTCGCGGGAATGGAGAGGCTGACCTGGGAGAGATATTCGCGGGAATGGAGAGGCTGACTTGGGAGAGATACTCGCTGGAATGGAGAGGCTGACCTGGGAGAGATACTCGCGGATATGGAGAGGCTGACCTGGGAGAGATACTCGCGGGAATGGAGAGACTGACCTGGGAGAGATACTCGCGGGAATGGAGAGGCTGACCTGGGAGAGATACTCGCGGGAATGGAGAGGCTGACCTAGGGGAGAGATACTCGCGGGAATGGAGAGGCTGACCTGGGACAGATACTCGCGGGAATGGAGAGGCTGACCTGGGAGAGATACTCGCGGGAATGGAGAGGCTGACCTGGAGGAGAGATACTCGCGGGAATGGAGAAACTGACCTGGGGAGAGATACTCGCGGGAATAGTGAGGCTGACCTGGGGGAGAGATACTCGCGGGAATGGAGAGGCTGACCTGGGGGAGAGATACTCGCGGGAATAGAGAGGCTGACTTGGGAGAGAGACTCGCGGGAATGGAGAGGCTGACCTGGGAGAGATACTCGCGGGAATGGAGAGGCTGACCTGGGGGAGAGATAGTCGCGGGAGTGGAGAGGCTGACCTGGGAGAGATACTCGCGGGAATGGAGAGACTGACCTGGGAGAGATACTCGCGGGAATGGAGAGACTGACCTGGGGGAGAGATACTCGCGGGAATAGAGAGGCTGACTTGGGGGAGAGATAGTCACGGGAATGGAGAGGCTGACCTGGGAAAGGTTCTTGCGGGAATGGAGAGATTGACCTGGGAGAGATACTCGCGGGAATGGAGAGGCTGACCTGGGGGAGAGATACTCGCGGGAATGGAGAGGCTGACCTGGGAGAGATACTCGTGGGAATGGAGAGGCAGACCTGGGAGAGATACTCGTGGGAATGGAGAGGCTGACCTGGGACAGATACTCGTGGGAATGGAGAGGCTGACCTGGGAAAGAGACTCGCGGGAATGGAGAGACTGACCTGGGGGAGAGATACTCGCGGGAATGGAGAGACTGACCTGGGAGAGAGATACTCGCGGGAGTGGAGAGGCTGACCTGGGAGAGAGATACTCGCGGGAGTGGAGAGGCTGACCTGGGAAAGATACTCGCGGGAATGGAGAGGCTGACCTGGGAGAGATACTCACGGGAATAGAGAGGCTGACCTGGGAGAGATACTCGCGGGAGTGGAGAGGCTGACCTGGGAAAGATACTCGCGGGAGTGGAGAGACTGACCTGGGAGAGAGATACTCGCGGATATGGAGAGGCTGACCTGGGAGAAATACTCGCGGGAATAGAGAGGCTGACCTGGGGGAGAGATACTCGCGGGAATGGAGAGGCTGACCTGGGAGAGATACTCGCGGGAATGGAGAGACTGACCTGGGGGAGAGATACTCGTGGAAATGGAGAGACTGACCTGGGAGAGATACTCGCGGGAATGGAGAGACTGACCTGGGAGAGATACTCGCGGGAATAGTGAGGCTGACCTGGGGGAGAGATACTCGCGGGAATGGAGAGACTGACCTGGGAGAGATACTCGCGGGAATGGAGAGACTGACCTGGGAGAGATACTCGCGGGAATGGAGAGGCTGACCTGGGAGAGATACTCGCGGGAATGGAGAGGCTGACCTGGGGAGAGATACTCGCGGGAATGGAGAGGCTGACCTGGGGGAGAGATAGTCGCGGGAATGGAGAGGCTGACCTGGGAGAGATACTCGCGGGAATGGAGAGAATGACCTGGGGGAGAGATACTCGCGGGAATGGAGAGAATGACCTGGGAGAGATACTCGCGGGAGTGGAGACACTGACCTGGGAGAGATACTCGCGGGAGTGGAGAGGCTGACCTGGGAGAGATACTCGCGGGAATGGAGAGGCTGACCTGGGGGAGAGATACTCGCGGGAATGGAGAGGCTGACTTGGGAGAGATACTCGCGGGAATGGAAAGGCTGACCTGGGAGAGATACTCGTGGATATGGAGAGGCTGACCTGGGGGAGAGATAGTCGCGGGAATGGAAAGGCTGACCTGGGGGAGAGATACTCGCGGGAATGGAGAGGCTGACTTGGGAGAGATACTCGCGGGAATGGAAAGGCTGACCTGGGGGAGAGATAGTCGCGGGAATGGAGAGACAGACCTGGGAGAGATACTCGCGGGAATGGAGAGGCAGACCTGGGGGAGAGATAGTCGCGGGAGTGGAGAGGCTGACCTGGGAGAGGTACTCGCGGGAATGGAGAGACTGACCTGGGAGAGATACTCGCGGGAATAGTGAGGCTGACCTGGGGGAGAGATAGTCGCGGGAGTGGAGAGACAGACCTGGGAGAGATACTCGCGGGAATGGAGAGACTGACCTGGGAGAGATACACGCGGGAATGGAGAGGCTGACCTGGGAGAGATACTCGCGGATATGGAGAGACTGACCTGGGAGAGATACACGCGGGAATAGTGAGGCTGACCTGGGAGAGATACTCGCGGGAATGGAGAGGCTGACCTGGGGGAGAATTACTCGCGGGAGTGGAGAGGCTGACCTGGGAAAGCTACTCACGGGAGAGGAGAGACTGACCTGGGAGAGAGATACTCGCAGCAATGGAGAGGCTGACCTGGGGGATAGATACTCGCGGGAATGGAGAGACTGACCTGGGAGAAATACTCGCGGGAGACGAGAGGCTGACCTGGAGGAGAGATACTCGCGGGAATAGTGAGGCTGACCTGGGGGAGAGATAGTCGCGGGAGTGGAGAGGCAGACCTGGGGGAGAGATACTCGCGGGAGTGGAGCTCCCGATGTGCAGGAGATATCCACAGGAGCAGAGAGGCAGACCTGCGGGAGCAAAATAGCCTCCTTGTGCACTGTAGGAATTCTATGGATTTCTACTAATTGAGGAGTCAGTTACTGCAGTAAGGAGAGACGATACCTTGGAAGGGTCGTCAAATGAGGCTTTGTGAATAGAGCATAGGAATAAAAAGGGTGTAGTTAAATTGCTGGGAGTGTATTATACGCCCTCAAACAGACAGCAGGCAATAAAGGAGCAGATATATAGACAATTCACTGAGGGGTGTAAAAATAATAATAAGATAAGTTATTACCTTATTAATCTTAAGAATATTGATAGGCAGAGGGATCTGGGTGCACAGGTCACTGAAAGGGGCAACACAGGTGGAGAAGGTAGTCAGGAAGGCATACGACATGCTTGCCTTCATTGGCCGGGGCACGGAGTTTAAAAGTTGGCAAGTAATGTTGCAGCTGTATAGAACCTTAGTTCGGCCACACTTGGAGTATAGTGTTCAATTCTGATCACCACACTACCAGAAGGGTGTGGAGGTTTTGGAGAGGGTACAGAAAAGATTTTCCAGGATGTTGCCTGGTATGGAGGGCATTAGCTATGAGGAGAGGTTGAATAAACTCGGTTTGTTCTCACTGGAATAACGGAGGTTGAGGGGCAACATGATAGACGTCTACAAGATTATGAGGATAATGGACAGAGTGGATAGTCAGAAGATTTTTTCCCAGGGTGGGAGGGCCAATTACTAGGGGACATAGGTTTAAGATGCGAGGAGCAAGGTTTAAAGATGTACGACGCAAGTTCTTTTACACAGATGTGTTGGGTGCCTGGAACTTGCTGCCAGGGGAAGCAGATAAGTCAGTGACTTTTAAGGGGCATCTTGACAAATACATGAATAGTTTGGGGACAGAGGGATATGGTAGGAGGTTTTAGTTCAGACGGGCAGCATGATTGGCACAGGCTTGGAGGGCCGAAGGGCCTGATCCTGTGCTGTAATTTTCTGTTCTTTGTAATTATATTATCTGATTTCAACTTCCCCAATATTAGGATAGTCATAGTGCAAAGGGTTTAGAGGGGTGGATTTCTTGAAACATATTTAGGAGAGCTTTTTATGCCAACATGTAGAAGGTCCAACAAGGGACCTAATTCTGGGGAAAGAAACCAGAGAGGTGCTCAAGGTGGCAGCGAGGTGGCATTTTAGTGACAGCGACCACAGCACAGTACGATTTAAATTTGTTACGGAAAAGATGGTCTGCAAAAAAATGGTCTTGGATGAAGAGTGGGTTTTCATTAAAATAAGGCAAGATCGATCCAAAGTAGACTGGGAACAGCATCTTGTGGGAAAACCTACAGCAGAGCAGTGATGGGTGTTCAAAACGGAAATGGGGAGAGTGCAGGTCCAACATGTTCTCTTCAGGGTGAAATGTAGGAGCAACAAGCCCAGAGAACCCTGGATGTCGAGGAATATTCAGAACTGGATATGAAAGAAAAGAGGTTTTAGTAGGTATAAGGGGACAAGCCAGCGTAGGTCTTAGTGGAGGATGGAAAGTGCAGAGGGGAACTTGAGAAAGCAATTAGGCGAGCAAAGAGGGGGCATGAAAAAACACTGGCAGGTACGATTTGGGAGAATCTGAAGATATTCTGTAAGTATATTAAGGGGAAGAGGGTAACCAGGAAAAGAGCAGGGGCCATCAGTGCGTGGAGCCAGAGGACATTGGTAGGGTGTGAAACGAGTACTTTGCATCTGTCATCCCTCAGGAGAAAATAGGCATCGAATTTGGGGAGAGGGACTGTGAGGTCCTTGAACAGCTTCATATAGGAAGTGAAGTGAAGTGAAAAATCCCCAGGTCCAGTCGAGTTGTATCCCAGGTTGGGAAGGGAGGAAATGACAGGAGCTCAGACCCAAATTTTTAATTCCTCTCTGGCCATAGGGTGGTGCCTGAAGACTGGAGGACAACTAATATGGTTCCACTTTTTAAGAAGGATGGTACAGATAAACCAGGGAACCTCAGACCAAAGAGTCTCTCGGTGGGAGGGAAACTATTGGAGAAAATGCTGAAGGAAAGAGTCGATCTCCACTTGGAGAGGCACGGTTTGATCAGGGACAGTCAGCATGGCTGTGTCAGAGGGAGGTCATGCCTAATAAATGTGATTGAGATTTTCGAGAAGGTGATCGGGTGTGTAGATGAGGGTACTGCAGTTGATGTAGTTTATTTGGATTTCAGCAAAGCCTTCAACAAGATCTCGTATGGGAGACGGATAAAGGACATGGGATCAAGGGTAACTTGGCAAGTTAGATCCAAACTTGGCTTAAGTGATAGGAGACACAGAGCGATGGTAAAGGGTAGCTTGTGTGACTGGATCCGGTATCCAGGAACGTACCACAGGGCTCAGTGCTGGGTCCCTTATTTGTGATTTATATCAATTATATAGAGGAGAATGGGAGATGATAAGTAAGGTTGCGGACAATGCAAAGATCGGCAGGATGGTGAGGAAGAAGGTCTTAGGTTGCAGGAAGAAATAGGCCCTTTGGTCAGGTGGGCAGACCAATTCTGTATGGAATTAAAAGGTTGTACTTTTAGACCTCATAGCAGAATTAGTTTTGTTTTTAAATTTAGTTAAATTTAATAATTCAATAAGTCAAGGGGTTAAAACTCTTCCGTATTGAGCTGTATAACATACACAAGCTGTTTAGCCAAAGATATTAGCTGCAGGAAGTCTGCCTAAGGACACATATCGCTGGTGATGGGACCCCAGGAAATAACATAGAACATACAATGCAGAAGGAGGCCATTCGGCCCATCGAGTCTGCACCGACCTACTTCCACACCCGATCCCCATAACCCTTGCTAACCTTTTTGATCACTAAGGGCAATTTATCATGGCCAATCCACCTAACCTGCACGTCTTTGGATTGTGGGAGGAAACCGGAGCACCCGGAGGAAACTCACGGGGAGAACGTGCAGACTCCGCAGTGACCAAGTCGGGAATTGAACCTGGGACCCTGGCGCTGTGAAGCCACAGTGCTAGCCACGTGTGCTACCATGCTGCCCATATAGAGATAAGAAACAAATGGTCTTTATCAAGGATGGAAGTGAACAATGTAGGATCTTTTCACCATTTCCTTTTTATTGGCGTCAAGTTTTCTGGAGAAAAGGCATAATCATGCAGAATTGTTATTTCAGTGGGCAGTTTAACCTTGGGAAGACCATTATACTTTGATAGGGGAGGTGATTGATAACCACATACTTGATAATGGGGAGCCAATGATAAATATTAGGAGACAGCATGTACGTGTCTTTGCACTGATTGGGTATTATAATTAAATAAGCATGCACTTGTTGGAATTGGTTAATCATTCTCATATAATATACATGATGTAGTAAACATAATCAATAGTCATGATTGGACGCAGATAACTAGAATCATAGAATTCCTACAGTGCAGGGGGAGGCCATTCAGCCCATTGAGCCTGCACCGACCCTCTGAAAGAGTACCCCACCTTGGCACACTCCCCCACCCTATCCCCCCAATCCCACCCAATTTGCACATCTTTGGACACTAAGGGGCAATTTAGCATGGCCAATCTACCTAACCTGCATATCTTTGGAATGTGGTCATTCCAAATTAATAGGGTCATTAAGACATACGGGGCACTGCACATATCAGTCGTAGCATAGATTAGAAGAACATGGAGGTTATGTTGGAGCTGTACAAAAAGTGACTGCACTGGAGGTGGTGCAGAGGGGATTCACCAGGATGCTGCCTGGGATGGAACATTTGAGCTATGAAGAGAGGCTGGATAAGCTCAGGTTGTTTTCTTTGGAGCAGAGAAGGTTGAGGGAGGACCTGATTGAGGTGTATATAAGATAATGAGGGGTGTGAACAGGGTGGATAGGAAGCAGCTGTTCCCCTTAGTTGAAGGGTCAATAATGAGGCGGCATAATTATAAGGCGAGGGGCAGGAAGCTCAGAGGAAAAACCTTTTCAACCAGAGGATGATGGGAGTCTGAAACGCACTGCTTGGGACGGTATTAGAGGCGAGAATCCTCACAACCTTTAAAAAGTACACGGACGAGCACTTGAAATATTATATCATTCAGGACTATGGGCCAAGTGTTGGAAAGTGGGATCAGTTTAGATTTATCGGTGCAAACCCGATGGTCCAAAGGGCCTCTTCTTTCCTGTATGACTCTACGATTCTATAGCCCACGGGGAAACACAATCACTTGATCCACTGTAGCCATCACATGCCCTATCCAACAAATGTAAAATGGGCCACACGAACAGTATATTTTAGGTTGACAGTGAGTTTGCTTTCATCGTTTAACTGGACAATTTGAGAGTAAGGTAAATTTAGAAATGCGTGTCTACCCAGCAAAGAGTGAAGACTAGTTCCATATTCAACAAACAGTCCTGGTGACTTTGATCTTACCTCCATGCACACTGGACAGTTCTGTCGGGAAACGTTTTCAACACACTGTACAGAAGGGAAAGCTAATGTCAGTATTCAAATGCTATTAACCATATATTCTTCTTAAAATCAGAAACGACAGCAATGATCAGCAGAGAAAGGATACTGGTGTAATTCTAGTTTTAAATATATTTTATTCCGAACAATACAATTTCCACAATCATAAAAAACACGCACATCCATATTAGACAGCTTGTCATTTTATATCTTTATAAACTAACAAACTAATTTCACCCCAAAACAAACCTCCCCCATCCCATCCCCTCCCTCCATTGATTGCTGGCGGCAAACAGATCTTTGAAAATACAGGTGAACGGCCTCCAACTCTAGTGGAATATCTCCTCTGATCCCCTAAAGGCAAATTTAATTTTCTCCATTTGCATAAACTCTGCCACATCCCCCCCAACAACGCCAAAGCCCTCGGGGGCACCACCCACCTCCATCCAAGAAGTATCCGTCTCCGGGCAACCAGCCTCGTGAGCCTACCCTCCACAAACAGATCCCCGATCCTCTCAACCCCATCTCTCCTCCATCTCCTATAAGTTGCTTCCATCCTCGACAGCGCAAATCTATGATGTTCCAGATAGTACCAACATGCCTCCCAGTCAGAACTGAGTTGATTCCAAATTTTAAGAGATGCCACTATCGGGCTCACTGTCTCCATGGCCAGGGGAAAAGGGAGAGGGGCAGTAACCAGTGCCTTTAAACACGTCCCAACGCAAGACGCCTCCATTTACCCCCACCCTAACCCCCTCACCACTGCCACACCTTTACTACATTCACCGCCCAGTAGCAATATAATAAATGTGGCAGCGCCAGCCCCCGGAATGTTTTCCCCTCTCCAGGAAGACTCTCTGGAGCCTCAGTATCTTGCCTGCCCACACAATTGCCAAAATTAAACTTATCCACCCTCACAAAAAACGCTTTCGTGAAAAAAATCAGGAGAAACTGAAACACGAACAGGAACCTTGGAAGAATATTCATTTTTATGGTCTTTACTCTATATTGCTGTAATTCCAACCATAACTGAAATTGAGATCAAAAAATTAACTTAACTTTAACAAAATTCTAACTGGGAACAAATATGTGTGAAATTTCTCTGGCATTCCTTGGGTACCGAGAGGTCTCGGAGAGTTTGACAGGCTAGTGGACATAGAATAGGAGGGAGAAAAACAAGAGAGGGATGAGAACAGTCTGCCAACAGGACGGAGGAAGCATGGAACTAGGAGATAACTAGTGTCGGAAGATTGGAGGCTATAATGCTTGATTCATGCCTGGAGAGAGGTGGGGAGAAAGGGTTGAAACCAGCACACGGTTCAAAGGCGAGGACAAGAATTCGGAGACCTGGGGCGAAATTCTCCGACCCCCCCCCCCCCCCCCGCAGGGTCGGAGAACCGCCCCGGGGCCGGCGAAAATCCTGCCCCCGGAATTCTCCACCACTCGAGTATTGGCGGGGGCGGGAATCACGCCGCGCCGATCGGCAAGCCCCCTGCGGCGATTCTCCGGCCCGCGATGGGCCAAAGTCCCGCCGCTGTGAGGCCATTCCCGCTGCCGTGGTTTCAACCACCTCTGGTGGCGGCGGGATTGGCGGCGCGAGCGGGCCCCCGGGGTCCTGGGGGGAGGGGGGGGGGCGCGGGCAATCGGACCCGGGGAGGGGGGGGGGGGCGCGGTGGCCTGGCCCACGATCGGGGCCCACCGATCGGCAGACGGGTAAGTGCCGTGGGGGCACTCTTTTTCTTCCACCGCCGCCACAGCCTCCACCATGGCGGAGGCAGAAGAGAACCCCTCCACCGCGCATGCGCCAGTGGTGACGTCAGCGGCTGCTGACGCACCGGCGGTGCATGCGCGAACCGGCAAAGTCCTTTCGGCCAGCCCCGACGCCGGCTAGCAGGCGTCAAAGGCCATTGGCGCCGAAGAATTCCGCACCTTTGGGGAGGCCCGACGCTGGAGTGGTTGGCGCCACTCCGGAACCCCCCCGCCCCGCCGGGTAGGGGAGAATCCCGGCCCTCGGCCAGATGTTTCCGTGTGACGCGCGCACATGGAGGGCAGGGCCGGAAGCAGCCATGTCTCCCGGTCTCGGTCAAGATCTATTATCCATTGCAATATGACGCTGGCTGCCATTAAATGATAGGGTCAACAGAGCCATTGTTTTCATTCCTCAGATGACCATCCACCAGAGCCAGCCAGGCAGCGGACAACCCTTCACTGATACCGGAGCAGATGCTGATTGAAGAGACACCCACAGCACACCCTATCTCAGCGCCAAGCACCAGTGCAGAAACTGACCTGCCGGTGGGCATTAGCACATTGGATCAGTTGGTGGTGCACAGTGGTGAGGGCACGTCACGTTTGCCCAAGTAGATAATGAAGACAGGGTGTGCCCAGAGCTCTGGCAGCCATAGGATTGCTGGCAGGACCACAAGGCAGATGATGAGCCTCTGGAGTCGTCATTTTGGTGACAAATGATGGGTTTCCAGAGGGATGTGCGGAGTGATTTGGCGGGAATCCCAGAGAGTCCGTGTGCTGTGGTCACTGTCACAGACGGGCACTGCGAATACCCTGAACACCGAGCGCACAGCCTCACCCATTGAGAGAGTTCCAATTTTCATGGAGAGGCAGCTCCAGGAGAACAATAACGGCTTCTCGGAGCCCTCACACAGGCACTGACCTCAGCAAGTTACTGACAGTGTGGGAGAACGATGTGGCACCTAATCTCCCAGATGTGTGCCCATCCTTCAGTGGTGAGCAGGACAGTACAGACACACCTCACAATGCCCATGTGCCCCGGATGAGGATAGAAGCTCCTCCACCTCTCTGCCAGTCACTGCACCATCCTCAGAGTCTGTAACAACGGAGGAGTGCCTGGCTGAACGTTTCAGGAGGAGCCTGGTGAGGCCTCGCCAGCCAGAGGACTACCGCCAAGGACATTGATGCCAACAGTACCCCACAGTCAGAAACCGGCCTCTTAATGCCATCATCGGGAGCCCTGGAAAGATCCAGTGGCATAAAAGTTAAATTCCACAGTGGCCTTCAGAGCCACGCGCATTGGGTGTCCACCCACACAATTGGAGGCTACCTCTGGCCCAATCATCTGGCATTTGAACATGATGGCTTCTCCTGCAAGCGGGAGCCTCCCGTGGCATTGGGTCTCCGTTGAGTCAAAGAAGTTGGACTGCTGCCTGTAGACCCTGGCAGCTGGGTGGGGACATCCTCCTTGCCCATCCGCTGGCCCGATAAATCTGTACCTGTACCTCTCCTCTGAGATAATGCCTTCGACCACCTGGCCTCCTTTCTCTTTGTCCAATGTCCTCCTCAGAGGAAGTGCTCCCTGCTGAATAGACTATACCCATCTGCAGAGATGCAAATAGGGCTGATCCGTGCACGGAGGGTGCCAGAGGGATGCAATTCTCAGACGTTACAAGTCTGCAATGTCCTGAAAATTCCAGATTAGATGCTAAAGAAAGCAGTGCAAACTCGCTCAATACTCCAAACCAAAACCTCACCAAACTCCCCAAAACTCCTAACTCCTCAGCCTGTCTTTCCTCCAGCCCCTTTCACCCCGCCCCCCCCCCCCCCCCCCCCCCCACCCCCCGAGAACTGCAAATCCGGATGGCACGCCTGCCCGAAGACCGAAATATCGAGCAAGTGCACAATGACGTAGGATGCATGATTTGACGGCCATTGGGTCGGCCTTGCACCCGCCTGGGCAGTGTAGATTTCTGCCCCTGAATATCAGCAGGGGAGGAGTCACAGTCTCTCCATCTCCGGTTCCTCATCCTGCCAACCTATCGTCCTACCCCTGCTCCCGCAATCTCTATTTCCTTAGATCAAGATCATTTTATCCTCGTGCTTCAGGAAGTGCCTCAGGGCATTTTTCTGCTTCAGTGGCACTGCTTATATAAATGTTGTTTTCATCCTCTCCACTCACCTCACTCAGCTGGTCGTAATCTCTACTCCAGTGCTATTTATAGTTTCTTTTGCTCTCGTCTTAACCTCTATTAAACAAAAGCACAGCACCAGAACTGGGATATTACATTTACTTATGCTTAAAAACGAAATGGAGTACTTTTGATGAAATTTCTTATCCTTTTGTTATGATCCCAGCTGATGTTACGACCAGACAAGTCAGATCAGTAAATAGGATACTGTGCTGCAGCATAAAGCTTTTTTTAATTATTTATGGGACGTGGGCATCGCTGGCTAGGCCAGCATTTATTTGCCCATCCATAGTTGCTCTTCACAAGGTGGTGGTGAGCTGCCTTCTTGAACCGCTGAGGTCCCTGAGGTGTAGGTACACCCACAGTGCTGTTAGAGAGGGGGTTCCAGGATTTTGCCCGAGTGACAGTGAAGGAACGGCCAATATATTTCCAAGTTAGGGCGGTGAATGACTTGGAGAAAAACTTCCAGCTGGTGGCTGCTCTTGTCCTTCTAGATGTAGCAGTTGTGGGTTTGGAAGGTGCTGAATAAGGAGCATTGGTGAGTTACTGCAGTGCACCTTGTAGATGGTACACACGGCTGCTACTGTTCATCAGAGCTTGAACGAGTGAATGTTTGTGGAAGGGGGAGCAATCAAGCAGGTTGCTTTGTCCTGGATGGTGGTGAGCTTCTTGAGTATTGTTGGAGCTGCACTCATCCAGGCAAGTGGAGAGTATTCCATTAAACTCCTGACTTGTGCCTTGTAGATGGTGGACATGGTAGAGGGGGGTTCAGGAGGTCAGTTTCCCATCAATGGTAACCCCCAGGATGTTGATTGTGGGAGGTTCAGCGATGGGAATGCCATTGAATGTCAAGGGGTAATGGTTCGATCCTCTCTTGTAGATGGCTGTTGCTTGGCACTTGTGTGGCATGAATGTTATTGCCACTTGTCAGCCCAAGCCTGGATATTGTCCAGGTCTTGCTGAATTCGGATATGGACTGCTTCATTATCTGAGGAGTCACGAATGGTGCTGAACATTGTGCAGTCATCCGCAAACATCCCCACTTCTGACCTGATGATGGAAGGCAGGTCATTGATGAAACCAGCTGAAGATGGTTGGGCCGAGGACACTACCCCGAGGAACTCCTACAGTGATGTTCTGGAGCTGAGATGATAGACCTCCAACCACCACAACCATCTTCCTTTGTGCCAGGTATGACTCCAACCAGCGGAGAGTTTTCCCCCAATTCTCATTGACTCCAGTTTAGCTTGGGCTCCTTGATGACATACTCGGCCAAATGCTGCCTTGATGTCAAGGGCAGTCACACTCTCACCTCATCTCTGGCATTCAGCTCTTTTGCGCATGTTTGAACCAAGGCTGTAATGAGGTCAGGAGCTGAGTGACCCTGGCGGAACCCATACTGAGCGTTCGTGACATCTGTGATGCTGTGGATCTCCGGAGGAGACTGAGGTGGATCATCTATTCGGCACTTCTGTCTGAAGATTATTGCAAATACCTCAGCCTTGTCTTTAGCTCATATGTGCTGGCTCCTCCATCATTGAGGATGGGGATGTTTGTGGAGCCTCCCCCTCCAGTGAGTTGTTTAATAGTCCACCACCATTCACGGCTGGATGTGGCAGGACTGCAGAGCTTAGATCTGATGCGTTTGTTGTGGAATCGCTTAGCTCTATCTATTACTTGCTGCTAATGCTGTTTGACACACAAGTAATCCTGTGTTGTAGCTTCACCAGGCTGACACCTCATTTTTCGGTCTGCCTGATGTTGCTCCCGGCATGCTCTCCTGTACTCTTCATTGACCCAGGGTTGATCCCCTGGCTGGGTGGTAATGGTAGAGTGGGGGTTATGCCAGGCCATGAGGTGCAGATTGTGGTTGAATACAATTCTGCTGCTGCTGATGCGATGGAAGCCATTCCAAATCCTTTCATCCAACAGCAAGATTGTTAACTTGGAAATGCCTCATAGCTGTATCTCAGGATTCCAATTGAGTTGGTTAGGGCTCCTTGATGCCATAATCGACCTCATGGATGCCCAGTCTGGAGTTGCTAGATCGGTTTGAAGTCTATCCCATTTAGCACGGTGGTAGTGCCACACATGATGGAGGGTATCCTCATGTGGAGACAGGACTTTATCTCCTCAAGGACTGTGCGATGGTCACTTCTACCGATACTGTCATGGACAGATGCATCCGCAGCAGGCAGATTGGTGAGGATGAGGTCAAGTATGTTTTTCCCTTTTGTTGGTTCCCTCACCACCTGCTGCAGTCCCAGTCTAGCAGCTATGTCCTTTAGGACCCAGCCAGCTCGGCCTGAGGTGGTACAACCGAGCCACTCTTGATGATGGATATTGAAGTCCCCAACCCAGAGCATATTCTGCTCCCTTGCCACCCTCAATGCCTCTACCCAGTGGTGTTCAACATGAGACGAGTACTGATTCATCAGCTGATGGTGGCCGGTACATGGTAATCAGCAGGAGGTTTCCTTGACCATGTTTAATCTGAAGCCATGAGACTTCATGGGGTCCAGAGTCAATGTTGAGGATTCTCAGGGCAATTCCCTCCCGACTGTATACCAATGTGCCGCCACCTTTGCTGGGTCTGTCCTGCCGTTGGGACAGGAGTGAGACATACATATCCAGGAATGATGACCGTCTGGGTCAATGGTTGGAGGTCTGTCCAGTTCCATTCCTTTTTTGTGTTTTTGTAGCGGATGAGTCCAACTGGGTGGCTTGCTGGGCCATTGCTGTAGGTCTGAAGTCACATGTCGGCCAGACCAGGTAAGCACTTCCCCTTATACGTTCCTTTTGATTGGCAGCTATTTGCAACAATATGAAATTTATTTTCAATCTTATTTTTTCAAATAGTGATTTTTCTTCCTATGTTCCGTCTTTGATGTTTGTGCTTCTGCTGCCTACCTCTGGGCAGGATATGTATGGCTCGTGTTGCAAGTCTCTGCTTAGCCATCATAGCTGCTCAGCAAATGGCAGCAAAGATCAAGCACTCCAGCAGCAACATGATATATCCAGTATTTTTCTCTTCACCAGCTTCAACAAAGTAAAAGATAAGCGGTACACAGTGAAGCCCTGATACATCGGTAAACAACAGGTCTAATTTACCTTGTGGTTCCCACGGAGTTGAGTAGTTAGACACAGGTTACATTTCACACAGTGGAAAAAGTTATCTTCTGGCCCAATCCTATGCAAGAGGTTTAAAGAAAATTATAAAACAGCATTAAGTTAATATAGCAAAGTCTCAACACCACTGATAACCACCTCACCAAAATAACAATGTCTGCCCCGTTGCATTGGGCACTTTTATAGAACCAGAATGAGATGAAACTGGAAGTCAGTGTACTGAGAGATTAGTATCTAGTAATAATATCTTCACTATTGCAAACAGGATCAAACATAATCTTCGCAAAGGCAGTTAGGAATGCGCAACACATGGTGGCCTTGCCAGCAACACTCACATCCCCATGAAAGAATTTTAAAAACAATTACCTTAACGTATTTGCCCAAGCTCAGAGGAAGTAAAACAAACAATAATCCCGTTTAGCTTCAGCAGGCCAGAGGATTTTTAGTAGTCTCTTATAGCCCATTTAAAGAGTCATGTAGTCCACATGCACAAAACTAAATATCCTAAATAGAGTATGTTACATACCATAATAATAATACAGGATAGTCCATTGTTCGCCAAAGAATTGCAATTTAAAAGCTAAAAAGTTTACTTTACAGCTCATGTAGAGTGCCTTCATTCTGGCAATCTTTTGACCATTTTAGCTCTTGTGTAAAATGTGGCAAAGAATTAACAATCAAATGACAAGAGTACTGTAAAAATGGTCATGCACACTGGGCTAAATTGCTGGCTTTTAAAGCAGACCAAGCAGGCCAGCAGCACGGTTCAATTCCCGTACCAGCCTTCCCGGACAGGCGCCGGGATGTGGCGACTAGGGGCTTTTCACAGTAACTTCATTGAAGCCTACGCCTGACAATAAGCGATTTTCATTTTTCAATCGTTAGGTAAAATTGAAGGTGTATTTCTTTCATTTACTTCATTACAATATAGATTCTAGATTGCCGTGCAGCACAACGCATCTCAAAGGTCGACTGGCAACACTGTGGCATCCAGTTAGTTGGAACTCACAGCAAACAAGAGTCTCTATGAGCTACACCGCACAGCACCGAGTGTACCCACACCGCACAGCACCGAGTGTACCCACACCGCACAGCACCGAGTATACCCACACCGCACCGAGTGTACCCACACCGCACAGCACCGAGTGTACCCACACCGCACAGCACCGAGTGTACCCACACCGCACAGCACCGAGTGTACCCACACCGCACAGCACCGAGTGTACCCGCACCGCACCGAGTGTACCCACGCCGCACAGCACCGAGTGTACCCACGCCGCACAGCACCGAGTGTACCCACGCCGCACAGCACCGAGTGTACCCACGCCGCACAGCACCGAGTGTACCCACACCGCACAGCACCGAGTGTACCCACACCGCACCGAGTGCACCCACACCGCACAGCACCGAGTGTACCCACGCCGCACAGCACCGAGTGTACCCACACCGCACCGAGTGCACCCACACCGCACAGCACCGAGTGTACACACACCGCACAGCACCGAGTGTACACACACCGCACAGCACCGAGTGTGCCCACACCGCACCGAGTGTACCCACACCGCACAGCACCGAGTGTACCCACACCGCACCGAGTGTACCCACACCGCACAGCACAGCACCGAGTGTACCCACACCGCACAGCACCGAGTGTACCCACACCGCACAGCACCGAGTGTACCCACACCGCACAGCACCGAGTGTACCCACACCGCACAGCACCGAGTGTACCCACACCGCACAGCACCGAGTGTACCCACACCGCACAGCACCGAGTGTACCCACACCGCACAGCACCGAGTGTACCCACACCGCACAGCACAGCACCGAGTGTACCCACACCGCACAGCACAGCACCGAGTGTACCCACACCGCACAGCACCGAGTGTACCCGCACCGCACCGAGTGTACCCACACCGCACAGCACCGAGTGTACCCACACCGCACAGCACCGAGTGTCCGCACAGCACCGAGTGTACCCACACCGCACAGCACTGAGTGTACCCACACCGCACAGCACCGAGTGTACCCACACCGCACAGCACCGAGTGTACCCACACCGCACAGCACCGAGTGTAGCCACACCGCACCGAGTGTACCCACACCGCACAGCACCGAGTGTACCCACACCGCACCGAGTGTACCCACACCCCACAGCACCGAGTGTACCCACACCGCACCGAGTGTACCCACACCCCACAGCACCGAGTGTACCCACACCCCACAGCACCGAGTGTACCCACACCGCACAGCACCGAGTGTACCCACACCGCACCGAGTGTACCCACACCCCACAGCACCGAGTGTACCCACACCGCACCGAGTGTACCCACACCGCACAGCACCGAGTGTACCCACACCGCACAGCACCGAGTGTACCCACACCGCACAGCACCGAGTGTACCCACACCGCACAGCACCAAGTATACCCGCACCGCACAGCACCAAGTGTACCCGCACCGCACCGAGTGTACCCACACCGCACCGAGTGTCCGCACAGCACCGAGTGTACCCACACCGCACAGCACCGAGTGTACCCACACCGCACAGCACCGAGTGTACCCACACCGCACAGCACCGAGTGTACCCACACAGCACCGAGTGTACCCACACAGCACCGAGTGTACCCACACAGCACCGAGTGTCCCCACACAGCACCGAGTGTACCCACACCACATGGACTTCCAAGGAATTCACCTGAGGAAGGAGCTGCACTCCGAAGGCTAGTGTTTCCAAACAAACCTGTTGGACTTTAACCTGGTGTTGTAAGACATCTTACTGTGCCCACCACAGTCCAACGCCGGCATCTCCACATCGTGACAATAAAGATTATTATATTATTATACATGATGGGCTGAATAGTCTCATTCTACGCTGTACAATTTTCTATAATTTCTAGCTTTAGCTTAAAAGGAAGATTCACTGCAATAAATAGAACTACCGGAAATAAAGCTCTTTGAACAGCATCTAAAATTGTTAATTAAATGGGGATTTAAAAGGAAGCATTATTCTGCAGTGATCTTTCATAATACGAGGCACTTCACGGTCAACAGCTGACCTGCTGACACACTGAAATCAACAAGTGTTAAGTACAGGTTGAGTATTTCAGGCAGTCACAAAGAACGGACAACCTTCAGTTTCCTAAATTTAGAATTCGGGATGTCACCTGGATATTTCATCATGATCCAAAACAGACTAACTACAACGTTTGCAGAAAATACTATAATCTGAAATTACTTTCTGTAGCTCAACCGGAATAAACACTTAAAACGAAATGGAGGATAAACACAGGCTGCTTGGGCCTAACAGGTTGTTTCCAGGTTGTAATTTGCACAGAATTAAGCAGCACACAAACAGATCATTCAGCCTAACTGGACCATTATGGTGTTTATGCTCCACTCAGTCCACCTCCCACACCTCTTCAGGTCACCCCAACACCACATCCTTCTATTTCTTTCTCCCGCCTGTGCTTAACCAGCTTGCACTTAAATTCATCTGAGCTATTTATTTCAACCATTCTATGTGGGGGTGAGTGACCATGCTCTGGGTAAAGATATGCCCCGCACAACCCACCCCCTAGATTTATGAGCTATCATCGTATATTTAATTATTCATCAGAGAATTGTTCCTGGGATGTGGCCCTTACTGACAAGACCAGCATTGATTGTCCATCCTTAATTGCCCTGAGAAAGTGACAGTGAGCTGCCCTCTAGGATGGCTGCAGTCTGTCTGAATTGTAGATTTTCCAAGCAGTTTTTTGGTATGGTTGAATGGCTTGCTCGGCCAATTCAGAGGGCACACGGGAAGGTCTGGGGCCACGTGTAGGCCAGATCAGGTTGGGAGGCAGGTTTCCTCTGTTCAAGGTCGTTAGTGAACAAGATGGCTTTTTACAACAATCCGCAGGTTTCATAGCCACTGGGATTTAAAAAAAAAAATCTTTATTGTCACAAGTAGGCTTACATTAACACTGCAATGAAGTTACTGTCACTACATTCCGGCAACTGTTCGGGTACACTGAGAGAGAATTCAGAATGTCCAAATTACCTAACAGCACATCTTTCGGGACTTGTGGGAGGAAACCGGAGCACCCGGAGGAAACCCACGCAGACACGGGGAGAAAGTGCAGACTCCGCACAGTGACCCAAGCTGGGAATCGAACTGGAGACCCTGGCGCTGTGAAGCAACAGTGCTAACCACTGTGCTATCCTGCCTCCAGAATCCAGACCGATGATGCAGACTTTGGATTGCCAAATAAAACAAGATACTGCAGATGCTGGAAATGTGAAAGAAAAAGAAAAATTGCTGGAAAAACTCAGCAGGTCTGGCAGCATCTATGGAGAGAGAAGCAGAGTTAATGTTTCAAGCGCAATATGCCTCTTCTTCGGAACTCCAAAAGCTCACCTACAAATTCCACATGGTGGGCAATGATACTGTTTCTTGTCCACATCAAAAAGATGACATGTGTCACAGTAGTATTCTCCAAACACAGTTTCACAGCTTTCACAGGTCTTTTTCACCTGCAGAGAAAAGCAAAGTATTCAAAAGAACATTAGCCTTCTACTGCATGCACAAAACCACAACTAGGTGCAACATAATTAGCATACAATTAAAGTATCAAATAATGTTAAACAGATGAAAATGAGGCTGACAGAAAAAGAAACCTTCAGTCTCCATCTTTTTATTATCCCAATCAGTGATGTTGATGAAAGCCATAATCCCCTTTCATAGAATTTACAGTGCAGAAGGAGGCCATTCGGCCCACCAAGTCTGCACCGGCTCTTGGAAAGAGCACCCTACCCAAGGTCAACACCCCCACCCTATCCCCATAACCCAGTAACCCCACCCAACACTAAGGGCAATTTTGGACACTAAGGGCAATTTTGGACACTAAGGGCAATTTATCACGGCCAATCCACCTAACCTGCACATCTTTGGACTGTGGGAGGAAACCGGAGCACCCGGAGGAAACCCACGCACACACGGGGAGGATGTGCAGACTCCACACAGACAGTGACCCAAGCCGGAATCGAACCTGGGACCCTGGAGCTGTGAAGAAATTGTGCTATTCACAATGCTACCGTGCTGTCCGACATAGAATCACAACAACGCAGGAGGCCATTTGGCCCATCAAGCCTGCACCAGCCCTCCAGAAGAGCACCCTACCCCATCCTATCCCCATAACCCTACCTAAGCCTGCACATCTTTGGACTATGGGAGGAAACCAGAGCACCCGGAGGAAACCCACGCAGACACGGGGAGAATGTGTCACCCAAGGCCAGAATTGAACCCTGGCATTGTGCCACCGTGCTGCCCTTTGTACACATTTGTTTCCAAACACACTTAATACGCACACACACACACACACCTTCCACGCTACGTCCCAAACCCACAACCTCATAGTCAGAGTTACAGAAAGAGGCCCTTCGACCCACCGTGTCTGTGACAGCATCAAGCACCTTTCTTTTCTAATCTCATTTTCCAGCATTTGTATGCTGTGGCGTTTCAAGTGCTCATTTAAATGCTTAAATGTTGTGAATGTTCCCGTCTCTACCACCCTTTCTGGCAGTCAGTTCCAGATTCTAATCACCCTTAGGGTGAAGAGGTTTTTCCTCATATTCCCTCTAAAGTTCCTGCCCATTACCATAAATCCATGCCCCCTAGTTATTGCCCTCTCTACTATAGTTTCCCTCAGTTGGCTGGACAGATGGTTTGTGATACAGAGCACGGCCAACAGAGCGGGATCAATTCCCGTATCCGCTGAGGTTATTCATGAAGGCCCCGCCTTCTCAACCTTGTCCCTCGCCTGAGGTGTGGTGATCCTCGGGTTAAATCACCACCAGTCAGCAGCTCCCCCTTCAAAGGGGAAATCAGCCTATGGTCATCTGGGACTACGGCAACTTTACTTTTACTAATATTCCCTTGCTTTGTTTGTCCACATAACATGCGTCACCTCACACTTTTCACCTGACACTTTTCACCTCACATTTTTCAGAGTTAAATTCCATTTGCGACTGTTCAGCCCATCTAATCAGCCCGCCTATGTCGTCCTGTAATCTAAGGCCTTGTTCCTGACCATTTACCACATCTTCAATTTTGTGTCATCAGCGAACTTACTGATCATACCACCCACATTCCCATCTGGATCATTAATATACACCACAAACAGCAAGGGAGCCAGCACCAATCCCTGCACAGTGGGCACAGGCTTCCCCTCACAAAAACAACCATCGACCAATATCCTCTGCCTACTGCCACTAAGCCAATTTTGGATCCAATTTGCCAATCGCCCTGGATCCCATGGGCTCTTACCTTCTTGATCAGTCTCCCATGTGAGACATTGTCAAAAGCCTTACTGAACTCCATGAAGATTACATCAATTGCACTGCCCTCATCTACACACCTAGTCACCTCCTCGGAAAATTCAATCAGATTTGTTAGGCCTGATCTCCCTTGACAAAACAATGCTGACTACCTTGAATTAATCCTTGCCTCCCCAAGTGGAGATTAATTCTGTCCTCAGGATTTTTTCCAATAATTTCCCTAACACTGATGTTCGACGCACTAGCCTGTAATTACCCGATTCTTCCCTACTTCCCTTCTTGAATAATGGCACATTAGCTGTCCTCCAGTCCTCTGGCACAAACCAGTGGACAGGATCAGATTGAAAATTAGCATCAGAGCCCCTGCAATCTCCTCTCTTGCCCCACACAGCAGCCGGGGATATAATTGATCCGAGCCTGGGGATTTATCCACTTTTAGTCCTGCTAAATCCACTAACATCTCCTCCCTCTCAATGCTAATATGTTCAATTGTATCACAGTCCCTCGCCCTGCATTCTTTACCTACATTACCTACATTATTCTTCTCCATAGTGAACATAGGTGCAGAATACTCATTCAATACCTCGCCTGTGCCTTTTGGTTCCACTCACAGGTTGCCAT
The DNA here is from genome assembly GCF_902713615.1 of Scyliorhinus canicula. NCBI lineage: Eukaryota > Metazoa > Chordata > Chondrichthyes > Carcharhiniformes > Scyliorhinidae > Scyliorhinus > Scyliorhinus canicula. The sequence goes on from NC_052148.1 coordinate 272,930,648, forward strand.
TTAGATCCCTAACAGGCCCTACTCTTTCTCTGGTTACCCTCTTGCCATTAATATACTTATAAAACACCTTCGGATTCTCCTTTATTTCCCCTCCTTTTTAAAAATCCCCTCCTTTTTAAAAATCCCCTCCCACAGCCTAGAAGGGCAAGGGACGCAATAATTCAGACACATTGCAACACCATCACCTCCAAGCCACACACAATTGGAAATATATCACCATTCCTTCACTGTCGCTGGGTCAACATCCTGGAAATCCCTCCCAACAGCACAGTGGGTGTACCTACACCACATGGACTGCAGAAGTTCAAGAAGACAGCTCACCACCACCTTCTCAAGGGCGATTAGGGATGGGCAATAAATGCCGGCCTTGCCAGAGACATGTACACACAATTAATTTAAAATTCTGAACCTTAAACAACTCAAGTGTGCTTGCCAAGCTAACCTGGCAGTTGAAATATGGATGGTTTCCTTTGTATAATGAGCTAAAATGTAAATCCAAAGCTTAGATCCAAAATTCATTCTCTAATAAATGCGTACAGTAAGTCAAGAGAAAGTGCCAAGAAAGTGGGTTGAGGTAATCAGCCACCTTATTGAATGGTGGAGCAGGTTTGAGGGGCTGTCCGGCTGACTCCAGCTCCTATAGCTTATTTTCTTAATGGTGTTGTACAAATTCAAATTATTACAGAATTGTTAATGGCAGCATTCTCTGCAATGACAGAAAAGTGGTTGCATTACAGTTGATATGATTAGTTTACACACACGAACACACAAAGTGCATCCGTTACAGTTTCGACACCTGAACCTGTACACAGATGTTCTGAGACAGATTGTTCAGTATTTACCAACCTGTTGGATTGTTTCACACTTTGCACATTGAACCTGTGTAACCTTGAAGCGGTCTAGCTGATGGTTTTCTTCGTCATCGTGACAGAGCCGACAGATGTAAAATTTCCCACAGCACGGTGCCTGAAAGATGAACACAATTCCTTCTCATCTCTCCACATAAGACATGCTGTATTGTATGTCACATATACTAATGGAATGGTGCAGGCATGCCAAGTTAGGTGTGTTGACCATGTGTAAATGAGAATGGACATGTGTGTTCCTTTCGGACTGGAATGTATAATTACCCCACTGAGGTAGGTCACACTGAGGACCAGGATGCCTGCTTTGTTTAAATGACAGAAAGATTTATATTTCTATCGCACCTTTTATGATTACAGGACATTCTAAAGTGCTTCATAGTCAACTACTTTTGAAATGTTGTTACCTTGGTAATGCAAGAGACGCAGCAGCCAATAAACAAGTGATAATGACCCAATAATCTGTTTTAGTGATATTGATTAAGGGGTAAATATTGGCCAGAATACTGGGAAGAACTCCCCTTCGTCAAAAGAGAGCCTGGGAATCTTTTACATCCAGCTGAGAGGGCAGATCGATGAGAGAAGAATTGGTAGGTATGTTAGAATTGGCAAATTCTCAGAGATAAGCGATTGTTTGGAGAGGCAAATTAAAAATTCACAAGAGATTGCCAGATACAGTTATCAAATCAGAACCCGGATGGGTCCCCAGTGTCCTCACTTTTCACCCCACCAGCCTCTGCATTCAAAGGATCATCCTGCACCAGTTCCACCAACTCCAACATGCTGTCACCACCAAATACATCTTCCCTTCACTTCTGCTGTCAGTATTCTCCAGGGACCTTTCCCTCCGGGATACCCTGGTCGGCTCCTCCAACACCTCATGTGCACCCCCTTCAATCTGGTCTATTGCATTCGCTGCTCCCAGTGCAGTCTACCCGACATTGGAGAGAATAAACGCAGACTGGTTGACCGCTTTGCAGAACACTTCCGGTCCGTCCGCAAGCAGGACCCAGACCTTCCTGTCGCTGCCATTTCAACTCACCGTCCTCCGTAGCAGGGTCTGTCCTTGGCCTGCTGCAATGTTCCAGTGAAGCCCAGCACAAACTGGAGGATCAGCATCTCACTTCCAATTAGGCACATTACAACCTTCCGGACTTAACATCAAGTTCAACAACTTCAGACTGTGAACTCTCTCCTCCACCTTCACCCCATTTTTATTTCTATCAATTTATTTTCCTTTTATCTATTGATTCATTTTTCCATCTCCCTTTTCACCCCACTTTCCTTCGTGTTTGTCCCTTACCGCCATCTCAACCCCCCCCCCCCCCCTCTAAACACATAAACACCCCGGGAAACATACTTCCCAACAATCAACTGTACAATCTGTACAACTTTTTTACCCCCCCCTCCCCCCCCACCCCCTGCTCCCCCACCCCCCGACAAACATCCCCCACCTTTTCTCAAACTCCTCTGCTGAGCCCCTTAACTCATACTTTATCTTCTTTAACCGCAGGAAGTCGTACAGGTCACCCAACCATGCCGCTACCCCCGGTGGCGATGCCGACCGCCACTCCAGCAAAATTTGTCGCCGTGCAATCAGAGAGGCGAAGGCCAAGCCATCGGCCTTCCTCCTCTCCATGAGCTCCGGTTTCTCCAAAACCCCAAATATCGCCACCAAAGGGTCCGGGTCCACCTCCTCCACTATTCTGGCTAAGACCGCAAACACTTCCGCCCAGAATCTTCCCAATTTTTCGCAACCCCAAAACATGTGCGCGTGATTCGCTGGCCCCCATTCACACCTCTCACACTCATCTGCTACCCCCTGAAAGAACCCACTCATTCTCGCCCGAGTCATATGCACCCTGTGCACCACCTTAAACTGTATCAGGCTCATCCTTGCACAAGAGGAGGTCCTGTTTACCCTTCACAATGCCTCACTCCATACTCCCCAATTGATTTCCATTCCCAACTCCGATTCCCATTTCTCCTTGATCGTCACCACCCGCTCGCCTCCCTGCTCCCCCAGCCACTTATATATAATCCCCAATTCTTTTCTCCCCTTCCAAATCCAAAAGCAGCAGTCGCTCCAGCAGGGTGTATCCTGGCAATCTAGGGAACTTTCGTGCAAAGTCCCTAACCTGTAGATATCTGAACTCACTACCCATCGGCAGCTCTACCCTCTCCCCGAGCTCCTCCAGACTGACGAACCCTTCCTTCAAATACATATCCCTCACCTTGACCAGCCCCACTTCCCTCCGTCTCCTGTATACTCTATACTCTACCCTCGGCAACCATTTACTTTCCCTTTGTCATTCTGTCCACAAAATCTTTGTTAATCTCTCCCTCTATCCAGCCCTTACTGCTCCATCACCACCCACCCCCAAGTATAAATCCCTTCCTATTTCCAGGTCTCTCTAGCATTGAGTCACCCAGTCTCAAAACATTAGCTTATTTCTATCTCCACAGATGCTTTCAGAGCTGCTGAGATTTTCCAGAATTTTCATAGAATTTTTTTTACAGTGCAGAAGGAGGCCATTTGGCCCATCGAGTCCGCACCAGCTCTTGAAAAGAGCACCCCACCCAAAGTCCACACCTCCACCCTATCCCCATAACCCAGTAACCCCACCCACCACTAAGGGCAATTCTGGACACTAAGGGCAATTTAGCACGACCAATCCACCTAACCTGCACATCTTTGGACTGTGGGTGGAAACCGGAGCACCCGGAGGAAACCACACACACACGGGTAGAACGTGTAGACTCCGCACAGACAGTGACCCAAGCCGGGAATCGAACCTGGGATCCTGGAGCTGTGAAGCAATTGTGCCAACAACAATGCTACCGTGCTGCCCTTAACATGTTGAGGTTCTCCCGAGATTTTCTGTTATCATATCAGATCATTAGACTGTGATGCGCTTGCGTAATTTGTTGGATTTGAAAAAAAGCACACTCCCTTTTGCGATTAATTAATTTTTTAAAATTGCCCTTCAGAGGGTGGTGAGCTGCCTTCTTGAATCGCTGCAGTCCTTGAGGTGTAGGTGCACCCACGATGCTATTAGGGAGAGAGTTCCAGGACATTGCCCCAGCGACAGTGAAGGAACGGCGATATATTCCCAATTCAGAATGGTGAGTGACTTGGAGGGGAACCTCCAGGTGGTGGGGTTCCCATGTATTTGCTGCACTTGTCCCTCTAGGTGGTAGTGGTCATGGGTTTGGAAGGTGCTGTCTAAGAAACCTTGGTGAGTTGCTATAGTGCATCTTGTAGATGGTATACGTGGCTGCCACTGTTCGTCGGTGGTGGAGGGATTGAATGTTTGTGGAATGGGAAGCAATCATGTGGAGCTTTTTGACCTGCATGGTATCGAGCTTCTTGAATGTTTTTGGAGCTGCACTCATCCAAGCAAGTGGAGAGCATTCCATTAAACTCTTGACTTGTGCCTTGTAGATGGTGGACACGCTTTGGAGGGTCAGGAGGTGAGTTACTCGCCATGCGATTCCTAGTCTTTGATCTGCCCTGGTAGCTACAGTACATATATGGCTAGTCCAGTTCAGTTTATGATCGATGGTAACACCCAGGATGGTGCTGTGGGGGATTCAGCAATGGTAATGCCATTGAATGTCATGGGGCCATGGTTAGATTCTCTCTTGTAGCAGATGGTTATTGCTTGGCACTTGTATGGTATGAATGCAACTTGCCACTTGTCAGCCCAAGCCTGATTATTGTCCAGATCTTGCATGCATTTGGACATGGACTGCTTCATTATTTGAGGAGTCGTGAATGGTGCTGAACATTGTGCAGTCATTTGATTTGATTGTCATATGTACCGAAGTACAGTGAAAAGTATTTTTCTGCGGCCAAGGGAACATACACAAAAAAAGAATAATCAACAGAATACATTGACAAATGGTACATCGATAAACAGTGATTGGTTCCAGTGTGGAACAAAGGGCCAAACAAAGCAAATACATGAGCAAGAGCAGCATAGGGAGTCGGGGGAGAGGTGGCGCAGGGTGAAAAAGGGGAAAAATCTGTACACTGTATAGTTGATTGTAGGGATGTATGTTTCCTGGAATGTTTATCTGCTGTAACCTGTTTCGATACATGTTTGTAATAAAATAATTTTTTTTTATAGGGAAAGCGGGCAGCATAACAAAAGACCCTCCCACCTGGGTTATTCCCTCTTCCAACGGGCAAGAGGTACAAAGGTCTGAGAACATGCAGTAACAGATTCTGTCCCATGGACAGATTCTGTTGCTGTTTAATGTGGCAAGTGTACAACTGCAAAAGCCATCAACTAATTTGCATTTATATCACAACTTCAATGTGACAGCTGAATGCACATTCACCAAAATGGAGCAAAGGAACTCAACAAGGATGTGCAAAAGGCCAGAACTGGAGCATGATAGTTATCTCGGAGGTTATCAGGGCTGGAGGAGGTTAAGGAAGAATGAGATCATGGAGGGATTTTAAAACAGGAATGAGAATTTGAACATTGAGGTGTTGCCAAACCAACTGTCAATGTAAGTCAGTTAGCACGGCGGGTGATGTGTGAACAGGTGCCAATGTGAAAACAGGAATTTATAAATTAATGATGGCACAAAAAGCATGACGAGAAGTGACAACAGGAAGTCAAGTTGTACACAGATGCAAGATTATATAACATCTAAACAGTGGATAACCAGAAACATTTGCAACAAGGGAAGATATTTTAGCACTGGGCTAAATCGCTGGCTTTGAATGCAGACCAAGCAGGCCAGCAGCGCGGGTTCGATTCCCGTAACAGCCTCCCCGAACAGGCGCCGGAATGTGGCGACTAGGGGCTTTTCACAGTAACTTCATTTGAATCCTACTCGTGACAATAAGCGATTTTCATTTCAGTTCATATTTGAAAAGAATGATCATTTAGGACTAGGTCTTTGAGATATTGCATTCAAACACAGTACCACAAATCGTGCTCAGCAAACAGCAACTGTTATTGAAACCCGGACACTGTATTATGCAATCCACTGTGCCAAGGTCAAAAGAATTTTTACATTACTTAACAGCTATTTAGGAAAGATTTTACTGATCCGAACACTTTCTATTGCTGTCAAAATCATTTCTAGAATCAGGTCTCGGTGTAGCTTGGCTAGATTTCCTTTCACTTGGGACAGTTTCCTCACCAAGTCCTCCTCACTGGTTACCATGCAGTGTTAGGTTATCGAGGATAATCCAGATTAACAAATTCAAGAACTGGGAATGAAATGGCTGGCAATGCTTTTTATTCATATTGCATTGCCCTCTGCATACACCGGTCACAAGATTGGATTGGATTGCATTTGTTTATTGTGACGTGTACCGAGGTACAGTGAAAAGTATTTTTCTGCAAGCAGCTCAACAGATCATTAAGTACATGGGAAGAAAAGGGAATAAAAGAAAATACATAATAGGGCAACACAAGATATACAATGTAACTACATAAGCACTGGTATCGGATGAAGCATACAGGGTGTAGTGTTAATGAGGTCAGTCCATAAGAGGGTCATTTAGGAGTCTGGTAACAGCGGGGAAGAAGCTGTTTTTGAGTCTGTTCGTGCATGTTCTCAGACTTCTCTATCTCCTGCCCGATGGAAGAAGTTGGAAGAGTAAGTCGGGTGGGAGGGATCTTTGATTTTGCTGCCCGCTTCCCCCATTGTTTAATGGTATCAAAGGTCTGGTTGATCCTATACTCATGGGAATTTAGAAGTATAAGAGGTGATCTTATTGAAACATTTACGATTCTGTGGGGGCTTGACAAGTTCATTGCCGAATATCAAAGTGGGGGAATCTAGAATTGGGGAGCACTGTTTAAAAATAAGGTCAAAGAGCCATAGTGGTCTACGGCACAGAAAGAGCCCTTCATGTCTGCGCTAGTCAAAAACAACCACCAAACTATTCTAATCCAATTTTCCAGCACTTGGCCCACAGCCTTGTATGCATTGGCATTGTAAGTGGACATCTAAATGATTCTTAAATGTTATGAGGGTCTGTGCCTCCACCTTTTCAGGCAGTGAGTCCCAGACTTTCCCCCCTCCCCGACCCGCCTCCTCTGGGTGAAAAAATAAAGGTAAATATGGTAATGGTAAGTGAGGAATTGAAAATCATTGCCAGCACCCCTGCTTCCTCCCTTGCCTCACCCAGCCTGGGATACATTTCATCTGGTCCTGCAGATTTGACTATCTTTAAGCCTGCCAGACCACTCAGAACCTCCTCTCTGTCTATGTTAATTTCTTTAATTTTATCACAATCCTTCTCCCTAATTTCTATACCCACACTGTCCATCTCACCAGTGAACACCAACGCAATTCATTTAGAACCCTACCTAAGTCCTCCGGCAGGTGTCTCCCATTTAAGACAGAGATGAGGAGGGATAGTTTCCTTGCTGCTGGCCATTAGGTTTTGGAATTCCCTCCCAAAGAGAGCAGTGGAGGACGGGTCATTGAATATATTCAAGGCTCAGTTATCTATATTTGCCACAATCAGATCTTATCAAATGGCTAAATTGACTAGAGGGGCCGAATGGACGATTCCTGCTCCTGTTTCTTTCTCACAATCTTATTTTGGAGAGCAACCCCCAGTGCCCAGGCCAATATCTATCCCTCAGTCGGCAGCAATAGGACGGGAGAGGTAAGGCGGGAGCGTTAACTTGAGTTTCTCTCCCCGTTGATGCTGCCTGGCCTGCTGCATATTTAAATAATAATAAAAATTAATAATAATCTTTCATTATCACAAGCATGAAGTTACTGTGAAAAGCGCCTATTCGGGGAGGCCGGTACGGGAATTGAACCTGCGCTGTTGGCCTTTTTCTGCATTACAAACCATCTGTCTAGCCCACTGAGCTCAACCAACCCTTCAGGGGCACTTTCGGTTTCTTTGCCTCTCAAATCACAGCAAGCACATTTTCTCGTTGGGGGTTGCGCCTGGTCCAGGTTCCCGTCCGCGTGCCCTCAGGCTCCGCACTGCCCATCACGGCGGGGATTGCGACTGTCCCGGGTTCCCGTCCGCGTGCCCTCAGGCTCCGCACCACCAGCCGTGGGGGTGGGAGGGAGCGACCCTCAGGTCGCTGTTTGTGGGATCTTGCTGTGCACACGCTGGCTGCAAGTCAGGGGCAAGGAGGGGCCAGCCACTCGGCCCAACCAGTCCGCGCCGCCATTCAAACGAGATCAGGGTTGAGGTGAGGTGGGAGCTCCACTTTCCCGCCATGTCTCCACCCTCCCATCCAGTGGCGGCGGAAGGCGCTACATAAATGCATGTCCCTCCTTCCTGCCGGCAATGCTGTGCGGTGGGGGTGGGTACTCCCCGGGGGTTTGGGGTTTTCCCCCGCCCGCGGGTTAGGCTTACCTTGAGCCGGCAGGAGCGGGAGTAATGGGCGCACTTGAGGAGCGGGGCTCCTACTCCGGCTCCAGGCCCAGCCGCCGCCATCAGCCCGTAACCCTGGAGACCAGCTGGAGCGCGCAGGCGCGGGTGCCGGCCGCCCCGCTCTGCGCACGCGCCACCGGCCGACCCGCTCTGCGCACGCGTCGCTGGCTCCGCCACCCCCAGGCCCACGCGCAGGCGCAGCGCGAGAGGCCTGCAAGTGGATACAGGTGAGTGTGAGGTTGACACGTGGGGCAGCAGCCAGTGGAGTGGAGGCAGGAGGAGGATAGTTCATGGGGCAGGACCAAAACCCAGCCCATGGAGCTAGATCGCAAGTTAGCGATGAATGCAGACTGGAAATGCTCAGCATTTGTGGAGAGAGCACAGTAAGAAGTCTTACACCACCAGGTTAAAGTCCAACATTTTTGTTTCAGACACTAGCTTTTGGAGCACTGCTCCTTCCTCAGGTGAATGAGGTTCCCCCACCCCCCGCGGGTCTCCACTTTGTGGACAGAGAGGGGGTGAGCACAAACCTGCTGTTCAAGGACTGAGATGAGGAGGAACTACTTCTCGCAGAGGGTGGTGGATCTGTGGAGTTCACTGTCCCAGAGTGTGGTGGAATCCTAGTCATTAAATGGTTTCCACAAAGAGATAGATATATTTCTGATTTTTAAAAATGGGTTAAAGAGATATGGGCAACAGGAAGGAAGGCAGATTTGAGATCAGGCATGATCGGATTGAATGGCGGAGCAGGCTCAAACGGCTGAATTGACAAAATCTGCTCCTAATTCCTATGTTTTTAATAAGGGGATTTCTTGATTAATAAGGGGATCAGTGTTTATGGGGCAGGAGAATGAGGAACATAAAGAACAAAGAAGAACAAAAAAAAAGTACAGCACGGGAACAGGCCCTTCTGCCCTCCAAGCCTGTGCTGATCATGATGCCCTTACTAAAAAAAAAACCTTCTGGCCTTACTGGTCCATATTCCTTTATTTCCTCCCTATTCATATATCCATCCAGATGCCTCTTAAATGTTGCTAATGTGCCTGCTTCCACCACATTCTCTGGCAGCTCATTCCAGGCACCCATCACTCTCTGCCTGAAAAACATACCCCGCACATCTCCCTTAAACTTTCCCAATCTCCTTGAATCTGTGCCCCCCTTGTAATTGACACTTCCACCATTGGAAAAACCTCTTGACTGTCCACCCTGTCATAATTTTGTAGGCCTCTATCAGGTCTCCCCTCAGCCTCCGTCTTTCCAGTGAAAACAATCCTAGTTTATTCAACCTCTCCTCATAGCCAACACCCTGGAGGCCAGGCGACATCCTGGTGAACCTTCTTTGCACTCTCCTTAGCTTCCCTGTCCTTCTGATAATGCGGTGACCAGAACTGCACGCAATACTCCGAATGCAGCTTGACCAGGGTTTTATACAGCTGCAACATGATTTCCCAACTCTTGTACTCAATGCCCAGTTGATGAAGGCAAGCCGTGGTCAAATGGCAGAGCAGAGCTGATGGGCCGAATGGTCTAATTTTGCTCCTATATCTTACGGTCAATGACCTTTCATTAGAACACAAACCTGAAACGTTAACTCTGTCTCCACAGACCCTGCTCTACCCTACCACAGAGGATTGTACAATGCAGTGTCCTGGTTTTAATAAAATTCTGGTACTGTGTTTGAATACAATTTCTCAAAGACTGTGTTCTAAATGATCATTTAAAAAAAAATACATTTAGAGTACCCAATTCATTTTTTCCAATTAAAGGGCAATTTAACGTGGCCAATCCACCTACCCTGCACATCTTTGGGTTGTGGGGGCGAAACCCACACAAACACAGGGAGAATGTGCAAACTCCGCTGTGAGTCAGCAGGCCTAACCACTGCGCCACCGTGCTGCCCTATAAATTATAATTTTGATCAAATATCTTCCCTTGTTACAAATGCGTCTGGTTATCCACTGTGTAAATGTTGTATAATCTTGCATCTGTGCACAACTTGACTTCTTGTTGTCACATTTTCTTCATCCTGTGTGTGCCACCATTTAATTTATAAATTAATTGAAAGATTTTTAGGTATTAACCCACTGATCAGTGGGAATAGCTTTTGCTCAATTTGCCTTCTCAGCCACCTTCAGAATTTTTCTCAAGTTTTTTTGCTCTCATGAAAAGCGATCCTATATCTCTGCTCCCTCCTCATAATTCAAATCATCGATCGCTGTGTCCATTGGAGTGAATTTCAGACCATAAGTAATAGGAACAGGAGGTGGCCCTTCAGCCTCTCGAGCCAGCTCTGCCATTCAATAGGGTCATGGCTGATCCGACAGTCCTCACATCCACTTTCCTGCCCTTTCACCTAACCCTTGATTCCATTACTGATCAAGAATCTATCTCAGCCTTAAATATATACAAGGACTCTGCCCCTGACAGCTCTCTGTGGTAAGGAGCTCCAAAGACTCACAATCCTCTGAGAGGAGAAATTCCTCCTCATCTCAGTCTTAAATTACCCCCCCCCCCCCCCCCCCCTTTATTCTGAGACTCTGCTTCTGGTCCTAGACTCTCCCATGAAGTGAAACATTCTCTCAGCATTGACCCTGTCAGCCCCTGGAGAATCCGACATGTTTCAATGAGATCACCTCCCATTCTTCTCAATTCCAATGAGTAGAATCCCAACCTGTTTAACCTTTGCTCATAAGACAATCCCTCCCATACCGGGGATCATCCTAGTGAACTTCCTCTGAATTGCCTCTAATGACATTTCTGTCTACTCTCGATGGATTTGTTGCCCTTCCAAACATAGGACACCTAAACCTTGAGGCAATATTCCAGCTATGGTCTAACGAAGCAGTACGGTGATAGGGCAGGAAAGTGGAGTTCAGATAGAGCATGATGGCAGGCAACCTCTTCGGCCTGCGTGGCCTTCTCCTGCCCTTGTATCTCATGTTTTTAGTGATTTGTACAGGATTAGCATTGTAACAACTTGTATTTATATATTTTTAACACAGAAAAGCTTCACAGACACATATTCAGAAATAAATAGCACATTTCAGGAGGCAGCGACGAAAATCTTGATCGAAGGGTTTGGGTGCATTCAATGTCCTTAATCATAAAACGTCCCGTTCTCATCTTCATTTTTACAACTCCCAACAACTTGCCTCCCCATTTGCTAACATTTCAATATCTGACGCTCCTCGTCTCTCTGTATTTAGATGCCATAGCATACAAGGCCAAGTGCTGGAAAATAGGACAAAGGTAAATAGGTGCTTGATGGCCGCTGCGGACACAATGGGCCAGAGAGCCCCTTTCCGTGCTGACGCACACTGTGGGTGCAATCTACCGGCTGCATTGTGCCTGAAAGGCAGCGTGGTGTAGCCGGTAGGTGATGGGAGATCTCCCGGGACCTACCCAGCTCACCATGCCTTGTGCAATCTAACACTATTCTTGCGAGATGTCACTGGCTGATGGGGATGGGGGTTCGCCGGCTGCGTCGGGGGTTGAGAGATCGAGACGCTATTTTTCTCTCCCTGTACTGAGGACGAAGCGCGGCCTCGTCGGAGAGTTCCCCATTGAGGCCCCGAATCGAACCAGGGTCCCGGTAGATAGCGTAGTGATTATCGCATTCCAAGCACCGAGAAACACCCGGCTAAACGCACTGGTCCGTGGACTCTGTTCTGATTCGGTTAGACTCTGATCCACATCGCATTTTAAAATGTTATCATTTGGTCTTCTCCTGCATTGTCCTCCCAAATGAATGATTTCATTCAAAAGAAACTGGGAAAAGTGCTGAAAATGGGTCAAGACAGTCCATGTGAAAGAGGGAAAAACAGGCTCACGTTTTACAAGGGACCCCCATCAAAACACAATGGGCGGGATTCTCCGACCCCCCCCCGCCGGGTCGGAGAATCGGCGGGGGCCGGCGTCAATCCCGCCCTCACGGTGTCCCGAATTCTCCACCACCAGAGATTCGGCGGGGGCGGGAATCGCGCCGGTCGGCGGGCCCCGCCCCCGGCGATTCTCCAGCCCGCAATGGGCCGAAGTCCCGCCGCTGTCAAGCCTTTCCCGCTGGCGTGGATCAAACCACCTACCTTACCGGCGGGCGCGGGCGGGCTCCGGGGTCCTGGGGGGGGCCGCGGGGAGATCTGGCCCTGGGGGGTGCCCCCACAGTGGCCTGGCCCGCGATCGGGGCCCACCGATCGGTGGGCGGGCCTGTGCCGTGGGGGCACTTTTTTCCTTCCGCCTTCGCCATGGTCTTCACCATGGCGGAGGCGGAAGTGACCCCCTCCCCTGCGCATGCGCGGGGATGACGTCAGCAGCCGCTGACACTCCGGCGCATGCTCGGACTTCCGCCGGCCGGCGAAGTCCCTTCGGCCCCGGCTTGCGTGGCGCCAAAGGCCTTCCACGCCAGCTGGCGGAGCACCAATCACTCCGGCGCGGGCCTAGCCCCTCAATGTTAGGGCTTGGCCCCTAAAGGTCCGGAGCCACTCCATCATGCCGGGACCCCTGCCCCGCTGGGTAGGGGAGAATCCCGGCCAATGGTTTTGGTTGCATTGTGATTCTGACATGGTTATGAATGATGCACTGTTACAATATTTATAGACGCCCTAATGTATTGAAGAAAAGCTTTGAAACTGTTTGGCATTCATAATTTCCTGTTACTTAAATATTCTGGGGTGAAAGTTATCCTTGACCAAATCACTGGATTAACTCAAATCATGGTAAACTGGAGTGAAATTATTATTTCAGACGATTTGGTTATTATCATTCACATCTATGAAAGCGTTTCGTTCTGAAAGCTTTTCCAAGAGGTTCTCTGGACAGTTTCTAAATTAACACGGGTTCAGTTTGAGTTCGGGGCTGGGGATTTTGGACGCCACCATCATATTTTGAGATTTTATTTTGTGAGAGGGAAAGGGGACAGCTGGGGTTTTTTGCCGACACATTGCAAATCAAAATGCCCGGAAGCAGGCTGATTCAACCAGCTGAATAAGCAAACTTCCTGCAAGATTGGAGAGGGGGAGATTTACTCCTCAACGTGCAAGTTGTGGAAAAGCTCCAGCAAATACTGTACGCATGAAATCTGGAAAAGAGACAGATAATTATTTGTTTTTGGGCTGGGTGTGAAGGCTGTAAGGATAAGTATAGTCACAAATACTCAACAGAACATGGCACTTTGCCAATCATAGGGTTTATACTTGAGTCTCAGTGGAGAATTGTACGAGCGGGGAACACTTCTTTATTTCACCTGCAATTACGGAATTGTACAGCAAAGGAGACCACTTGGCCCATTGTGCCTGTGCCGGCTCTGTGAAAGGGCTATGCGCTGCTCTTCTCCCACATGGCCCTGCAAATCTATTCTTTTGCAGTATTTATCTCATGCCTTTTTGAAAGTTCCAATTGAATCTGCATCCTCCGTCCTTTCAGCCAGTGCATCCCAGATCACAACTCGCTGGGTAAAACAAAATTCCTCATCTTTTATCTGGTTCTTTTGCAAGGTACCTTGTCGACAGGACACGCTGCTGCCATTTTGGCTGCCGGTGGTGGATGGAGTAAATGTTTACGGTCGTGGATGGGAGGGGGGGGGGGGGGGGGGTCAATCAAGCGGGGCTGCTTTGCCCTGGATGGTGCTGAGCTTCTTGTGTTGATGGACCTGTGCTCCATTGCACTCCCGACTTGTGCCTTGTAGATGGTGGACAGGCTTTGGGGGGGGTCGGGAGGTGAGTTACTCACTGCAGAACTCCCAGCCTCGGACCTATATGGCAGGTTCAGTTCACTCTCTGGCCAATAATTATCCACAGGTTATTGATAGTTGGGGATCAGTGATGGTAATGTCACTAAATATCATGGGGACATCCTTAGATTCTCTCTTTTTAAAAATATTTGTATTAAGGCATTTGTATAAACAGTAAATACAAACAAGAACAAGAACAAATAGGAACCGCATAATAAGTAACTAGTTAACCAACGCCCCAACCCACCCTGCCACCCCCCCCCCCCTCCCCCCCATCCTGCCTTCCCCGTTTTAACCCCTTTATTCCCCCGCCCCTGCTGACACCTCAATTCTCCTTAACGAAGTCGATGAACGGCTTCAACCTCCGGGCAAACCCATCGACCGACCCCCTCAAGACGAACGTGACTTTCTCCAACCTCAGGAACTCTGACAGGTCGGTCAACCACACTCTGGTTTCAGTGGCTCCCCGGGATCCCTCCATCTAAGCAAGGTCCGTCTCCGGGCTATCGGGGAGGCAAAGGCCAGGACATCGGCCTCTCTCGCTCCCTGGACTCCCGGGTCTTCCGACACTCCGAATATTGTCCCTTCTGGACTCGGGACCACCTTCAACCCCTTAGATTCTCACTTGTTGAAGATAGTCATGAATAAGCAGGACATTTCATTGCCCATATTTGACCTGATGGGGGTCTGGTGTCATTGTAAGGACCCCCTGGACAAGAGCCTCCAGACTTTACATCACTATGCTGCTCCCTCTGCTGGGTCAAGCCTGAGACTTTCCTTTAGCACTGCGTGGCTTCCTGGGCAGTTAAGAGTCAACCATGTCAACCACATTGCTGTGGGTCTGGAGTCACATGTAGGCCAGACCGGGAAAGGACAGCAGATTTCCTTCCCTAAAGGACATTAAGAAACCAGGTGCGTTTTAATACAAGGGGTGACACGGTAGCACAGTGGTTAGCACGGTTGCTTCACAGCGCCAGGGTCCCAGGTTCAATTCCCGGCTTGGTTCACTGTCTGTGCGGAGTCTGCCCGTTCTCCCCATGGCTTCGTGGGTTTCCTCCGGGTGCTCCGGTTTCCTCCCACAGTCCAAAGACATGCATGTTAGGTGGACTGGCCACGATAAATTACCCTTAGTGCCCAAAAAAGGTTAGGTGGGGTTGCTGGGTTACGGGGATGGGGTGGAGGTGTGGGCTTGGATAGGGTGCTTTCCAAGGGCCGGTGCAGACTCGATGGCCTCCTGCACTGTAAAGTCTATGATTCTATGAATTAATGATAGTTGTCATGGTGACCATTACTGAGACTTGCTTTCAATTCCAGATTTTATTAATTAATTACATTTATATTCCACAGTGAGATTTGAACCCTTGCCGCCAGGGCATTAGCCTCTGGATTACTAGCCCAGTGACATTACTAGTGACAGCACCATCTCCCCCTTTCTGGGATCTTGTTTGGCCATTTCATCTATAATTTCAAAACTACTTAATTGGCTGCACTGGCCTTCGGAACATGTGGAGAGTGTGAACGGTGCTATATACGTGTACGTTATTTCTTCACTCAAATGTTATTAAGAAACTTGTAACAAAACATTCTGGACAACCTCTTGGTTGGGGAAATTAAATTTAAAGTGTTGCTGGCTGTAACTATTAGTGCTGAAAATTATATTGTAATCTGCCATGAGTGAATTCTGACATTACCTCTAGAGGGTGTCTGTACATCATGTTACCAGATAGCAGAGATCTGGGCTTAGCCACGGCGTGATTATATTCACCTATTTTCATTAAGGATCACATTTTAAATACGGCTTGTCAGAGGAGATTTCACATGATTTAACTGCAGAGTAAATGAACAAAAGGTTTACTAGTGATCCAAAGTTGCTCGAAAACCTCTTCCTGCTAGTTGGATAACGCTGGCAAAGAGCCAGCATTGGAACAGTGGGCCGAATGGCCTCCCTTTGTGCTCCGTGATCCTATGACCTTTCATCACTTTTCACCGAGAGTTCATCAGTTGCAGAGACTGAGCAGAGGAACATTTAACAACTTTGTGGTCACTTAAGGCTGCAGTTATATTTCAGACGGATATATGGAGAGTGATTCACAGTTGGTAGACTGTGGTTGTACTGCTGTCTGTACAATGTGCTCTCCCCTCATGTGTTTGGACATATGCTGAGATCTGTACATGGTCAACAAGGTCTGAGAATGGATGTAATATCGATATTCTCATGCAAACAACTCTGTTATACAGTGCCTTTTAGATGAAACAACTTGTATTTATAATGCACTTGATCTAACGGCCTTGTCCCGCAGGAGTTCGGACGCGACGCAGCCAGTAAATCTCGGGAGAGGCTTACCTCGCCTCGCAAAATCTAACGGGACATCGCAAGGTGTTGCAATCTGGATCCCGCCCACAATGGGTGGGACCTAAATTTGCATATTTAAGGCATATTTAAATATGTCTCGGCCTGAGCTAACCAGCCCCCTGGGATCTAGCGGCCTGGCTGTGGAGAGTCCAGCTAGGTGCTGTTTAGCACTGCTCTCTATAAACAGGGACCAGGCGGAATGGGACTTGCTGGCGTCTCCCAGGCGGTCCCCCGGGTGTTTGATTCTTGGCAGGGTGCCACCGTGGCACTGCCGATACCACCCAGGCACCGCTGCCAGATGGTATTTTGCCTACACTGGGTACAAAGCCCGGGTGTGACCTGCCCTTATGACATGGGGTGCGGGGGCAACAGGTGAGGGGTGGGGCCTGATGTGACCATCAATTCACACGAGACGATGAGTAGAAGTGAACAGTGGTTTCTCTAAGCTAGATCTGTGCCTACCTGCGACTGCTCTGTACGGAGTGCCCCCTACAGGCTGCAGATCTATATACCACCCCCGAGGGGGCGGAGCCACAGGGGCATCAACATAATACAGTACAACACAGTGGTGAATTACAGTAGCAATACGTTCACCACAGGGCCTTCCTCACTGACGCCTGAAATAATAACACCCGTTCTGTAGCGGGGTTGTTCTTTCACACCGGGAAACACCCCACTAAACCCGCCCACAACGGGTTTTTGTTAAATTGAGCCCTTAGAGACTTTCACATCCTAAGGATGTTCCCACGTGATTCACAACGCCAACAACTTGCATAGACATAGAATTCTGAACATTGTAAAATATCCCAAACAATGTTTTACCCCAAGCCACAGAAGAACAAAGAACAATACAGCACAGGAACAGGCCCTTCGGCACTCCAAGCCTGCGCCGATCACGTCCCCTATCTAGACCAACCGACTGTATCCTTCTATACCCCGTCTGTTCATGTGCCTATCCAGATAAGTCTTAAAAGTCGCTAACGTATCTGCCTCAACCACCTCACTTGGCCGTGCATTCCAGGCCACCACCACCCTCTGTGTAAAAAAACTTCCCCCTCACATCTCCACTGAACCTATTCCCCCCTCACCCTGAACCTGTGCCCCCTTGTAATTGTCATTTCCGCCCTGGGAAAAAGCCTCCAACTGTTCACCCTATCTATACTCTTCAGAATTCTATCAGGTCGCCCCTCAGCCTCTGTCCCTCGAGGGAGAACAATCCCAGTTCATTCAATCTCTCCTCATAGCTAAAACCCTCCATACCAGGCAACATCATGGTGTAGCCACCGAAGTTGGCCATTCCCTAAATACAAAATGGAGGAACGCAAAGCTTGCAGGTTAAAATGGACAATGTTAACAACACAAGCAGGCTGCACCAAGCCAATGTGGATTCTGTCTGCTAAGAGAGCAGACAGCATCGAAACGAACATTCCACATACTAATAAGGCAATCTCCGGGATAGTTAACATAGCAATGGAACAATCCCAGGGACAATGGACACAAATGGGGAAGTGATTGCAACAGTGTATGGGAAACCAGACACCCCGGCACCAGCGGGGTCCGAAAACAAAGCACCTGAAAGCCCACCCAGTAGCCAAGGAACAGCCTCAGTATTGGGGGGATTTAAACATATCGATTGGGAAGAGACCCAATCGATTCCCAGCAGGAAAAGGGTCCGCCCAAAAGGGCACGAAGCCCTGGGACCTATAAAAGACAGGTCCCACACTTAGTTCGTTCTTCTTAACCAGCCCTCCTCTCTCCTTGACCAGCCCTCCTCTCTGGACCAGCATCTCGACCAGCTTTTACCAAAAAAGATCTTGACCGTAAGAGAGGAGAGGTTTGGGACAGCAGCCGCCAGCAAGTAAGTGTCTCACAACGATCGCTACCAGAGATAGACTCCTGACCCCTTTTAACCTGTACCAACCTGAAGTCTGCAGACCAGAGCAGAGCAAGAGGCCTTGTCCCCTGATCCGGCAGTTCCTTCGAGATAAGTATTTGTTTATTTAGCGGTAGGAATAGTTTAATCATCTTAGCGTGTGTATGGGTAGGATTATAATTGTATTATAATAAACTTAGTTGTTTGAACTTACTAATTGGTGTATGGTTTTATTGCTTTGAACTTGACCTTGAAACTTGTGGCGGTATCTTAACGATACCTGGCGACTCCAGAGCTAAGTAACGAAACAGAGCCAAATCGAGTGTTAAGCACACTCACCCAGAACGAGCAACAATGGTAAACCTTTGCTGTACTCTCTCCAAAGCCTCCACGTCCTTCTGGTAGTGCGGTGACAGAGGAGATATGAGGACAGGTCATCGAAGGCTTGGCCACATGGGAAGGTTTTAATGAGTGTCTAAAGGAGAGCGGAGGCAGCAGGATGGAGGGGATTAGGGAGGGAATTGCAGATCTTAGCACCTCGATGGCTGAAGACATGGCTACCAAAGGTTGAGCCATTAGAATCAGGGATGTTTCAGAGGCCAGAATTGGAGGAGTGCAGGGATTTCGGAGAGTTTTAAGGCTGCAGTGTGCTACAGAAAGGAAAGGTGCAAAGCCAATGAGGAAGACCAAGAATGAGGATTTTAAAATCGAGGTGAAACAGGTGGGGAAATCGTATCCCTATTTCCATGGAACAGTTTGTTATTACCGAAAAGAGTTGCTGAGGACCATAAGAAATAGGAACAGGAGTTGGCCATTCGGCCCCTCGAGTCTGCTCCACCATTCAATGGGATCATGGCTGATCCAACATTCTACATGTCCACTTTCACGCCCTTTCCCCGGAACCCTTGATTCCCTCACTGTTCGAGAATCTATCTCAGCTTTAAATATTCATAAGGACTCCATGGCAGGAAGCTTCAAAGACTCACAATCCTCTGAGAGAAGAAGTTCTCATCTCAGTCTGAAATTGGCTCCCCTTTATTCTGAGACTGTTCCCTCTGGTCCTAGACTCTCCCATGAGGGATGATGTGGAGGTGTCGGCGTTGGACTGGGGTGAGCACAGTAAGAAGTGTCTTACAACACCAGGTTAAAGTCCAACAGGTTTGTTTCAAACACGAGCTTTCGGAGCACTGCTCCTTCCTCAGGTGAATTCACTCCTGCACTCCTCCCATGAGGGAAACATCCTCTCAGCATTTACCCTGTCAGCCCCTGTAGAATCCGACATGTTTCAATGAGGTCACTGCCCATTCTTCTCAATTTCAATTAGTGGAATCCCAACCTGTTTAACCTTTGCTCATAAGACAATCCCTCCCATACCAGGGATCATCCTAGTGAACCTTCTCTGAACCCCCTCCAATGAAATAATATATTTTCTTCAATAAAGGGAACCCACACTGCTCCAGATTTCCCAACTCTTATCCTCCAAACCCCATGAATTAATAGCCAACATTTCATTAGCCTTCCAGGGTGTCACGGCAGCACAGTGGTTAGCACTGTTGCCTCACGGTGCCAGGGTCCCAGGTTCGAATCCAGGCTTGGGTCACTGTCTGTGTGGAGTCTGCACGTGTCTGCGTGGGTTTCCTCCGGGTGCTCCGGTTCCCTCCCAGAAGACCCGAAAGACGAGCTGTTAGGTGAATTGGACATTCTGAATTCTCCCTCTGTGTACCCGAACAGGCGCTGGAATGTGGCGACTAGGGGATTTTCACAGTAACTTCATTCCAGTGTTAATGTAAGCCTACGTGTGACACTAATATAGATGAGATTAGATTGCCTGCTGCCCCTGTGTGCTAACTTTCTGTGTTTCGTGCACAAGTTCCCCAATGTCCCTTTATGTTCTAGCTTTCTGCAGTTTTTTTCTACTTAAATAATACTCTTCTCTTTTGTTCTCCCTTCCAAAATGAACAAATTCACATTTTTCATATTATACTCCATTTGCCAACTTTTTGCTCACTTACTTAACCTATCACTATCTCTTTGCAAACTGTCTGTATCCCTCTCGTAATTTGCCTTTCCACCTGTTTTTGTGTCGTCTGCAAATTTGGCTGCAGTACATTTGCTTCCTTCCTCTAAGTTGATAATGCATATTGACTCAATGGGCCGAATGGCCTTCTTCTGCCCTGTAAATTCTATGATTCTATGAAACAGCGTCGGTCCCAGCAATGATCTCTGTGGAACCCACTGGTTACAGGTCACCAACCTGAAAAAGAACCCCTTATCCCCACCACTGTTTCCTGCCCATTAGCTAACTCTCTACCCTGCCAATATACTACCTCCAACACCATGGGCTCTTATCTGAAGCTGCCGTTGAAGCTTTTGATCTTACACTGATCAGGACAAATGCAAGAATGGCAGATTGCCTGGCAAGTTGACTCTGATTGTCCTCTGATCATTTGAAATTTGGCATTCTTGAGTTTGTCCCAATGAGCTCAAAGCAAAAAGCTTTGGCAACGTGTTTCTCTTTTCAGCAATATTGAACAAGGTTGATGTTTAAAATTACTCTAGCTTTAGGTACGAGTCTGCACAATAAATCTATCCTTCAACTCAGCCACGAGATACACTATAAAGCGAACAGACACCCTCTAATTAGTGTGGGTTGTCCCGCTGACTGGGAAGTATTTTAAGAACACGGCTTGTCTCTAAATGGGATGGTTTAAGCTACCTGCAGCATTTTGGTTAGACTGTTCTCAAATTGCTACCTTACGTTTACTATGTTAGTAAACCCCTTAGCTGTTATTGTGTACTCAGCTGTTCCTCAAAGAGGAAATGAATCGGCAAAAAGGCTTATGAAATGACTATTTGTGATAATACTAATTGCACTGGATATGATTTTCAATCTGCGGCGGGAAAAAACTGATGCAGGAAGAAAGTACTTAAAACAGCAGGGAGCGGTGTTGTGCAATATTCCATTACTATGTAAACTAGAAAAAATTAATTGGGTACTCTAAATTTATTTTTTTTAAAAGGCTCTGTGAACTAGGATTTCTCCCCAACCATTTTGTTTCACATCATTCGGATCCCATTGACCTCCCCGTTATACCTGAAGTCCACACTGAGCGTAAGGGCTATGTTCGTGCCAGCACGATTTGCCTGATCTGCACAATGGCTGGTGTAACGTGGCTGGGGTAGGTACAGGTTAGTATATCAGCACTCAAATATACTGTAGTGGGCATCTCCCTGCCTGGCTACTGGAACTCTATTGCCTGCATCTTAGCCCACACCGAGTCCCACTCGCCCCACACCCACTGGGCTCACCATTTCCACTCCTAAGCACCTTGATTTTAAAATTCCTCATCCTCGTGTTCAAATCCCCTCCACAGCCTCGCCCCTTGCTACCTCCATAATCTCTTCCAACCCTACAACTCTCCAAGATTTCTGATGCTCCTCTAACGCTGGCCTCTCGGTCCCCCCTCATTTGTGCCACTGTTGGCGGTCGTGCCTTCTGCTTAGCCCAGACCTTAAATTCTGGAATCTTAAAATCGGCCTTTACGATCAAGTATTTGGTCACCTGCTCTAATATGTCCGTATGTGACTGAGTGACAAATTCTGTCTGATTTACATGGCTGTGAAATACCTTGACAACTTTACTATGTTAAAGGTGCTATACAAATGCAAGCTGTTGTTCTTGCCAAGATAGATCTCGATGGAGTTCCCGCGGCTTAGCAAGCTTAATTCATGGGGGGGGAGAAAGCCACAACAACATAACGCAATTCAACCTCCTCCAAAGCACAACAATCCTCCATAACCTTCTATCCATTGAAGCTAAAAGCATTTGTGTTTATATATCTTTCAAGACCCCAGGACATCCTAAAGCGATTTACGTATTGTACAATTTGCACACAGCAAGATCCCATAAACAGCAATGTGGTGTTGACCAAATTATTTATTTTATGCGCTGGTTGTGCGATGGACATTGTCCAGGACATTGGGCAATGGCTTCTGTTCTTCTTTGGAATAGCGGCCGTGTCCCTTTTGTTATTTGCATCAGCAATAGAGCCACTGGCCATGGGACTGAGGACTTTGAAAGCGTAGGAAGGAATACTTAGAGGAGTGGTGGACACAGGGTCTCGCTCTACGCTGACGATTTGATGTTACACGTTCGTGATCTGGAGGCGTCAGTGGGAAACATTATGGGGATCTTGCAACGTTTTGGGGCCTCTCCTGGCTTTAAGCTAAATATAGGAAAGAGCGACTACTTTGTGGTTGGGGCTCCGGGGCAGAGAGGGGGGGCTTAGGGGTTTACCATTCTGGTTAAAAATGGGGGTCCGGATAGCAAGGGACTGGGGGAAAGTCAGTTTTGAGATTTGTAAACTCAGAGGGTTTACAAATCTGGTGGGGAAGTTCAAGACGGACCTGCAGAGATGGTACGCTCTCACACTATCCCTGGCGGGTGGAGTAAATTCGGTTAAGGTGAATATCTTGCCGAGATTTTTATTTTTATTCCAGTGCATTTAATTCCAGGGCATTTTTCAGAGAGATTGACCAGTTTGTAACTGGGTTTATTTGGACAGGTAATGTCCCGAGTCAGGAGGACAGTGCTCCAGAGGGAGAGACAAGCAGGGGGCTGGGACTTGCCATACTTTCAATCTTCCTATTGGGTGGCGAATGCTGAAACGGTGTTGGATGGTGTGGGGGTTCGGAGGAGCTGGTCGTCCGGGTGGAAGCAGAGTCTGTGAGGGGGGCAATCCTAGGGGTGTTGGTAATGGCTCCGCTCCCAGAGCTGCCGAAGAAACACTTGACTAACCCAGTAGTAGTGGCCATGTTAAATATTTGGAGGCAGCTCCGTCAACACTTCAGTTTGAAGGCTGCCCTGAGGATTGTTCCCATTTGTGCAAATCAATGTTCGAGCCGGCTGAGCTGGAGTGGAAGGAGAAGGGGTTGGGGAACGTGGGAGATTTATTTCTAGACGGTCGCTTTGCGAGCCTGGGGGTGCTGAAGGAGAAATATGGTCTTACAGGTGTTCATGGGTTCAGGTATCTCCAGGCGCGTGTCTGGGTCTACCTTGCTCGAGTGTTTTTTATTGCGCTCGGGGTCGGAGCTGGCCAGTAGGTTGGGCAGCGGATAGTGGGAGAGGAGATGGGCTCGGTTGAGGGAGTGAAGTGAAGTGGGCAGATGAGCTGGGGCCAATTTTGGAGGCAAAGGTTTGGAGCGAGGCACTGAGGAAGGGGGAACGTGACCTCATCCTGTGCAAAGCTGAGCCTCATTCAGCTTAAAGTAGTGTTTCGAGCACATGTCACGGAGGTTAGAATGAGTCGTTATTTCGATGGGGTGGAGGATAGCAGTGAGCGGTGTTCAAGGAGGGGGGGGGGGCGCACATGTTCTGGTCATGCTCAAGGCTGGCAGGCACCTGGCGGCCATTTTTTGATATCATGTCAGCAATCCTGGGCATTGGATTGGAGCCATGGCCACTGATCAGGATTTTTGGGGTTTCGGATGTGCCGGAGCTCCAGACGGGAAGGGGCAGATGTCCTGGCCTTTGCCTCGCTTGTGGCAAGGAGGCGGATCCACTTAGGCTGGAGGTCGACTACACCGCCAAGAGCCTCGGT
The DNA here is from genome assembly GCF_902713615.1 of Scyliorhinus canicula. Classification (NCBI taxonomy): domain Eukaryota; kingdom Metazoa; phylum Chordata; class Chondrichthyes; order Carcharhiniformes; family Scyliorhinidae; genus Scyliorhinus; species Scyliorhinus canicula. The sequence continues at coordinate 272,954,440 of NC_052148.1, forward strand.
GTGGGTGGGTGACCTGATGGAGCTTTTGCACCTTGAGAAGGTCAAGTTTGATGGGAGAGGGTCAGTGGAAGGGTTTTACTGTGGATGGCGGCCGTTTATAATGTATTGTAAAGAGTTAGTTGCTGTTGGGGGTTGGGATAGGGTGGGGTTGGGGGGATTTATATTGTTGGGGGGTGGGTGGAGGGGTTATTACTATTACTATGTGTTACTTGGTTTTTGTAAACTTTGTATAAAAATTGTTCAAATTTCAATAAAAATATTTCCAAAAAAAAAAGAAACAGTGGCCATGAGACTTTTCATGACCGCATGAGATGGTGAATGGCACCTTGGTTTAGTGCCTCGCCCAAAATACAGCCCTGTCTGACAGCTCGGCTGAGCACAGGGGTGTTAGAGGGGGTGTTAGCTGAAGCAGCGAGGTTGAAAATGGCAGCGCTGGCATCAAATTAGCGTTGGTTACGGACCGACAAAACAATCTGCCCACTCTTAGACACGTCCAGAGCATGTGCCAATGATCTGTGCTGCTGACCGTATCAAGAAGGTAATCGATGTGAGCCACGCATAGCATGGGCATTACTATTGTACCAAAAGGCAGCCACAGCAGCAAAACTACAGCCACTGCAGGGACCCCATATTGCATCTCCTATCTGTGATTCTGCTTCCTTTCAGAGCAGCACTCATTACTCATTCTAATCTCACAATGTTTGACCACAAATCTTACAAGCCGTTAACATGTGGAAAACACTTTCCATTCCAAAACTGAAACCATTTACATTTCCACATCATGAAATGAATTATTTGACTATGTTGGTCTCTGTGGCCAACTGCAGACTGGGACCAGATTGGCAGTCCATCATGCCCCCAGCGGAATTGAACTTTCCATTGTAGACAGAAGGTTAAATATTGACTTTGGACTCTTGCGCAAAGTTGCCAAAGACGAGTCAGCAGCCCCTCTGGCATCTGTTCCCCCCAAATTTTATTTTCATTTAATTCAAGTGCCTCGGGGTGTTAGGTTACGTGAAGGGTTTTCACAATTTAAATCACAGGATGTGGGCATCGCTGGCTGGGCCAGCTATGTGCTGCCAATCCCTAATTGCCGTGGAACGGAGTGGCTTGCGAGGCCAGTTCAGGGGGGCAGTTAAGAGTCGACCACATTGTTCTGTGGGTCTGGAGTCACATGTAGGCCAGATTTCCCTCCCCAAAGGGACATTAGTGAACCAGATGTTTTTTTTTTTACAACAATCGGTGATGGCGGTACATAAATATAAGTTGTTGTTGTTACTGTCGCTGCGATTTACAGCCATTTGTGGAATTACGAACATGCTGGTCTACAAGTTTCAACTTTTCTTTCCCTGCCCGCGAATCCGACAGGGTTTATGTCACACAGCACAACGCCAACATCAAAGCTTCCCTTTGGCAGTTTGTAACATGATTACATTCGCAAATGTCTGAGCTTCCATCAAACTGCTTACACAGCTCCCAACCCGACTCAACAAGACTCGTGGGTCTAAGCAAGAGCGATTTAAAATAGTCAGTCAAATTCCAATATCTTCAGCACTGTGATAATTATGGTGTAGGAAATGTAATTTGATGAGGCCTTTCATTAACTTGTTATATGATTGGTGTAGTCTACCTTTAATTGGCTTCACCTCCACTCTTAAAACATACGCTCAACCTTCAATTTGATGGAAGCGTTGACAATTACCAGGATCTTTATTCATTCAGAGGATGTGGGCATCACAGGGAAGGATCACATCTGTTGCCCAAATTGCCCTTGAGCAGGTGGTTGACAACTTCTTGCCTTGCTCGGCCATTTCAGAGGGCGGTTCAGAGAGACCTTGGGGGGGTCTGGAGTCACATATAGTGTCCCAGAGCCATTTATCGGACAGAAGGAGGCTATTTAGCCCATCTAGTCCATGCTGGCCCTCCACAGCGCAATCCAGTCAGTCCCACTCCACCGGCCGATCCCCGTAGCTCTGCACGTTTATTATTTCTGTCAAATTTGCCATTCAATCAATTCATTATTTTTGCTTCCACCACCACCCTGAGCAATGAGTTCCAGGGTGTTACCATTCGTGGGATAAAAATGTTCCCACGTAGGCCAGACCAGGTAAGGATGTCCTTCCCCAACGGATTTGAGTGAATTATCTGGGTTTTTATGACAATTCTAGTCACCACACTACCAGAAGGATGTGGAGGCTTTGGAGGGGGTGCAGAGGAGGTTTACTAGGATGTTGCCTGGTCTGGAGGGTGTTAGCTGTGTGGAGAGGCTGAATAGACTCAGACTGTTTTCATTAGAACCACAGAGGTTGAGAGGTAACCTGATAGAGGTCTACAAGATTATGTGGGGCATGGACAGAGTGGATGGGCAGGCACTCTTTCCCAGGGTGGAGGGATCAGTCACCAGGGCACACCGATCTGGAACCAGTGTTCTAGCGAAATGGATAAATAGGGTGGTCAGTAGGACTTTAAACTTCTGAGTCGGGGGGAAGGGAAAGGGAAAGTGACAGGGAGTAGGGAGTTAAATGGAAGGATAAGCAGCAGGTTAGCATGTGTGCAGGTGGGTTTAAGTTCAAGGCAGACTAGGAATGAAGAAAAAAGGAAGGATAAATTAGGACATCTCATGATGTCCAATTTCTCTAATAATGATAAAAAAAGTCAGCATTAAGGCACTTTACCTGAATGTAGCATTCGTAACAAAGTTGATGAATTAACGGCACACATCATCGCGAATGAATATGACTTGATAGCCATTACGGAGACATGGTTGCAGGATGGTCATGACTGGGAGTTAAATATCCAGGGGTACCAGACGTTTCGGAGGGATAGACAGGTATGTAAGGGAGGTGGAGTAGCACTAATAATCAAGGACGACATCAGGGTGGCATTAAGGGATGATATAGGTTCTCTGGAGAATGAGGTTGAATCCATTTGGGTAGAAATTAGAAATTCTAAGAAGAAAAAGACACTGATATGCGTAGTCTATCGGCCACCAAATAATAGCATCACACTGGGACGGGCAGTAAATGAAGAGGATAACTAATGCCTGTGAAAAGGGCACAGCAGTTATCAAGGGAGATTTTAATCTGCATATAGATTGGTCAAATCAGCTCGGATAGGGTAGCCTTGAAGAGGAGTTCGTTGAATGTATCCGGGATAGTTTTCTGGAACAATATGTAATGGAACCAACGAGAGAGCAAGCTATCCTAGATCTGGTCCTGTGTAATGAGGCAGGAATAATTAATGACCTCATCGTTAGTGATCCTCTTGGGAGGAGTGATCACAGCATGGTTGAATTTAGTATACAGATGGAGAGTGTGATGATAGAATCCAATACCAGGGTCCTATGCTTGAACAAAGGAGACTGCGATAGAATGAGGAAGGACCTCGCTAAAGTAGACTGGAAACAAATATTTTATGGTAGGACAGTTGAGGAGCAGTGGAGTACTTTCAAAGAAATCTTTCATAGTGCTCAACAAAAGTATATTCCAGTGAGAAGGTAGAATTGTAAGAAAAGAGGTAATCTACCATGGGTGTCTAAGGAAATACATGAGGCTGTCAAATTGAAAGAGAAGGCTTACAAAGTGGCCAAGATCAGCGGGAAACTAGAAGATTGGGAAAACTTTAAAGGTCAGCAGAAATCCACGAAAAAAGCCATAAAGAAAAGTAAGATAGAACACGAAAAAAACTGGCACAGAATATAAGGACAGATAGCAAAAGTTTTTATAATTATATAAAAATAAAAAGAGTGGCTAAAGTAAACATTGGTCCATTAGAGGATGAGAGTGGTCATTTAGTTATGGGATATGATGAAATGGCAGAGGCATTGAACAAATATTTTGTATCGGTCTTCACAGTGGAGGACACTAATAACATGCCAGCAGACCGAGAGAAGAAGGTAGGTGAGGACCTGGAAACCATTACTATCACGAAAGAACAAGTGTTGGGCAAGCTAATGGAGCTCAGGATAGATAAGTCTCTTGGCCCTGATGGAATGCATCCCAGGGTACTGAAAGAGATGGCTGGAGTAATAGCAGATGCACTGGCGGTAATTTTCCAAAATTCGCTGAACACTGGGGCAGTCCCAGGTGACACCACTGTTTAAAAAAGGAGGTAGGCAGAAAGCAGGAAATTATAGGCCAGTGAGCTTAACTTCGGTAGTAGGGAAGATGCTGGAATCTATCATCAAGGAAGAAATAGCGAGGCATCTGGATAGAAATTGTCCCATTGGGCAGATGCAGCATGGGTTCATAAAGGGCAGGTCATGCCTAACTAATTTAGTGGAATTTTTTGAGGACATTACCAGTGCAGTAGATAATAGGGAGCCGATGGATGTGGTATATCTGGATTTCCAGAAAGCCTTTGACAAGGTGCCACACAAAAGGTTGCTGCATAAGATAAAGATGCATGGCATTAAGGGTAAAGTAGTAGCATGGATAGAGGATTGGTTAATTAATAGAAAGCAAAGAGTGGGGATTAATGGGTGTTTCTCTGGTTGGCAATCAGTAGCTAGTGGTGTCCCTCAGGGATCCGTGTTGGGCCCACAATTGTTCACAATTTACATAGATGATTTGGAGTTGGGGACCAAGGGCAATTTGTCCAAGTTTGCAGATGACACTAAGATGAGTGGTAAAGCGAAAAGTGCAGAGGATACTGGAAGTCTGCAGAGGGATTTGGATAGGTTAAGTGAATGGGCTAGGGTCTGGCAGATGGAATACAATGTTGACAAATGTGAGGTTATCCATTTTGGTAGGAATAACAGCAAACGGGATTATTATTTAAACGATAAAATATTAAAGCATGCTGCTGTGCAGAAAGACTTGGGTGTGCTAGTGCATGAGTCACAGAAGGTTGGTTTACAGGTGCAACAGGTAATTAAGAAGGCAAATGGAATTTTGTCCTTCATTGCTAGAGGGATGGAGTTTAAGACTAGGGAGGTTATGTTGCAATTGTATAAGGTATTAGTGAGGCCACACCTGGAGTATTGTGTTCAGTTTTGGTCTCCTTACTTGAGAAAGGACGTACTGGCACTGGAGGGTGTGCTGAGGAGATTCACTAGGTTAATCCCAGAGCTGAAGGGGTTGGATTATGAGGAGAGGTTGAGTAGACTGGGACTGTACTCATTGGAATTTAGAAGGATGAGGGGGGATCTTATAGAAACATTTAAAATTATGAAGGGAATAGATAGGATAGATGCGGGCAGGTTGTTTCCACTGGCGGGTGAAAGCAGAACTAGGGGACATAGCCTCAAAATAAGGGGAAGTAGATTTAGGACTGAGTTTAGGAGGAACTTCTTCACCCAAAGGGTTGTGAATCTATGGAATTCCTTGCCCAGTGAAGCAGTTGAGGCTCCTTCATTACATGTTTTTAAGGTAAAGATAGATAGTTTTTTGAAGAATAAAGGGATTAAGGGTTATGGTGTTCGGGCCGGAAAGTGGAGCTGAGTCCACAAAAGATCAGCCATGATCTCATTGAATGGCGGAGCAGGCTCGAGGGGCCAGATGGCCTACTCCTGCTCCTAGTTCTTATGTTCTTATGATTGGAAAACAGCAAATGTGACGCCACTGTTTAAACAGGGAAGTAGACAAAAGATGGGGAATTATAGACCGGTTAGCTTAACCTCTGTCGTGGGGAAGATGCTTGAGTCTATTATCAAGAAAGAGATAGGAGGGCACCTCGATAGAAATTGTCCCATTGAACGGACACAGCATGGATTCATGAAGGGCAGGTCATGCTTGACAAATCTCTTGGAATTCTATGAAGACATTTCGAGCAAGGTAGACAAAGGGGACCCAGTGGATGTGGTGTACCTAGATTTCCAAAAGGCCTTTGACAAGGTACCGCACAAGAGGCTGCTGCATAAAATAAGGATGCATGGTGTTAAGGGTAGAGTACTAGCATGGATAGAGGATTGGTTGTCTAACAGGAAACACAGAGTGGGAATAAATGAGTGCTATTCTGGCTGGCAATCAGTGATGAGTGGTGTGCCTCAGGAATTGGTGTTGGGACCACAATTATTTACAATTTATATAGACGATTTGGAGTTGTGAACTACGTGTAAGGTATCCAAGTTTGCAGATGACACGAAGGTGTGTGGCAGAGCAAAGTGTACTGAGGACTGTAAAATCTTACAGAGGAACATTGACACATTGAGTGAGTGGGCAAAGGTCTGGCAGATGGAGTATAATGTCAATAAGTGTGAAGTCGTGCATTTTGGTTGGAGTAACAATAGAACGGATTATTACTTAAATGGTAAAAAGCTGCAGCATGCTGCTATGCAGAGGGACCTGGGTGTACTTGTGCATGAGTCACAGAAGGTTGGTCTGCAGGTGCAACAAGTAATTAGGAAGGCAAATGGAATTTTGTTCTTCATTGCGAAGGGGATTGAGTTTAAAAGCAGAGAGGTAATGTTGCAGTTGTACAAGGTGCTGGTGAGGCCACACCTGGAGTACTGTGTGCAGTTTTGGTCTCCACACTTGAGAAAGGATGTGCTAGCACTAGAGGGGGTGCAGAGGTGGTTCACTAGGCTGATTCCGGAATTGAGGGGGTTATCGTATGAGGAGAGGCTGAGTAGATTGGGGTTATATTCACTGGAATTCAGAAGGTTGAGGGGGGGATCTAATAGAAACATATAAATTTTTGAAGGGAATGGATAAGATAGAAGTAGAAAGGATGTTTCCACTGGTAGGTGAAAGTAGGACAAGAGGGCATAGCCTCAAGATTAGGGGGAGCAGATTTAGGACTGAATCAAGGAGGAACTTCTTCATTCAGAGGGTGGTTTAAAGTATGGAATTCCCTACCGAAAGGAGTAGTAGACGCTACTTCATTGAATATATTTAAAGATAGGGTAGATGTTTTTTTGAAAAATAAAGGAATTACGGGATATGGCGAGAATGCGGGTAAGTGGTTCTGAGACCACGAATAGATCAGCCATGATAGAACATAGAACATAGAACAGTACAGCACAGAACAGGCCCTTCGGCCCTCAATGTTGTGCCGAGCCATGATCACCCTACTCAAACCCACGTATCCACCCTATACCCGTAACCCAACAACCCCCCCTTAACCTTACTTTTATTAGGACACTACGGGCAATTTAGCATGGCCAATCCACCTAACCCGCACATCTTTGGACTGTGGGAGGAAACCGGAGCACCCGGAGGAAACCCACGCACACAGGGGGAGGACGTGCAGACTCCGCACAGACAGTGACCCAGCCGGGAATCGAACCTGGGATCTTATAGAATGGCGGAGCAGGCTCGAAGGGCCGGACGGTCTACTTCTGCTCCTAGTTCTTATGTTCTTATGTAATGGTGGAGTGATGGAAATCAGGGATGCGCAAAAAATCGAGGTGCACAGAGTTGATTAATTAGTTAGTCTTTCCTTCACTGCCTCGGAGATGATGTCTACAAAAGATAGCAGCAAAGAGATGCCAAAAAGTAATTAATTGGTTGTGAAGCACTTTGAGGTATTCCAAGGATGGCAAAGGAGCTATATAAATCCAGGACTTTCTTTCCTCTCATTCAGTAACAACTTGATACGACAGGAGCCAAAATACATATACTAATAATCTTCATTATTGTCACAAGTAGGCTCACATTAACACTGCAGTGAAGTTACTGTGAAAATCCCCTAGTCGCCACATTCCGGCACCTGTTCAGGTACACAGAGGGAGAATTCAGACTGTCCAAATTACCTAACCTGCACGTCCTTCGGGACTTGTGGGAGGAAAGCGGAGCACCCGGAGGAAACCCACACAGACACGGGGAGAACGTGCAGACTCTGCACAGACAGTGACTCAAGCTGGGAATCGGACCCGGGTCTATGGCGCTGTGAAGCAACAGTGCTAACCCTAATCACGAAAAATCTTAAATTGTTCATAGATATGAGTTTGAGTTTGACCTTCTGCGTTACAGATTGCTAATATTATCACAATGGAGACTAAAATGGAAGTAAAAGCAGTTTTCTAATATGTCCGACAAACAAAACCATGGGTCTCCAAGCTGCTGAAGATTACATGGAAAACACTATAAAATAAATAAAGCCACATTTAGAGCGAAAGGGGTCGACAGCACAGAAAAGGCCCTTCAGCCCATCTCATCTGCACCAGTCAAAAACAACCATCTAACTTATCTAATCCCATTTCCTGGCACTTGGCCCATAGCCTTGTCTGCCCTGGGATCGCAAGTGCTCATTGAAATACTTCTTAAATGTTCTGACGGTCTCTGCCTCCACCACCCTTTCAGGCAGCGAGTTCCAGACTCCCACCACCCTCTGGGTGAAAAGGTTTTTCCTCACATCCCCTCTAAACCTCCCGCCCCTACCTTAATCTCCGCCCCTGAGTCATGATCCCTCCACCAAGGAAAGGTTTGCTCCCTGTCCACTCTATCTATGCCCCTCATATTTTTATCCATCTCAATCATGTCCCCCCTCCGTCTCCTCTGCTCCAAGGAAAATACCCCAGTCTATCCAATCCTCTTCATAACTAACACTCTCCAGGTCCGCAACTCTGGTAAATCGCCCTCTGCACCCTTCCAGTGGCTATCACATCCCTCCTATAATGTGGATTCCCGAATTGCACAACATACCTAGCTGTGGCCTAACCAACATTTTATACAGTTCCAGCATAACCTCCCTGTTCTTAAACTCTATACCTCGGCTAATAAAGGCAAGTATACCATCTGCCTTCTTAACACTGTATCCACCTTAAGGACGGAGTACATACACACCAAGCTCCCTCTGATCCTCGGTGCTTCCCAGGGTCCTGCCGTTTAGCCTGTATTCCCTTTGTCTTGTGTTTCCCTCGCAACTGCATCACCTCACACTTATCCCGATTGAATTCCATTTGCCACTGATCAGCCATCTGACCAGCCGAAGTTATATCCTCCTGTAATCGAAGACTATCCACCCCACCAATTTTCATATCATCCGCAACTTATTATCAACTCTCCTACATTCATATCTAAATCGTTCATATAAACCACAAACAGCAAGGGCCCCACACTGAACCCTGCGGGGACCCCAACACATGATCCCTGCGGGACCCCACTGGACACAGGCTTCCTGTCAGAAAAACACCCCCGCCCATCACCCTCTGCTTCCTGCCTCTCAGCCAATTCTGGACCCAATTTGCCAAATTTCCTCAGGTCCCACGGGTTCTTACCTTCGCTGTCAGTCTCCCATGTGGGACCTTATCAAAAGCCTTGCTGACGTCCAAGTGACTACGTCAAATACATTTCCCTCATCTACACATTTGGTCACCTCTTTGAAAAATTCAATCAAGTTGGTCAGACATGATATTTCTGTTGCATCAGCGCTATTGAATGACATACTTCCGCTTATCTAGACCTCAGTCACTAACATCCGATCCCACACCATATCCACTGACCATTTGTACGTGTCGTCTCTGACGTACGCTAGATTCTTGCCGCACCCCCTCCCAACAATTTAAATGTTCATCTTTCAATTGGCAATGGTCCTCCCTATCTGTGTAACGTCCTCCAGCCCTCCGACACAAACCCTCCATTCCCCTGGCTCGTCCCTCTTTCGCACCCCTGCTTCCTCCGTCCTACCATGGCACCCATACCTCCGACACAAACCCTCCATTCCCCTGGCTCGTCCCTCTTTCACACCCCTGCTTCCTCCGTCCTACCATGGCACCCATACCTCCAACACAAACCTCCATTTCCCCTGGCTCACCCTCTTTCAAATCCCTGCTTCCTCCGTCCTACCATGGCACCCATACCTCATCCAAACCCTCCATTCCCTCGCTCGTCCCTCTTTCACATCCCTGCTTCCTCCGTCCTACCCTGGCAACCAACCTCCAACACAACCCTCCATTCCCCTGCTCGTCCCTCTTTCGTCACCCCTGCTTCTCCATCCTACCATGGACCCCTACCCTCCAACACCAACCCTCCATTCCCCTGGCTCGTCCCCTTTCACATCCCTGCTTCCTCCACCTACCTCTGTCATACCTTCATCGCCCGAAAGAAAAATGGTATTTGCGAGCACTTTTCACCACCCTGATGTCTCAAAGCACTTTCCAGTCAATTAAGTACTTTTTGAAGTATAGCTGCTGTGATAATGCAAAGCCTCACAACTCCAATACCTTCCCGTAAACTCCCTGCCTCTCACCCCTTGTAAGACCCCCCCCCCTCACCAAACCCGTCCCTTTGACAAACATTTTGTTCACTCATCCTAAAGCCTCCTATTTAAGCTCAATGTCAATTTGACGGTTATACATTGGTAAAAAGCATTGGGATATTCTCCTGCATTAAAGGATTTATATAAATACACGTTGATGGCTGCTTACATGCAATCTTCCAAAGTGTTGACCTATGTGGAATAAAGCCACAAAGTTCCTTTTCAATTAAAGACAGAAATGAGTACTGATTCAATGCTCAATCCAGCATTATTCATGGCTGTGAGTTGTGAAGATTTGACTTTTCGAGAGAAAGTACAACCCTGTAAACTAAATTGCAGTGTCTGCGATGATGTGGTGGGTGACTCCAAGCTGTAATTACAGGTTTTCTCTTACTTTGGGAGGGCAATATAAGCCGTACTGTTGCAGCTCTCCAACACCGGTTCCTGTCTGCACCGACAGCTCCTGCAGCCATGGACGGTAAAGCATTTGCACTCGCAATCTGCTGCTTCGTTGTTTTACAAACGTCTACAGCTACGCCGGGTAAGTTCATTGTTTCAAGCTGGCAGCAGTCAGCTGCTCTTTGTAACATGGCTGTGAATTTCTGAAGTCTCTTTACAAGTTACCTTCTATAGAACTTAGAAACATCGGAAACATCTGGGCAGCGCGGTAGCACAAGTGGATAGCACTGTGGCTTCACAGCGCCAGGGTCCCAGGTTCAATTCCCGGCTTGGGTCACTGTCTGTGCGGAGTCTGCACGTTGTCCCTGTGTGTGTGGGGGTTTCCTCCGGGAGCTCCGGTTTCCTCCCACAGTCCAAAGATGTGCAGGTTAGGTGGATTGGCCATGATAAATTGCCCTGAGTGACCAAAACAGTGAGGAGGGGTTATTGGCTTCTGGGGATAGGGTGGAAGTGAGGGCTTAAGTGGATCGATGCAGACTTGATGGGCCGAATGGCCTCCTTCTGCACTGTTGTTCTATATAAATTGAAATCAGCCTTTAAGGTGCAGTGCGTGTGCGTTTAAACAACACACCAACTTTCTGCTATATCGAGGAAAATGTATTTTGCAAATTTTGTAACATTGAGCAATTGGTAACCAGCGACTAAAAAGATGAAAGTGATTTGCAAAATGTGCAGGGGTCATGGGGTAAAGGTAGGGGAATGGCACTAAGTAGGCGGCATGGTAACGCAATGGTTAGCACTGTTGCTTCACATCTCCAGGGTCCCAGGTTCGATTCCCGGCTGGGTCACTGTCTGTGCGGAGTCTACACGTTCTCCCGTGTCTGCGTGGGTTTCCTCCGGGTGCTCCGGTTTCCTCCCACAGTCCAAGATGTGCGGGTTAGATGGATTGGCCACGCTAAATTGCCCCGTAGTGTCCAAAAAGGTTAGGTGGAGTTACGGGATAGGATGGAGGTGTGGGCTTAAGAAGGGTGCTCTTTCCAAGGGCCGGTGCCGACTCGATGGGCCGAATGGTCTGCTTCTGCACTGTAAATTCTATGATTCTAAATCATTATGTTCGTTTGGCGAGCCAATGCAGACACGATGGAGCAAATGGCCTCCTTCTGCACCGTAACAATTCTGTGATTCTATGAATGCAGACGGGAGATGAGAATTCTTTAATGCAGCGAGTTGTTATGATCTGGAATGTGTTGCCTGATGGCGCGCTCGAAACAGATCCAAAAACTTTCAAAAGTGGAAATGAATAAACATTTAAAAAAGGGACATTTGCAGGGCGATGGAGGGAAGGTCAGAGGGCAGTGGGACTAATCGGATAGCTCTTTCAAAGAGCCAGTACAGACAATGGGCAGAATAGCCTCCTTCAGTGTGTATGATATAACGGTTCTCTGATGAGAGAGTGATAATTAAAGATTGATTAGACCGGGCACTGCAACAAATGCTTGTTATTTATTTGGATATAGAAATGTCAATGTAACCCTTCTGAGTTTTGTTGTTCTAATATCACACAATAAATCGCATGAAATTCGCAGAATCAAGCCATTCGGCTCAACTGCTGTTTCTGTTCCACAAGAACCTCCCCCAAACCAACTTCATCTCCCTCGATCACCCTATCCCTCTACTCCTTTCACCCTCATGACTGTAGATAGCTTCCCTTAAATGCTTGGAGTATTGGGTCACAGATTAGAATTTACAGACAGTTATGGAATAAATGCTTCTGAATGCTGGAACAGGAATAACAAGACTGTTCATACGCTATCCACAATTCCACCAACCTTTGTGTCGTCTGCAAACTTACTAATCGGACCAGTTACATTTTCCTCCAAATCATTTATATATTCTACGAACAGCAAAGGTCCCAGCACTGATCCCTGCGGAACACCACGAGTCACAGCCCTCCAATTAGAAAAGCACCCTTCCATTGCTACTCTCTGCCTTCTATGACGTAGCCAGTTCTGTATCCACCTTGCCAGCTCACCCCTGATCCCGTGTGACTTCACCTGTACATTCCCAGTCCATGTATTCACTAAGGATAAAAAGTCTAAAATAGTGGGTAAGTGGAAATGTGCTCATTTGCAATGCATGCACTGACTCAAGTGGCAGAAGTGACGCACCTGAATTATTACCCCAGAATTGACAGAAAAATGTTGTCATAGTATCCCTGCAGTACAGAAGGAGGCCATTCGACCCATCGAGTCTGCACCGACCCTTTGAAAGACCACCCGGGTCCGATTCCCCATCCTATTCCTGCGCCCCACCCTAAGGGACAATGTATCGTGGCCAATCCACCTTCCCTGCACATCTTTGGACTGTGGGAGGAAACCGGAGCACCCGGAGGAAACCCACCTAGACACAGGGAGAAAGTGTAAACTCCACACAGACAGTGACCTCGGGTCGGAATTGAAGCCGGGTCCCTGGTGCTGTGAGGCAGCAGTGCTAACCACTGTGCCACCCTTTCCTTGATCTGTCTCTACCTGCTAATTTGATGGAGAAGTGACCAATGACGAATTGCATTTATGTAACGCCTATAACCTGGTAAAACCATCCAAAGATGCCTCACAGGTGTATTATCAGACAGAATTCGATAATCAGTTGTATAAAGGTGATGTCAGGATGGGTCATCTAAAACTTGGACATGGAGGTAGGTTTTAAGGAGCAATTAAGCGGAGGAGAGAATTAGAGAGGTGGAGATGTTTAGGAAGGGGATTCAGGAGTTGAAGGCACAGCCGTCAATGATTGAGCACTGAAAACTGGGCAAGTGCAAGAGGCAAAAGGTATTTCAAGGTGTTGATGGCCTGAAGGAAGTTACAAAGTTGGGAGGGTCAAGACTAGGAAGGGATTTGTAAACAAGATTTAAAAATTGAGGCATTATTCAATTGGGGCCAAAGTTGGTCAGCGAGGTCAGGGGTGATTGTGAACAGGATATGCCCCAGAAACGGAGAATCCAGCTCGTGTTCTTCTTATAATAATCCTTTCCTTATGCACTTTGTACATCATTCACCCAGAGACCACCATTCCATTCACCCCATCAATGGAAGTCATACCTCACCTCAACCTTTGTCTGTTTTTTTCCGTCCCTTCCTAAGACCTTCCTTAAAACGGTGGCACAGTGGTTAGCACTGCTGCCTGACAGCGCCAGGGACCCGGGTTCAATTCCGGCCTCCGGTGACTGTCTGTGTGGAGTTTGAACGTTCTCCCCGTGTATGCATGGGTTTCCTCCCACAGTTCAAAGATGTGCAGGTTAGATGGATTGGCCCTGATCATTGCCCGTCAGTGTCGAAAAGATGAGGTGGGGTTATGAGGATAGGGCGGGGCTTGGGCCTAGGTAGGGGGCTCTTTCAGAGGGTCAGTGCAGACTTAATGGGCCGAATGGGCTCCTTCTGCACTGTCGGGATTCTCTGAAAACCTTCCTCTTTGACAAGGTTTGATCACCCTCCTAATAAAAGTTCTTCTCTTTTTCTCAGCTGTGAATCATGACGTCACAATTCATCCTGGCGATAAGGACTGCTTGACCAATCCCGAACATCCAGACTGTCAGCAGGCTCGAACCAACACACCAATGCACCAAAGTACGTAATCCTGAATAAAAACATTACCAGTATTCCTGCTGTCTGCTCAGAAATTCTGAGATATTTCAATTCAGTTTCTACTCATCTCAAGTCAGTCTTTCCCCAGGTATTGCAGCCCCTTTGTAATGAAACTTGGAGTGGTGCAGACAGGAATGAATGATTGCCTGGTCAGTTAATTAATCCAGATTTGTTTTTGTCACCACATTTTCAGCTTAGATTGTTCAGACGTGTTTCATTTGATGTTGGGCAGGATCTACTGGTCACGTTACGCCCGAAAGGCAGCATGGCACGATGTGACTGATAGATATCTGGAGATCCCACTTCCAGACCTATCCGGCCTCATGAGATCTAACGCGATCTCGCGAGACGACGTAATGTCAATCCCGCCCAGATTATTTTCTGCCGATTCTGCATTATTGAGTGAGACAGCTAGTCTCGCTCTCATATGTCTTCCCAAGATCCACTCAAGGCGTGGGACCTAACTCCTTCGCCTTGGAGACCTCGGGCTGGATTCTTACGCCCTGCCCGCCACAAGAACGCCAAGGGCGAGGTGCGGACAATGGAAAAGCCCATCGGTCTCGGGCAGGATTCACCGGGCGGACGCAGCCGGAGAATCCAGCCCCTCAAGTGAGCACTGTTGTGCTGGTCTCCACAAATGGGGAGTAGATGGAATGGTACTCTTGGGGGTCTCCCAGGGGATTGGGTCTTCTGGGCAGGTTGGTACCTTGGTGCTGTTGGTGCCATCCTGGTGAGTGTAGGGGGGTGCAGGGGGCACTGCAGACCCCCTTATAGTGAGTCGGGGGCTTAGACGGGTTTCAGGAATCACATCGGGGGCTCGGGAGAAATGGCGTCCCAATCTCTCACTACACTGAGGAGTCCCGGCGAATGGGGCTGAAAACGGGGCTGAGAGCAGCCTCTTCAGGGACTTCCCTGCTGAGACCCCCGATCTACCCGGATGGCCATCAGATAACGGGGTGTTTCTCCGAGCACCGGGAAACACCCAGCTAACCTTGTGCGCTACGGGACTCTGTCCCCAATCGGGTAGATCGGAGACAGAATCTCTTTGCCCAAGCTCACTTGGGGTATGTATTCATCCTTTGCATTCGTGACACAGAGCTCAGTGCAAATAGCTGGAATTAAACCGACTCTCAAGTTTCTTTAGCTGAAGCCTTTACAGAACATGATTTAGTCCCATAACTGCACTGTTCCCCTAAAGCTCTGCAAATTATTCCTCTTCAAGTGTTTGGCACATTGCTTTTTGAAAGTTTCTGTGGAGTCTGATCTCACCCCGTTTCCAGGTAGTGCATTCCAGATTTTATCTGTTTAAAGAAATCTCTCATTTCCCCATTCGTTCCTTTGCCAATTATGTTAAGTCCGTGACCTCTGCATTTGGCAGAAGGAATAGTTTCTCCCAACTATTTTCAATATCTCCATTTAGCGTCCCCTTAACTTCCTCTGTTCAAAGGTAAACAATCCTAGCTTCTTCCACAGTGCATCACTTCTTACTTATCCACATTAAATTTCTGCAGCCATGTATCTAGTTATTTCACCCATTTGTCGACATCCTCCTGAATTCTGCTGTTATCCTGTTCACTACTTAACACATTGCCAAGTGTGTACAATTAGCAAATTTCCAAATTGCAATCCCTGACCCAAGTTCAGGTCACTTGTACAGAACAGGAAAAACAATGATGCCAATGCTAATTCCTGGGGGCAGGGACATCACAGCATTCTCCCCTCCTGATACCTCAGATTCCCTCTAAGCCACTCACCATCCTGACTTGGAGATATATCGGCCGTTCCTTCACTGTGGCTGGGTCAAAGTCCTGGAACGCCCTCCCTAAGAGCACTGTGGGTGTACCTACACTTCAGGGTCAGCAGCGGTTCAAGACAGCGGGCGAGATTCTCTGAGAATCGTAAAGGCTGCCGTGGGACAGGACGTGACCCACGGCAGCCTTCACGCCCACTTCCGGGGCCGATTCTCCCCCCCGGGCGGGGCTAGGAGCGCGGCCCCATGCGTCACGGCGGCGCGGCCTTGACGACGGTCGTCAAGGCCGCACGTCAAGCGTCACGCCGGCTGACGTGGCCGATGACGTCAGCCACGCATGCGCAGGTTGGAGTGCTTCCGTTACGGACATGGCCCCCTTGGCACGGCCGTGGTACTGCCGTGCCAAACGGGCATCTGGCGCACGTTTCACGACGGCAGCGAGCAGGTGTGTTTGCTGCCGTGTTGAAACGGGCGTGAAGGCCCGGCCGCTCGGCCCATCCGGCTCGGAGAATCGCCGCTCGCGTAAAAAACGGCGAGCGGCGATTTGTGGCGTGGGTCGGGCGTGGGGGGGGGAGAATAGCGGGAGGGCGGGAGAAATGTCGGGAGGCCCTCCTGCTATTCCCCCACCCGGCGTGGGGGGCGGAGAATCGAGCCCAGCAGCTCCCCACCACCTTCTCAAGGGCAAGTAGGGATGGTCAGAAAGACATCCATTCACCATCATTCTCTTGCTCCTATCCTTCAGCCAATTCTATACCCTAATTTCCATCGCTGTTTTAATAATGTTGTGCTCTATATTCACAAATAATTTGTTATGAGTTACTTTATAAATGCCTTTTGATAGTCCAGATATATAGCATCTACTGTTCTACCTTCATCAACCCTCTCGGTCACTTCATTTCATGGTTGACATAATCCACTGATGGCAGCTGGCAGCAGGTTAACATATGAAAGAGTGGATAATTATTTACCTACATTGGTCTCACATTCATTCCAACTGTTTTATTCCTCAGGGCTAGAAAAAGGAACTGGCTTTTACAATTCACTTCGATCACGGTCCCGTCGCTGCCCATTCGGAAGGTCATTTTACGCAGGCCAAAAACGCGGAATGCACCAAGGATCTTCCAATAGCAAAGGAATATCAAATATCTATGATTCTATAGCTGGACCCAAAGGTTGGGATTGGCTATTTGGCAGCGGATATGATGTTTCTAGCAATGGTCAAGGGACAAAAGGCAATGGATATGGTCAAAATAGTAACAGTCAGGGAGGAAACAGCAATGGGAATAGCCAAAACGGGAATGGTCAAGGGTCAAGCAGCAATGGGAATAGCCAAAATGGGAATGGTCAAGGGTCAAGCAGCTATGGGAATAGCCAAAATGGGAATGGTCAAGGGTCAAGCAGCTATGGGAATAGCCAAAATGGGAATGGTCAAGGGTCAAGCAGCTATGGGAATAGCCAAAATAGTCAGGGGTCAAACAACAATGGGAATGAAGAGGAGGAGTCTAATCAAGGATCAAACAGCAATGGGAATGAAGAAGATGAGGATAGTGAGGAATCAAACAGCAATGGGAATGAAGAAGAGGAATATGGTCAAGGATCAAACAGCAATGGGAATAACCAAAATGGTCAGGGGTCAAACAGCAATGGGAATGGCCAAAATGGTCAGGGCTCAAACAGTAATGGGAATGGCCAAAATGGAAATGGTCAGGGATCAAACAATGGATATGATGAAGATGAGTATAGTCAAGGATCAAACGGCAATGGGAATGGCCAAAATGGACAAGGATCAAACAGCAATGGGAATGGCCAAAATGGTCAGGGCTCAAACAGTAATGGGAATGGCCAAAATGGAAATGGTCAGGGATCAAACAATGGATATGATGAAGATGAGTATAGTCAAGGATCAAACGGCAATGGGAATGGCCAAAATGGACAAGGATCAAACGGCAATGGAAATGGCCAAAATGGACAAGGGTCAAACGGCAATGGAAATGGCCAAAATGGACAAGGATCAAACAGCAATGGGAATGGCCAAAATGGTCAGGGGTCAAACAGCAATGGATATAGCCAAAATGGTCAGGGGTCAAATAGCAATGGGAATGGCCAAAATGGTCAAGGGTCAAAAGGAAATTGGTATGATCAATATGGCAATGGCCAAGAGTCAAATGGGAATGGCCAAAATGGTCAAGGGTCAAATGGGAATGGTCAAAATGGTCAAGGGTCAAATGGGAATGGTCAAAATGGTCAGGGGTCAAACAATAATGGATATAGTCAAAATGGGCAAGGGTCAAACGGCAATGGGAATGGCCAAAATAGTCAAGGATCAAATGGAAACTGGTATGATCAGTATGGGAATGGTCAAGAATCAGGTGGCAATGGGAATGGACAAAATGGCCAAGGGTCAAATGGCAATGGAAATGGCCAAAATAGTCAAGGGTCAAATGGAAATTGGTATGATCAGTATGGGAATGGTCAAGGATCAAGTGGCAATGGGAATGGACAAAATGGTCAAGGGTCAAATGGAAATGGCCAAAATGGACAAGGGTCAAATGGCAATGGATATGATCAATATGGGAATGGTCAATGGTCAAATGGCAATGGTTATGAACAAAATGGTCAAGGGTCAAATGGCAATGGAAATGGCCAAGGGTCAAATGGCAATGGATATGATCAATTTTGGAATGGTCAAGGATCAAATGGGAATGGCCAAAATGGTCAAGGGTCAAACAGCAATGGGTATGGACAAAATGGTCAAGGATCAAATGGAAATGGCCAAAATGGCCAAGGGGCAAATAGCAATGGCTATGATCAATATGGGAATGGGCAAGGATCAAATGGGAATGACCAAAATGGCCAAGGGTCAAACAGCAATGGGTATGGACAGAATGGTCAAGGATCAAATGGGAATGGCCAAAACGGTCAGGGATCAAATGGAAATGGGTATGATCAATATGGGAATGGTCAAGGATCAAATGGGAATGGAGAAAATGGTCAAGGATCAAATGGGAATGGCCAAAATGGTCAGGGATCAAATGGAAATGGGTATGATCAATATGGGAATGGTCAAGGATCAGGTGGCAATGGGAATGGCCAAAAAGGTCAAGGGTCAAATGGCAATGGGTATGATCAATATGGGAATGGTCAAGGTTCAAATGGGAATGGTTATGAACAAAATGGTCAAGGGTCAAATGGAAATGGGAATTATCAAAATGGGAATGGTCAAGGTTCAAATGGGAATGGCCAAACTGGTCAGGGATCAAATGGCAATGGGAATGGTCAAAATAGTCAGGGATCTAATGGCAATGGGAATGATCAGTATGGGAATGGTCAAGGTTCAAACAACAATGTGATTGATCCATATGGCAATAACAATCCAGGTAGCTCCATGCAACATACAGAATCACAGAGAAAGCATTATATGAAAAGGGAAGTCGCTTCTGATCAAGACTCCACTTCTGCCCTCAAAAAGTTGCATTATCATAGACTACATCCACACTACAGGTACCGCCTTATTGGACAAAGAACTAAAAGACCATAAAATAAAATGTTCACCCATTAACTCACCCTCCCCGCCTTCAGTTAGTTTACCGTTGTTATGATTATCCAGTCTGCTAATGCAAATTCTTGATTTCTTATTTTGCTGTCTTCCTTCACTGGGAATGAGTTTCTGAAAATAAAGTCTCATTCTGGGAGACTTCTTCAGGGGATTATAAAGTGTACGCATGTTAAATTGAAAGCAGTATTTTAGGTCAAAGCATAATTCTGTACTATTACCGTGTATTGTCATGTGATTTGGTTTGTAAACCTTCTCCATTCTCTGGGCAGGTACCCGAATTGTTACGCTTTGGAACAGTTCAAACTGTTTATGCAGCTGCCAATATTTTTGTATTTAAATGCATGCTCAGATGTTAACCAGGATCAATCAGGGGGTTAACAGTATTAGTTCCAGGGTGATATTGTATAGTGGGTAAGTAGCCTATCCATACTTGGGGAAATTATGCTGTGCCAGTTAATTATCCACAAGCTGGGCTACTGCATTCTGCATATTTGGCCACTGGAACTAGTGTTAAACTAATAAATGATCCCAGGCAGTAGTGTAAGTCACACTGAGCTTGCATTAAACCTTGCTTACTTGAGATATCAACCAAATTGGTTTGCTCTAAAGGCACAGTTCATTTCAGTTAATGCGGACACACAGTTTATATTCTGGCACAGATTCCTTGGGCAAGTATTAGAAAATGTGGTATACTGGTAATACCGAGTTTGAAAGTTGTCCTCAATGTCTTTACATTATTCAGGTGGCAATGGATTGTACATACAAAGCAATATCATATGCAAATATACATTTGCAAGTCATAACTACTGCAAGAAATGTGCAATCAGTGAACTTGCCGGGGGAAAGTGTATTAGATTTTACAAGTGAGAAAGCTATATTTTCGATGGTTCATCCTCAATGCAAAAATGTTTAGTTTGTAAAAACACATCCAAATGATAGTTTTAAATGCAGATGTCTAATAAACGGCCAGCAGTTGCTACCAAGAACTGTGCATTTATCGCACTCCTTGTTAGTCATTGACCTCATGTGGGGTTAATGGTCACTTCCGAATTTAGTTTCAAATGCTATTCTGATTTGGGAAGGAAGGAAGCTGAATAATAACTTTTAAAATGGGCATTTATATATCCTTAAAAAGGAAAAAAAAAATGCAGGGCTATGGGGAAAGAGTAGGGGAGTGGGTCTAATTGGTAGCTCTTTCAAAGAGAAGACACAGGCACAATGGTCTCGTTCTGTGCTGTATGGTTCTATT